>NC_141670.1:137825355-138387855 GCF_028749965.1 Puma concolor | reverse complement strand
AGAGCAATAACCAACATACTGGCCTTTGAAAGCAGCCATATACAGCTTATAAGTATTAGGAGAGAGTTCTTTTTGAAAAAAAAGATATGTTTAAAATTAGGCTTAGAAGTGGCAGCTCTCATTTACTTAGCCCGGCTGCACAACAAATGGAACCTTAGGGAATGGAACCTGTTTTAGATTCAGTTGCAGGAAACATTTTTTTTTGGAGATGTGTCAAATTATGTGGAGAAGTTTCTAGCTTAATCTTTCAAAAGAGAGTGTGCCTCCGGCCCGCCCCCAATCACATCACCTCCTACCTTAATTTACTAAAGATAACTTACTCTCTATCAACCACCTATATGTCTTGTGAGTCATATTGATCTCAGACATGTGATGCAGTCCTTGGCGAAGATAAAATTGGTTTAATGGTATCCTTCCCCTCCTCCCTGTATTTCTGATGATACTTAAGCATGCAGAGGACACCAGAGCCCCCGTTCCCCATCAGGAAAGCGTGTCGAGGCAGCTTACAATAAAGGACAAGCCTTCCCACAGCCTCATCAATACCTTGATAGCTCTGGGCTAATGGAATCTTGTGACTTTCGGTTCTCATTGATAAGAGACCCTGATGTAGACACTGATGAGTGGGACATTCTCTGTTCCTGCACACATTTCTCTTTACTGCTTGCTCCATTGAACGTATTCTCAGGATTAGGTCAAAACGGCTACGTTTCTGGCTGTGATTCTTCTTACGAAGTGGAAAGAAAAGAATGTATTTTGTTTGGTGATCGTATGCAGTTTTTTCCCCCTCATTCTGCTACAAAATTAGAGGGGATTGCCCCAAACCTAAAAAAGGTTTGCATTCTTACGTGAAAGTGTTGTCATCAGCTCCAGATCCATTTCTGCAAGGATTCAGGCAGCCTAGGTTTTCTTTTAATAATAATAGGTAACTTAGTGAGTGGTTACTATATGTGAAGTGTATTCTTAGGCAATTTATATATATTACCTCACTTGGTCTTCCCAGCCCCCTGAAGGGATTGGTGGGAAGTAATGTCATGCACATTTTATAGATGTGGACTGAGGCTTAGGGAGATTAAATACTTGGCTCAAGGTCAGCAGCCTAGTGAGTGGCGGATGAGGACTCAAATCCAGCTCTGCCTGACGCTGAGGCTTGTGCCACTCACCCTGCCTGAGTGAGCTGATTTTCAGGGGCATTCTGTCTCAGGTGAGTGTTTTAATCTCGATTAACACTGTATTCTGAGAATAGCAAGAATTTCTTGACCAATTTCTTGATCAATTCTCCTCAGGGGGTTTCTACTTCATTCATGTCAAGAACTCTAACCAAACAGGATGGTATTAAGCCCCATTCTAAGCCTGTGCCAGTCCAAAGATGGTTAAAAGGTCAAACCAAGAGATCTAGTAAAACTTCATCTCACAACTCCATTTTGGAATATTCTTAATACATGTATCTTGAATAACACCTATCATTTCTGCTTTTTAAATACCTCTGCCTTATAGAAAATTACCAATATTTACCCCTCAAGGGCTGAGGATCATGGAGTTACTGATTTATAACTCTTCTAGTCTTCATTTCTGATAATACTTAATGATTTAACTTCTTTGGTTGATTTGATCTTACTTATTTCTCTCCCTGGCCGAAATAACTGCTTTCACAGCATGTGATGAGACACTATGGAGATAGTATTTGGAACACTAAATGTGGATTTAACACCTAAGGAGGAGGCCTAGTGAAGGTCATTGGAAGGACATTTGAAGATGAGAAAATTGTGAAAGGCCTTTGCAAAATGTTACCAGGTACCTTGGAATATAAACTTGGGCTACTTGGTTTTATGCCACAATTTGCCTTTGCTCTTTCTCTGGGGTCCTATTAATTCCTTTGCTTATTTACAGACGTTAGATTCCCAAAGGATGTTCAGAAGTACCAAGTGATTCACTGCTATCTGTTGTGGGGGGTATATGCTGACTCATTGTTCCTCCCTATGGGTAGTTACATTTCAATTTATGAAAGTTCATAAGTGAAGGAGCTTCTGCAACAACCTGCTTGAGTTGAAAGCCTATCACTATAAGAAACTATCTGATACTGCTCTTTCATGGAGAAGATGCCTCCTACCTTCTTTTAGTAAGAGAAAAATCTTGACCTTTTTCTAATGATAGGTTTTCTCCAGGAGCTTCTGTATAACAGATGTTTGATCAACAGTTAATAAAGATCCTCGAGCAGAAAAAAAATGATTTAGATGCCAACAAATAGATGGTTTGGGGAATAAAAGCATTGCTTATAGGAAATGGGAAAAAAAATTCTGAACGAGAGCTTTGAGGGAGACATTCATGGGAAAGGCTTTTTGAGTTAGCTGCCCTTGGGAAACTGCTGTCAAGTCTCATTATCGCCACTGGGTGTCACTCCAGGCAGCCCCTTAGCAGCCGTCTAGTCAAGGTTAAAGTACTGTAAGGGAAACACTCAGCTAAACAAACCAAAGGAAAATAATGGAAGGAATAAAAAAAAGTGTCTAACTGTCTCAACATATAGTAGGATTTTGAGTGAGAGGGAAGAAAAGCACAAGGCTAAAACATGGCATCAGGTGACATCCTCTTTTGGAGTGCGGCTGCCATCACTCCCAGTGGGGGATTTTTTTTTTTTTTTTTTTTAAATTCAGAGGATGTACCATCCTGATCAGCTGGCTGAGGAGAGAGCACAGTTAGACCAAAACCCAACTAGATTTCCAACAACGTATTAATATTTTTGAGGATTTTGATCCATATGACTGAATTGCTTCTCCAGAAAGGTCACATCCAACACTAAAAGGGAAGCGCTTTCCCCCATCCGTCTCTTTGCACAGTCAGCAGTAGGCATTCTTAGTAAACTTCAAAAGAGCTGTGTACTTCAGGATGAGGAGGCAGGGGAAAAACCTGACTGGGTTTCTTTTTGGAGTAGGTTAAGGAAGATGAGAAATGCAATGTGGAGGCTCCCTTCTTGTGGAGTGAGGGGAAAATGGGGTAGGCTTAAACCTGCCTTTAGGTACCATGTGGGGTGGTGTGAGTCCCCAGGTATTTTATACTGGCATAAGTCTCCAGTCCTTCAAGTGTTTTTACTCAATTCCTTTGGAGCCCATTTGAGAGTCTTGTTTTTGCCTCCCTTTTCCTGTATCACTCCACGGTATTGACCTGAAGACCATGAGTAATTTGAAGCTGCAGATGGGAAACAAGGACCTTGACAATAGGAATCTTGATCTCCATTGCCCAAGAGACAGGAGGAAATGAGGATTCCACAGCTTGACTACAGTAGGAGTCATGTGTTTCTAGAATTCCAAGTTGGCAGTGTCTTCACTTAGGAATGCTTTTGGCTGCACGTAACAGGAAAACTGAACAGCAATGACTATTTTAATGTAGTCATTTATGAACCCACTTAAAAAGAAGACTGGAAGTATTTGGTTGCTCGTGTTGGTTTGACTGCTTTCCAGTGTTATCATGGACTCTGGCTCTTTTCATTCTTCTGCTCTGCTATTCTTGGGTGTTTCTGGCTCCATGCTTTTTGTCTGCTGGTCACAGGATGGTTACCATTCATGTCTGAATCCAAACAAGAAGTGGGAAGTAGCAGTGGAAGAAGCTTTCCTCTTGTCCCTCTCTTGGTGATGAGGAGGAAAATTTCTTTCTGAAGACCCAATACACTTGTGCTTACTTGTAATTGGTTGGAATCATGTCACATGGTGACTTCCAGCTGGCAGTGAATTTTTTCACTTTCTCCGGTAGTGTGGATTGAAAGGGCTTGTGAATAACTATTGAGTCAATCAACCAAGAGTGTCTGTCATAAGGTTTGGAACACGTTTTCTAATTGATAGAAACATTGTTTTATATGGTGGGAGAGTTTCTACAGCATTATAGGTGTGAGATGAGTTAGTAAGTTTAACCTAACTCTTGTCTGATGATGAACACATTCTGAATTTCACACTGGACATAAAAAGGTACCACTGGAAAAAAGTTTGCTTATAAATTGGAGACTATCTGTAGCTTATTACTTTTTTCAATGTTTATTTATGTTTTAAGGAGAGAAAGAGAGAGTATGCATGTGTGTGTGAGTGGGGGAGGGAGACAGAGGATCCAAAGACAGCAAAGAGTCCAATGCTGCTAGAACTCATGAACCGTGAGGCTCATGCTCCTGACCTGAGCAGAAGTTGGACGTTTAACTGACTGAGCCATCCAGGCACCCCTGTAGTTTATTATTTTTTAAAATTTAAGATAATAAAATTACTCTCTAAAACCTTTTAAAAAGGTTTTTAAGTTTTATGCTGTCAAAATATTTAAAATACATATGTTGATGAATTTTTTTATGAGTGAAAAGGAATATATGGAATAATTCTCCTGGGATTAAGATATAAAGGCATATGGAAAATCTTTAGTCCCATTGTGGAGGAACATTAAAAAAAAATCCCAAGTGAAATCTTGATTCTCTTCTCCACTGAAGAACTTGGTATCTAAATAAGATTCTTTAAAAAACTATAGCTTCAGTTATTTGACGGTTTTGGGTTTACACATCCAGGCCTCCTCTCTGAAAGATCTTTTCCTCCTGGGTAATCTGAGTAACTGTTAGCATGAATAGTGAGACATTGGGCTTGAGAGGAAAGGTTCAGTTTTTCTCGAGGATGAAAACTGAGTAAACATTTATAATCACATATTCCAATTTTCCATAGATGTTTCTTAAAAACTAAAAATAAATGCATCGATTAAATCATTTTAACCTATTATGTACAAGAACACTGTTAACATGTCCGTGCTACCCAAACCGATCTACAGATTCAATGCAATATCTATCAAAATACCAATGGGATTTTTCACAGAAATAGAACAAAAAATCCTAATATTTGTGTGGAATCACATAAGATCCTGCTTTGGGCAAAGCAATCTTGAGAAAGAACAAAACTGGAGCGATCACAGTCCTGGGTTTAATGTTACACTACAAAGCTATAGTCATCAAAACAGTATGGTACTGGCACAAAACTCAACACATAGAACAAATGGAACAGAGTAGAGAGCCCAGAAATAGGCCCATGACAAAATGGTTAATTAATCTATGACAAGGAGGTAAGAATATACAGTGGGAAAAAGACAGTCTCTTCAACAAATGGTGTTGGGAAAACTGGGCAGCTACATGCAAAAGAATGAAACTGGACACTTTCTTACACCATACACAAAGATGAACTCAAAATGGATTAAGGACTTGAATGTAAGACCTGAAATCATAAAACTCTTAGAAGAAAACATAGATGGTAACCTCT
The DNA here is from genome assembly GCF_028749965.1 of Puma concolor. Lineage (NCBI taxonomy): Eukaryota > Metazoa > Chordata > Mammalia > Carnivora > Felidae > Puma > Puma concolor. The sequence goes on along the minus strand of NC_141670.1, from coordinate 138,382,591 downwards.
TTGACACAACTTTGGTGAAGATTTTTTGGATTTGACTCTAAAGGCAAGAAAATAAAAATAAATGAATGGGACTTCATAAAATTAAAAAGCTTCTGCACAGTAAAGAAACCATCAACAAAACGAAAAAGCAACCTAGTAAATGGGAGAAAATATTTGCAGATCATATATCCAATAAGGGATTAATGTTAAAAATATATAAAGAACTTGTACAACTCAATAACAAAAGAACAAAAAATCCTATGAAAAAATGGACAGAGTTTCTGAATAGACCTCTTTCCAAAGAAGACACACAGATGGCCAACAGACACCTGAGAAGATGCTCCACATTACTAACCATCAGGGAAATGCAAATCGAAACCACAATGAAATATCACCTCACACCAGTCAGAATGGCTAGTATCAAAAATACAAGAAATAACAAGTGTTGGTGAGGATGTGAAGAAAAAGGAACCCTCATGCTCTGTTGGTGGGAATGTAAATTGGTGTAATTGCCATGGAAAACAGTATGGAGGTTCCTCAAAAACTAAAAATAGAAGTACCATAGAATCCAGAGACTCTGTTTCTGGATATTTAGGAAACAAAAAAATACTAATTTAAAAAGATTTATGCATCCCTATGTCTACTGCAGCATTATTTACAACAGGCAAGATATGGATACAATGTAAATGTCCATTGATGGATGAAATGGAAAAAAGACGATGTAGTGTATATATATCAATATATATAGGTAATATTATGTATTATAATGTAACATAGAATATTACATATATTATATATTAATATATATGCCACATCATATATATATACACACACCATCACATATATACCATGTATTTTGTATATATGTATGTGTGTATATACATATATAAGTGTATATGTACATATAATGGAATACTATTCAGCCATAAGAAAGAATGAGATCTTTCCATTTGCCACAACATGGATTGACCTAGAGGGTAATGACAAATGAAATAAGTCAGACAGAGAAGGACAAATACCATATGACTTCACTTATATGTAGAATCTGGAAAACAAAACAAATGAACAAATAAAAAAACAACAACAAGAAACAGAAGCAGACTCATAAACAGAGAACAACCTGGTGGTTGTCGGGGGGAGGTGCAGGAGGAGAGGTGAAATAGTGAAGGGGAGTGAGAGGTACAAACTTACAGCGATAAAACAAATAAGCCATGGGGATGAAAAGTACAGCATAGGGGCTATAGTCAATAATATTGTCATAACTTTGTATGGTGACGATGGTAATTCCACTTATGGTGGTAAACACTGAGTAATGTATAGAATTGTTGAATCATTATGTTGTACATATGAAACTAATATAATATTATATGTCAACTATAGTTCAATTAAAAATAAAAAAGAAGTACATTAATTTAAAAATTGAAATGCAATTTTCATCTAAAAAAAGAAAAACAGAGTGAGAGGAAAAGAAATCAAAGGTCCTTGATAGCACTGTTGAACTGCTAAATCAGACCAACACTGAAGTCTTCTGTTTCTCTGAGCGTTCCAGTTACATGAGTCAATAAACAATAAATCCTTTTTATTATTAATAAAAATGAAAATAAATATATACGAACAATCTTTAAGTTGAGCAAAATTAAATTGAATGTAAGCATCTTAGTAGAGTAATGCCTTGGGTCATTAAATCTTTAATGTTCCCTCATAGAACTCTTAGGAAGTTTGTGCACATACTCTGCCTTCTAGAAGACTTCACTCATTCAACGAAAATATGTTGAACCCCTGTTTTGTGTCAGGCACTGTGCTGGGTTATATGGGATATAAGTTATACTGTGTTTATGCTCTGTGTTTATAAATCAACAGTGAGTCAAATAAAACAGAATTAGGAGTCAATGGAATGAGTGAGCTACGTGAACACATAGAAGGCTTGAGCACATAGAAGGACTTATGGAGCAATTTATGTGTAAGAAAAGTCCTGAACGAAGGGTGATTTTCAGGTAAATGCTGGAGATGGCAGGGGAGTGATGGCTAAAGATTGTTCTAGGGAGAGGAAACAGCATATGGGAAGGTCTGGTAACTGTAGGACGGACTTTGGAGTTTCAAACAGTGGAGATACTATTCTTTTTTTTTTTTTGAATGTTTATTTATTTTTGGGAGAGAGACAGAGAGAGAGAGAGAGAGAGAGAGAGAGAGAGAGATCAAGCAGTGGAGGGGCAGAGAGATAGGGAGACACAGAACTGAAGCAGGCTCCAGGCTCTGAGCTGTCATCACAGAGCCTGACGCAGGGCTCAAACTTGTAAACCGCGAGATCATGACCTGAGCTGAAATCGAACGCTTAACCCGACTGAGCCACCCAGGCGCCCCGAAGATACTATTCTTAATTGTAGCTTTTGGGAACGAAACATTAAATATGTTTTCCTGGCACCACTGATTCTCCTTGAAACGATAGTTCTCCACTGTTTTTGTATCTGGAAGAGAAGCTCTAGACTCCTGATTCCTTTTCTAAAGGAGAGCTCACCTCACGGCATATCATTCCAGTTCTGTCAAAATCCCCTTGAGAAACTATGGTTCTGGATCCTTAATCACCTTAATTCCTTTCTCCCAATCAATGGTTACTTTATTTAATTTTTAAAAAGGATATTAATTTGTTGGCCTGTCACATTCTAGGAGTTTTCTTTTTTAAATCACGTAATGTGTGATTTCTGAAGGACCAAACTTTCTTTTTCCTTGAACTCCAAATATCAGAAACCTCAACTGAACAAGAGAAGAACACTTTATTTTTTTTTATTTAAAAAAAAAAATTTTTTTTAACGTTTATTTATTTTTGAGACAGAGAGAGACAGAGCATGAACGGGGGAGGGTCAGAGAGAGGGAGACACAGAATCTGAAACAGGCTCCAGGCTCTGAGCAGTCAGCACAGAGCCCGACGCGGGGCTCGAACTCACGGACCGCGAGATCTTGACCTGAGCCGAAGTCGGCCGCCCAACCGACTGAGCCACCCAGGCACCCCAAGAAGAACACTTTAAAAAGAGATTTGTATCGTAGTTGCCTTAACTATATCATTGATGGAATTTTGGTTTTTCTCTTTATTGTCCACTTTGAAACTTTTTACAAATTTTGATATTTTGGAAGTGATATTTTGGAATTACAAATATCTTGCTTAGTCACTTCAGCAATCTTACCAATTTAAGGCATTAGATGTGAAAGGAGTGCAAGACAGGAATAGACTAGAAACTCTGCTGTCGTGAATAATATATTGATGCTTCTAGATGCACAAAGAAGTGTGTTGAAGACACTCTTTCCTTGAACATTGGAGTTTATTGAACATTTTATAAAATCAGAGTTTCATAATACAACTTCTGAAAAGTCTGAAGAGAAAAACGCTCACATTCAATGATTCATGTTTTTAGAAGTTATTAAACATATCAGATGTTTGGGAAGTAATATAAAGACCCCGAATAGGGGTTGAGCATAAGTCATAGAGTATAACCTAACTCACATGGATGTGGTAACTCTTGCAAGAAAATATTAAACACGACCCAAACCTAAAAGACAAAATCAAGCATTTTGCAAAGGTGGTGTGGGGGAGGGTCCAGGATCCTAAAACGGGATCAGAAAAACCAAGTCAGCCCCAACGTATTAGAACAAGAAGAGGAGAAGGTGGCATTTTGTCATTTTGGGAGAGAGAAGGGAAAACATTGTGGCTAAATACATTAAAATGCTTATTTGACAGGCAAGCATTGATAAAATCAAATAAAAGCAAGCAGATTTTGAATAAACTATGCTCAGATTATCTGACAATTTTATTAAAGAGCTATGGGAAATTCAGTTGCCCGGAGAGTGGCCGTCTGAAGTGCGTCTTATTTTGAATAAGCCAATATCAGCTTAATAAGAGTTGACTGGAAATGTTTGTCACATGACAAATGGAAACGATTTTTCCTTTTTGGAGTGTTTTGATGAGCATCAAAGGAAGAAATAGAACAGAATGTTGAATTTTCATACTCTTGAGCCTGGATGAGAGATGCTATAGCACTGGCCGGTTCTGGGTAAGTGCTTTCAATTAGATTTCAGTTTGTCACGCCCAGAAGCCACTTTTTCTTGGGTCTCATAATTTCATATCCCTGGTATTGCTGGGATGTTCTGCTATCTGGGTCACATTACTGGCACACAGGTTTCGCTAATGTTAAGAAAATGTTGAATGTATGATTACTGATGCCCGTGGCAAAACTTAGTGTATTCATGCCCATAATGTTATATATACCAGTGCTTCTCATCAACTTCGGGCATTAGAATTACCTAGGCAGGTTTTAAAAATGTGAAGTCTGAGTTCCATCGTAGACCAACTGGATGGATCTCCAGAGCCCCAGGTTTGGGCTTGGTCTCAGCATTTTCGAAAATCTTTTCAAGTCATTAACTGCCATATACTGTGCCTAAGAATGCACATATCTCAGCTACCAAAGTCTTTTAAAACGTGTGTTTGTGGGAAAACTGTGTAAGTAAATATTGCATGCTCATATGCAACATGCATCCTGAACTGGGGAGAAAAAAATAACATGTCACATATTTTGCATTCCACGCTTCATGCACCATCATTTGATATTGCTGGTAAGGAGGCCCATGGACTCCTGCGGCTGTTAACATATTATTCCAGGTTGAGTAAAATGTTGGGGGAAGGAGGTCTCTTCTTTCCTAAAGAAGGGACATTTGAGAGACTGGTTTCAGGAAAGCGCTGGGCTAGCTGCTATTTTTCTCCAGGTGTTTGATCCGACTGACGGCCCCTGTCTGAACTTCCTAGTCATTTGCCATTTCATTAGCTGCCAGGTTTTCAATTTCTGCCTCTTGGAAGTTACACCGCTTTGAACAAGTCCCCACAGTAATTGAATTTGCCACAGAAATAGAACACTGGAAAATTTCATTTTCTTCTTCCCTGCATGAAGGCAAGCAAGCAGGCAGGGCATACACACATACTCCTGCTGGGCTGCTTCTTGCTTCTTCACCAGCTCTGGTTCCCCTCCCTTCCCCCCATGCATTCGCTAATGCTCACTTCCATCCTGCTCCCCAAGCAAGTATACAGTCACACAAAAAAGGCCTGCTTTCAAATCATCTCAGAGTGCATCAGCCTGTCACTTTGTAATTTTCTTCTAAATGCCTTCCACAAATAATGGTTTTCAAAATGAGCATTAACAGGCTTGATTACATGAAATTGTCCTTTTAATTTACACCAGGATTCTATTGATCACACAAGTGCAGATTAAAGTGTTCAATGAAGCCCGTGATGAGGTATTAACCAGCTAAGGGTCCTCCAGGGGCCGCCAGGGAGGCCAGGAATATGCTAGAAGTGTACAGTTATTTCCCCATAATGAAGTGGCACTATGCGAAGGCATGAATCGCTGGCAGGAAGAATAGATCGGAGATGATGAGCTCTTCAAAGTCATTTCTCCCTCACTCATTCAGCCTCATGCCCAGATCCTCTTGCGATTCTTCTGCATTACTTGTCATGAAATGCCAGGATTTACTTAGCCAGCTGATGCAATTTTTATGACCTTATTGCTTTTTCACCATGGTAATAGTTTTGAATCAATTTATCAATCCAGCGGTGCCATCAGACATATTGCCCTGAAGATCAAGTCCGGGTCATTCCATCAATTCACTGCGGTTTACGAAGATAGAGAAAAAAGCGAGGCCGTGCGGGCTATCAACTTCAAATGGCTTAGTAAACATGCCTCAGCTGTTTTAACTGCTTCACTTCTGACTCCGGACCTTTTTGCTCACGGACAAGACCACCCAAATCCACCCAACAGGTCACGGTGTTGGTAGCCACAGCCCCAAGGTAGAGAGGCCTGGTAGAGCAAGAAGCAGCTCTGGAAAGTTCCTAAGCAGAGTGGTTGGGACAGAACTTGGAAGGGTGGCTTGGTCTTGCACACAAAGTTGATTGTAGTATGTTACCCAAATTACAAAGCTTTTGTCTCACCAGCCAGAGGACTGAGCTGTTGCTCAGGAGAAAGGAAGGGGAGTGTGAGGTGTGCTCCCTCTGTAATAGGTTTTGCAGAGGGGTTGGGATTCATAATCCAATCCATCTTCTCTCTACAGGGGCTGCTGGTCAGTGATAATGGTTTCAAAAGATGAAAAACCTGTAAGTCATTTTTCACAGGATGAGATGTCACTGAGGGCAGGGCACAAAGAAAGAATAGCACACTTATTGGAAGAGATGATCTCTTAAGAAGAGAATGAACATTCCTTGCCCAGGGGAGAGATGGTAGAGATGTGATAGGTGCCAATCTGGCCATGGAGTTAGGTTGCTGGTGTTTGCATGGATAGAACACTAGGTGTCTCTTGGGAATTGAGTTATTGTATTGGCTATATTCAGAGAATCCTCTTAGTTTGTCTGTATATTCCTTGTATTTATGAATTATGTCAAAATCTGAAGTCCTGTAGTCCAGATTCTGGTAATAAGTTGTTTTAAAAAAAAGTGTGACCAGAAATTTCAATATTATTAAAACATGTATTGTCTGTGAGGCCTTAATAGAGATTAAATGCATACAATAAGGTTTGTGCTTTGCTTGGAAGCTGCTATATTCAGCATTTAAAATGAGATTTGTCAGATCCCGAGCTTATGTCGATTCCATAAAAGTTTAATGATCTACTTCCAGGTCTAGCAGCATTTAGGATTTATTTACAGTCTTTATTATAAAATTTGTCCAAAATATACACATTCCCCAAAGACTTCTGAGCTCAGAGGCAGAAATATAAATGCACAAACGTGAAATATGGCAGATGGTAAAATCTCTGTTTGCTAGACACTTTTTTCCTCTTTAATCTTCTTTCTTTCATGTTGTTTTTTCTTCTCCATTTGGTAAATACTGATGGAGACAAGAGAGGGCCTTCTGTTCCTAGAGAATCACTTGGGGGAGTCTGTTGAGCAGATCATAGGAAAAGATCATTGACATGGAGTCCTCCTTTCCCTTGGGTAGTTAGCAAATTTGGAATTGGAAACCAGGATAAGACACCAGAATTTGTGGAATCATGGAATGTCAGTGGAAGAAACTTTAGGGATGATCTAAGGCAATTCCTTTATTTTATAGACAAGGAAACAGCATTGGAGTTGGTTGATTGTATATAGTCTTCTAATTACAAAACTTAGATGACTCAGAATCCTTTACTACTCAGCCTCTGTGCCAAAGATACAAATATCTTGCCTCAGAATTCCCTGCCTTTCTCAAGTCCAGCAAATGCTTATATCCATTTCCACTACCCTCCAAACATGGCAATGTCTTACAACTCGTCATCAGTTAAATTGGGAGCTCTTAAACTTTGAAGTATCTCCAAATGACCTAGGGTGCTTATAGAAACTCAGACTCCTGGGCTTACCCAGATTCTTCTGTGAAACTTCTGTAGGGGTCAGTAATCTGCATTTTAACAAGTACTCTGATCCCAGTGCAAGAGTTGCAGCGTTTGCATGGCTTTAAATGACTTTGCCACTTAATTGGTTATATGACCTAGGACAAGTGACTACATGTCTTTAAGCCTCAGACACATCTATAAAATGGGCCTAAGAGTACCTGTCTTATAGGATTCCTGTGGCACTGAAGTAATATTATACTAAAAGCACGTAGAAGGCATTTCACTGCTGTGTGCCAGGAATTTAGGTCAGTGCCCAATATGCTGTGCAACAGTTAAGAATGGTAACATCTACTTTTCATTTAAATGTAAAATTATCATACAAAAACTCGTTAAGATAAATCAGTAGGGTTCTCACTAAACATTTAAATATCTCTCTGTGAAGTAAAGCAATTCACCGATCATTGTGAAGTAATCACTCTTTCTCTTTTAGTAGATCAGTGATTTTTTTGAAGAAATATAGCAGGACTTTCATAAGAAATGACACACTCATGTCTGGTGGAGGAACCTAACCTACCAGTTCATTCATGTGTTCATCCCTCCTCTTCCAATTCTAATTATAGTCTTCCACTGAAGCAAACCTAATCTCCACATGCTCATCCTCTACCCTTTCTTCTAACACTCGTCTCTCCCTTGCTCCCTCTTTCACAAAGCATTGTGGTTGCCTAACCTTTTCTGGAATCGAATGACGAGTACACAGAATTAGGTGTCCAACGATTGTGACTGACGAAACTTCAGGAATTTGGATGAGGTAGAGATTGCTGTGGCTGGAACAATTAGTGAGGCCTTTTGGAGATGGTGGGAATTGAGATGGTTCCTGAGGCACCAAGGAAGGAGAGGCAGGATGCTGAACACTGAGAGGACTCACGTAGAGAGGAGATTGGAAAGGTAAATCAGGGTTGGCTGGGAAAGGTCTTATTTAACTGGAAGCAAAAATGAATCAGAGATTAGAAAAAAAGTTCTCTAAATGAATGATTTTCTTTTTTTAAAAAATGTTTTATTTATTTTATCTTACTTATTTTTGACAGAGAGAGAGAGACAGAGCGTGAGCAGGGGAGGGGCAGAGAGGGGGAGACACAGAATCCGAAGCAGGCTCCAGGCTCTGAGCTGTCAGCACAGAGTCCGACTCAGGGCTCAAAGTCACAAACCCTGAGTTTGAAGCTGAGCCGAAGTCGGACGCTCCACTGACTGAGCCACCCAGGTGCCCCTAAATGAATGATTTTCAAATTATGTATAGTAAAACTCGAGTTATTTATCAGCACTTCAGACATTCTAAATGGACTTTGTTTAAAAATGTGTTTTAATGATTAAAAAGCCTTTAGTGGAGAGTATACACTCAAATTTTGTATTTTCCATCTCATAATACAGTAGATATCACTTTTGTGTTCTTCTCTTATGACACCAGTTTATTAATTCCGGTGAGGCCTGAAATAGTACTTCTATTGGCATTTTGCCTGTATGCAGAAAGTAACATGAGATTGCTAAAAGAGCTAATATAAAATTTATGCCTTTCTCAGCTTCTTATCAGTGTGAATCTGGATTTTTGTTTTCTCAATAAAGTGCAACAAATAAATTTGCATGCTGCATTTGCAAGCTTATGCATGCATATTGCATGCTTATTTGATAAGAACCAGCTATCATCTGATTCCTTCAACTGAAAGTTTTTGTATATCTCACTTATTGATCTACTTAGAACTTTCTCTTTATTTTATAAATATGTTTTGGGTGTGAGTCATCTAGGAAAGAGCAAAATAAAATTCTGCCACTAAAACATGTTGAAAGCTATAGCCCAAGGTCGTCTAGTCTCTCTACTGAGTATTAAAAGGATAAAGAATGTATGGAATATTTTAAGTGCTTATTTGCAAGAAACTTTTAAGCAGTGAAATTACACATTTATAGCTGGAAAAGTCTGATAGTTTGTGGATTCAAACTATGTGGAGAGCATGTTGAAGATAGCTAGCTGCTTGACTTATCTGGGAGGGGCGAAGTGTTTGGATGAGAGTAATGGTGACAGACATAAAGGAGAGGGAAGTATTACTACAAAATGATAACTGACAGTTTATGGTGCTTACCAGATATTGAGAGATTGAGGAGAAATGGATAGGAAGAAAGAGATGCCCAGATTTTGGAAAGGATCTTCAGAAGGACAGGACCAGAAAAGTGGGAAGAGTCAGGCTTGAAGGGCTGATGACAGCTTTAGTTTTAAACATTGTATTACCAAAAGTCTTTTTTAAACCTCCCAAATACCATGACCTGTACTACAGATAATTATGGCCCAACACTGGATTTCCAGAAGGGATGCCCAAAGGTAGATTGGGACGTGTGTGCCAATAGAAACATTTGTCAGAGTCTTTATTTATTTTTTTTTAATTTTTTTTTCAACGTTTTTTATTTATTTTTGGGACAGAGAGAGACAGAGCATGAACGGGGGAGGGGCAGAGAGAGAGGGAGACACAGAATCGGAAACAGGCTCCAGGCTCTGAGCCATCAGCCCAGAGCCTGACGCGGGGCTCGAACCCACGGACCGTGAGATCGCGACCTGGCTGAAGTCGGACGCTTAACCGACTGCGCCACCCAGGTGCCCCTGTCAGAGTCTTTAAACGACATAGTCCCTACACAGTCTTATGAAAACATACGACCCATAGAAAGGAAACTGGAAGGTAGGGAAGGTGCATAGGAAGAGATAAAAATAATAACGTTGCCAGCTGACATTTATTGAGGAACTACTATGTATCAGGCATCATGGTAAGCTTTTTCTAGAAATTATTTCTATGGGCTAATTATTATTTTCATTTTACAGTTGGTAAAATTAAAATCCAGAGAATCTAATGAATATGTTCAAAAGCACACAGCAATTCAATAGGTGGAGGCAGGACTTGAATTCATTTCTGGCTGACCTCAAAGTCCATAACGTTTACCCTTCTGCTGACAACCTCTAGAAGGAGATAGAAAGCACACAAAAGTAAGAGTTGGCAGACCATTTCAAGGACCATAGAACTGACATTGTTTGTTGTTACACAGTTTGAACTAGCCATGAGACCCCGGTTTACCTAGAAAGGCTACATCTGCAAGATGTAAAAATACTTCTTTCTTGGATATATGTGTACCTTTTCACTATGGTGAGCTCAAAAGTAATAGCTTTTCCAGTCACGACACTTGCAATTTGGCTGGAGGATGTGAAAGGCCCTTCCTGGACTACAAGCTCAACAGCTGTTCACATTTACACAGTAGGTGAAAATTTATATTTAAAAAATAGTGGCTCATAAAGAAAGAATATGGGACAATGACAACTACAAAAAAGGGGAATAATTATATTCATGAAAAATGAACTGGTGAGTGATACATTATTTTTTTTAAGCAAAACGTGTTACAGCATTAAAAAAATGGTGTCTTTAATTAATTCTGCCTAACATTAAAAGAGTAAGGTCACCCATACCAAAAATTGTTGAATAAAGCAAAAATGTGTGAAAGATATACTCTTTGGTGTTACTCATAATGAAGAAGGGTTCTCTCCTGGTCAATACACCACCATTATTTCTTAGTTAGAGATATTAGGATTGAAAATAGACAATGGTTGTAACAAGTTAATGTGGTTACCACATAAAATATACTTTATTGGACAGAGATGATCCAATCATAAACTAGAGTTGTTTCTAGAGAACAAAAGTGATTACTTCAATGAGATATTTTTAGCTAGAGCTAAGGGGTTCCCCCAAGACAGTTCCTGTGCTCATTTATTTCACCTATAAACAAACTAATGTACACATTGCTTTATGCTTGACAAAGGACTTTCACATGCATTCTGGGTTGAGCAAACATTCCGTTCTGCAGACAAGAAAATTAATATGCCCAAGGCAGAGCTAGTAAACAAGATTTGAATCCAGGTTACCAACCTGAGTTCTCTGCCACCAATTCTTCTGCCCAGACTCCCAGTTGGGGGTCCTTTTCAAAGAACTGCTTGTGCAGGAACATTGCCTAAGTTGCAGATGGGAATAGATATGAGGCTAGGCAAGATGTGCCTCACTTTCTGCTCCCTTTGGAGTTGACTAGGGAAGAAGGATGACATATGGATACCCAGGGATGGTTAAAACTTCCCTGTCTGTGTGAACTGACAGTTGTGAAGTGATTTTTTAAACACTTATTTAGAGGAGAGGCTGAGCGCATAGCACATGAGGGAGGACAGAGGGGATTGTCCGTGGCTTCTCCAGCTGTCAGAGTCTTGCTGTTCTTTGGACTTCCAGGCTCTTCAAGGAAGCACAGCCTCCCTGGTATTCCAAAAGCAAGCATGCCCTTTGGAGGGTTTCCTCCTCAGCATTCCTTTCAACCACAGAAAATGTTCTCCTTGAGAAGAGTTCTTTACCAGAGAGTTCAATGCCATGGAGTCTAGGGAAAGAGATAGCATTTAAACTCTGGGTTGCCTGGGTAGCTCAGTTGGTTGAGCGTTTGACTTTGGCTTGGTCATGATCTCACCTGCGCTTGTGAGTTTGAGCCCTGCGTCGGGCTCTGTGCTGACAGCTCAGAGCCTGGAGCCTGCTTCAGATTCTGTGTCTCCCCCTCTCTCTGCCTGTCCCTGACTTGTGCTCTGTCTGTCTCTTTCTCTCAAAATAAATAAACATTAAAAAAGTGAAATAAACTTGGCTTTAAAATGTGGCTAGAATCTTGTGAAGCAGAATGGAGGACAGAAGGGGGAGGTCCAACATACTGTGTCAGGGGAATATGAATAAAATCCTATAAATTGGAGTGAATATTGTGCCTCAAAGGTGTAGTGAAGAGCTGGCTAGGAAGATGGGTAATAAGGCAATAGGATTCAAACCTGAATGTCAAGAAGAGAAATATGTTTGATTTGATAGACTAGAGATACATCACAGGTGACTTGACAAGCAAGTGGAAGTATTTTCGGAGGATGAGTCTGGCGTGATGTTTATGATGGCCAGGAGCTTGGGGGTAGGGCTGGGAGTGACTTGGGTCAGGAGCTAGGTTGTGGAGGAATGTGCTATTCTGGGGATGAGAAAACCAGCAAGGAGCCTGCCATAAGGATCCAGGCATAAGACCTAGCGAAGCCAGTGATAGGAAGGGTGGGGGCAGGGAAAGCAAATCTAATAGGTTTGTCAAAGGAAAACAGGTGCATACGGAAAGAAAGAGTTCAGGGAGGAAGAGAGAGATAGAAGGTAACAGGGAGAGAAAAAGCAGTAGAAACTGAAGTGCCCAGACTTATGGAGGATTGAGTCTTAATTGGTGTTAAGAAACAACTTTATATCAAGTTTTAGAAAGCATGTAACATCAATTAATTCAAAGTCCAGTGCAAATGCTTTCTGCTCTGAAGAGCCATTCTAACCTTTTTAAATTAATCAAGTCTTCAACAGAATGATTGACTAAAAAACCCTCCTTCTTCTGAGCTCTTATTGCTCTTTTAATATGATTTTATTATAAAATAAAAGATCAAGTGTCATGTTTTACTCTTTTATGATATCCTGTGCTTATCATGGTACCTGGTAAGTAATAGGCAGTTCAATAAAGGCTTGTGAATGAATGAATGAGGTAGGAAAGTATGGTGTTCAGATTGCAGATGAAGGAATCGCTCACTAAAATTAGTGGAACTAAAAGTATATGTCTGAAAGGAACCCTAGGATATCATTTTTAAGCTCAAATTCTTTTTATTGCAGGCAAGAAAATGGAGAAAGTATATCTGACTTTGTAACATTCCTGGAAAGTGGTAATTCAACCTCTGTTTTAAACACCTTTAGTGAAAAGGCAGCTTACTGAATTTTTGGACAAGTTAATTGCTACCAACTTCTTCCTGTGTTGAGCCCAAAGACTCCTTACTAACTCTACTCATTGCTGTTAAAATGTCCAATGGCAAATGGATCAACTCTTCTCTTTGTTTATTTAAACATAGCTACTGCGAGCTTTCAACACCCACTTTTATACAGTGAAGCATAATATTCTTCATTTTTGCAACTCTTTACCATGTTTACTGGTTTTGAGATTCCAGTCACCTTGGTTGCTCTTTTCTGGGTGAATTAATGATGTCCCTTTTAATGGTGGCAGTGTTAAAGACTTTACTTCTGATTTGGTTTTGGCAGGAAATAGTCAGCAGAACTCTAAAGTTCTTTTTATGAACACAATCTTTTTCTTAATACATCCTATGCTTTGTTAACATTTTCTGTTAACTCCTTGAGCTTGAGGTCAATAAAACTTCTGACTTTTCTTTGTGTGTGCTATGATCGTACAATTGTTTTTCGCTGTTAGATTTCTTACTGTATTCTGTTCATTATTCTAACCAAGTTTTGAATCTCAACCCTATCATTCAATATCCAACATAGTCTCTATGAGTTCCTGCTCTGAGCCTTTGAAAACTTGATAAGCATAACATAATATAACCTCAAATTACTGAGGAAAATATTAAATATTACAATATCAAGATTCATGTTTGTTTTGCTTACCATTGTATTTCTGACATCTAGTATAGTGCCATATTATTGAAAGTTTAATAAATATTCAAAAATTACAGTGTTATCAGATATTTAATAAATACCTTGAATAAACAATAAATACTGAAAAGCAGAGTTCTTCCACTAAGTTGGTTATAGTCAGTGAATGAATCAGCACTTTTAAAATACTGTCATTTTACCAGGTATAAACTATGGGTACAATTAATAGCCACTATCCTCCATATTTCTTGCAAAGGTAGCATGAAACGTTTTGTCAAATGCACTGATTTAACACAGCAATCTTTCTGTATTAGATTGTTCAAGAAACACTGGTTCCAAGAGATAGGCAAAAAAATAAGGGGTGAAGGATCATAAGTGTTTGGACAGACTCCTTTTAAACCCCTCTAAGAGATCCAATACGCATTATCTTATTAAAGACTCCAAGAAAACCTAATAAATAAATCAGAGTAACTTGGTTAAAGTCAGAACGTCCCAGACTTATTTAACATGGAATATTTTTTTGTTCTTGTAATAGCTATTAATAACGGGTAGAACATGGAAGAGGTTTTAGAAGATGCTAATACACAACTTCTCTCAATTAAAATGAAAATGCAGTTTGTCTGGAATGGTGTGCTGTTCCTAAGGCCATGTTGACTCTTCACAGTTGCCCATTCACTCATGAGCCAACAAACTGCATCTCAAACAAACAGAATAAGATGTCCAAAAGTTTGGCTGGCGTTGACATCGAACTCATAGATTTATAGCAACATTTCTGCTCTGGCTTCACATCAGAATTACTGTCAAGATCTTTAAGAAATCTAGATGCCTCCAGTGCAGTCTTGGAGTTCATGATTCCATAAGTGGTTGGGGCCAGAGATACCCAAGCAGAGTTGTTAACTCTTGGGGTACGGCTTGGGGGCATCCACTTCTCTTGTTGAAAGTTGAGATATCACACTTTCCCTGTCATCCAGAACAATTCCTGTTTTCTACAATGTTCCTCAGAGACCTCCAATAATGGCTGGCAGGGACTTGAACACATTTAGAACAAGGCTCTCTGTTCTTTCCATTTATCTTGGTCTTTAATTTTCTCATCCCAATATTTGCTCTAGCCTGTCCAATCAATCCTCCTCCTTGACATAGAAGATAAAAGCAAAATAAAAATTGAGTAGCTCTGCTTTCTCTTTGTCATCTGTCAATGTAATTACATTGATCCCAAGAATCATATCTGTGCCTTCCAAATCTTAAAACAGCCTCTTTGTTTTCTATGACATATTTTGCAAGTTTCAGTACATTCTTGGGACTTAGCCTTCTTGAATTATTATTCACTCTTCTCAAATATTCCTCTGTGTCCATTCCTCCCTCATTTTATATATGTACACAGATGCAATGATATTTGAAATGAAATTGTCAATTGGTATTATGAAAGAAGCATTAAAATAGTTTATGCTCCTTATTAACACTACCAGAAGGCATTTATTAAGAACTTCTTGTTTGCTTATTCATCTATCATTGTAGCATGATGTGCTACATCCTCTATAGGAAGAACAGGAGAAAAATAAAACTAGAAAAAGAATGGATCACAGAAATAATGGCCAATGTAAAGTATAGGAATAATAAGTTACTTTAAAATCACTTTTATTGGCAATTAAATAAATACAGAGCAAAACTGCTTATATGGTGTTTTTCATCTACCAACGGCACCCCCACATTGCCTTCTGTTAGGGTCAGAAGTTGTTAACATGTATTACAAGAACTTTTGAGTTCTGTCTCCTGCTTCCTTTATGTTCTCTTCACTCCCTGTTTCATTCTCTCTTCACCCATTGTCCTTCACATACTTTCACTAGGTGCCTGGATAATTGTTTCTTATCCTCTGAGTGTCAACTTAGACATCATTTCCTTTGTGAAGCCCACCTGGATACCAAAGCTAGGAGTCTTTCTTTCTCTCATGTTCTCACGGCAGAGGATACTTCCCAATTCCTATCATTAATAGTCTGTTAATCTGCCTTTCTCCCTCACTGGAACATTAAAGTCGGTGTTTCATTCTTTGATGTATCCCCAGCACCCAGGACAGCACCTGGTACAGTATTCAATAAATACATTTGGAATGAATGAAAGAAGAAATGAAGGCACTATATCTTCATCTTCCTGGTAAAATATGGCTTTGGGTATATCAGCAGCTTGGAGCCAGGAAATCTGAGGAAGAAAAAGCTCTCTTTAAGCATCCTCAGCAAAAATGCAAACGGATATTCTCAGCTCTCTAGCTGCAGATAATACAAGAGACAGGAAGTATATTGTGTGTTTTTTCAGCTCCCAGCTGGAGTTGGCGATGCAAAGACTTTCAGAAAATAATTTTGCTATTTGTAAACTGAATGTGATATGGAAGTAAATGAGGAAGAATAAATATGGAACTACACAATGTGGTTTTTACAGTCACTTTCGGGGAGATAACTACACTGTAAAAAAGGATGATGACACAAATGGGACAAAACTATTAATTTTTTTCTCCTCACAAGATAATTCAAATCCAGAGTTATTCCATACATTAAGCTGTGAAATCTGCTCTCCACAGCTTTTTGAATTTTTTTTTGTTTGTTTTTGTTTAGTTTATGTGAGTTTTCCTTCTGGCTTATTCATGAACTCATGTGGTGTAGTCATCCTTCATAAGGGAAGCGTAGCTTGATATCACCACCAGAAATAAACAACTCAGAAATAGTTTGGAATAAAAATGCACAGTACTTTCCAAAATGTACATATTAATATCAGTATGTACATGAAAACATGAAATCATGAGAATTATTATTCATAAAATATGAATTAATACTCCATTTTTTAGGTTACCATGAATCTGAGAACCTGGATATTTTTGAGAAATATCTTAAGCCTGATCTACTTTAAGATTTAATAATAAATTAGAAAGTAACCTATTTCATTTAGGCCTTCTGCAGTGAAACAAGCCTCCCTATACAGAAACTCCCATTGCCATCTATAAATCAAGAATCATGAGCTCAACGGGGCGCCTGGGTGGCGCAGTCGGTTAAGCGTCCGACTTCAACCAGGTCACGATCTCGCGGTCCGTGAGTTCGAGCCCCGCGTCAGGCTCTGGGCTGATGGCTCAAAGCCTGGAGCCTGTTTCCGATTCTGTGTCTCCCTCTCTCTCTGCCCCTCCCCCATTCATGCTCTGTCTCGCTCTGTCTCTCTCTGTCCCAAAAATAAATAAACGTTGAAAAAAAAAAAAATTAAAAAAAAAAAAAAAAAGAATCATGAGCTCAGCATCTCTAGGATTAGGGCCCTCGGCCACCTACGTCTGGGGCCCAAGCTCCTAGCTCAAAGATAGGTACACAGAAGGAACTCAGTAAATGTTTATTGACTATGTGAATGAAGTCTATAATTGTTCAGTGTTTGTGCATCACAGGGGATTCTTGCTGGGGCTATTATGGTTCTGCATATCTCAGGTTCCACTTGACCCCACCCCATTGGTTATGTTTCCCATCAATAGTTATGTACCAGGCTCTTCCTCAGCATCTGGGTTCTCTTGGAGATACTGTTGCCCATCCTGTGACCACTAGGTTCAGTGTGCTTAGAGAGATTCTCTCTCCTTGAGAATTAAGAGAGCAAATTCCAGAAGGTTCTCTGGGAATGCCTCAAAAGCTAAATTATGCTTCCGTGTTCTGGTCATCTTCTCTCACCTATGACCTTCTCCATGCTCACCTTTCTAGTCTTTCCCTCTCATGCCTTTGACAGAGGTACCCTGTCTCCAAAAGCAGAAGGTTATGTGCTTCTCTCTCCTTTTCCTTTGACTTGGAATATTCTCTTGGTTTGGTTGCGACCCTTACACATGGCATCTTGGCGCTTCTAGTGCCCCCTCCCTCTTAATTCCTTCTTCCTCAGGCTCTGTAGCCTTTCTTCTGCTTCATCCCTACCCGCGGTTGCGCCCCCCAATTTCTTTAATTCTCCCTTCTCACCATCATCAACCCCTTTTAAAGTCATCCTCCAGTTGCCAGTACCTTTCATTAAAGCCTATTGAATTTGTGTTGCAGCCCTTTCAATGCATTTTTGATAGTTTTAAAGTATAGTATACAGTTGCCTTTGGAAATCAACATCCATATATTTCATCTACTTGCAAAAAATACATTGCAAATTCCCACTTAACGTTGATCACATGTAATTGAGGTGGCTGTTCTAATCTCAGTCAACTCCCCTGAATGCATCATCACTATTTTTGGAAAGGGGGTATTTTATTACATTTTCTTTGAAAAGGGACATACTAAGAGGAATTTCTTTGAAATGGACAATCCAATTTTTTTTTTTAAAGATAGATCTATACGTTATGGGACAGTATCTGCTGAGCCCCAATGCGATTGTTTGAGATTTAATTAATATCCTAAATTAGTGTCTGGAATGCTTTATGTGTGGGTTGAAGAGAAGAGACCAATTGAAATCTTGGTCAGTACGAAGATTTATGGGTGTATAAGACACAGGGAGTTTATTACTGCCGCTATATCTGAGGTGGATGCTTTCGGAAGCAGGATTTCTGGCCAAAAGCTACATCATATACCCTGGCAAATATGCTTCCTTATTTTGTCTCTTGATTCTTCAGTCCAAATTAATCTAAATTAATTGCATTTTTATTGATTTTATTCGTTTGGCTTAGGAGGGTCATTAGAAGGGGATCATTTTTATTTTTATCTTCATTTTGAGATGGGTCTCAAGGCCACTTGTAAAATAAAAGGCACCAGATTAGTGGCATTTGAGATCTCATTCTGAAGTCTTGAGTAGTAAACAGGGATTTAGAGGAAAGTGGCAGCCCGGGGAGAGGTATGTTCCCTGCTGTGTCTCTGTGAGGACAGCCACACAGCGACAGGGTCCTGCTTTAGCTTCTGCTAGATCTCTCCTCTTCACATATGTCTGAATACATTTAATTTCTCAGACTGCTCTCAAATTTTCTTGGATTTGCTCCATTTTCATTGTCTTATTTTATTGAAACCTAGTTGGAAAAAAGTAAATAAAAAGAGATAACAAATGAAGATTTTAAGACATGGCACAGAGGGAGTTAAAGAATATTAGGCCAAGTATTACTATTGAAAATAGGTAAAAGAAGAGGAAAAGACTGGAGAGTGCCTGGAGAATTTCAAGGAAGATTTGGTGAAGATTAGGCTGGTGAATGACTGGAGACAAAAAGAAGATTCTGGAATAATAAGTGGGAGACCAGAGAAAACTCACCTTGCTGCTCTAAAGTGATGAAAACAAAAAGTGCTTGCTTAGGCTAAGGAGAACCTGATTTTAGATGGGGTGGGGGAGGACAGAGAGAGAGAGAGAGAGAGAGAGAGAGAAGGAGGCAGAAAGAATGGTATTATGATTTAATACACCAAAAAAAATGCTTTGGAAACAATAGAATTTTTTTCTCCTCGTTTTGAAGAATAAACTGAATAGGAATTGATACTTGCAGTAAAGATAGAAGGTAGAGAACAATAAGGAGGCCAGGAAAGACGTTTAAAATAGTGTCATCTAACCCTGTGACTATCTAGTTAGCATCTCAATGTTATGGAGTCCTTCTTGGGTTGGCAGCCTCACACGCAGACTCTGAGGTGAGGATTTGTGTGAATGGTGCAAAGTGTTCTTGGGGAAGACTAACAGGGGGTTTGGGAAGTGGGAACAAGAAGAGAAGGAAGCTGAGCAGGAGTGTGATAGCAAGCAAAATTTCATCGAGGGTGACCCCTCAGGGGTCTCTGAAGCAGCATTGGTCACATCTCAGAATGGTCCCATCAGGGGCAAGGGAGCTGCAGTGTTTATATTCTACTATACCTGTGGCCCTCAACCCAGGATGATTCATCCACTGGGAAACATTTGGCAATGTCTGGAGACATATTTGATTGTCACGCTGGGAGGAGTGTGATACTGGTATCCAGTGGGTGGAGGCCAAGGATGCTGCTAAGTGTCCTACAATGTACAGGACGGTCCCCATCCTCCCCATAAATAATTATCTATCCCCAAATATTAATAGTGCTGAGGCTGAGAAACCCTGGCCTACGCCCTTCAGGACTACTGCCAAGATGGACACTTAGGGTCCTACAAAGCCTTCCTGGTAGTTTGAAGGCAGCAGGTGATGTTGAGAGTGAAAACCCACCCGGAGTCCATGGTCATAAAAATGGCAAAGGGATTATAGGGAACATGGGCCAAGCACTGACAAGATGTGTTACAGAATCGTGGAAATTTATTGGCATCTTCACTTAAAACAGTATGTCTGTCTTTCCCAACCTTATGACCTTCTCTATCTCAACAGCCTTCTGATCTATTTTATTCTGTAACCGGGAATCCAAAAAAATGGAACAGTATCACTGGGTTGGATACACAAGTTGAGCCACCTCCCTTAATGCCAAGGCAAATGTTTTTTGACATTTTCTTTCTGACTTAAATAACGAGCCGCATTTTCACTCATCTTTTGCTCTGAGGCCAGGCTAATATCTCCTGAAAGTATTCTAAATTGATACTCAGTAGCTTTCTAAGGTCATTTAAATTCCTAATGAAAAGTCACTCAAGGCCATAGTACAAAATAAATACATTGTTATTGATCATGCAATAAGGTATTAGGCTAATTTAATAAGGCTTCTCCCTGAGATGTACTTAATTCACCGCCATAGTCATTTCTCAGCCATCAGAGATCCCGCTGTTTTTTCATGGTCCAGAAATAGTCATCTCTGATTTGGCCTACTCCATGTTGCCACCTGGATATCCCAGGATGCCTCATCCCTGTTAAACTTCTTTTCCCTGTCGGCAAAGTACAGTGACAGAATAAGGATTCATTACTCTTGAAATGACCCTTTCCACAATATCCTCTTTTTATCTCCTTAATCAGCAAAGTGGTGCTCTGAGAACTGGCAGGTTCACTGCCTGGAGGCACATTTATTACCGAGACACAAGCTGAATAATTGTGTATTTACCAACTTCAATTTAACCTCACAACTTGGCTGTCTCTTGCGACAAGGTGAGAAGTAAGGCCAAGGTGCTCCTCTCCTGTAGCTCATCAATAACTATTCTCTTTCAACCACAACTATTTTCATTGTCACCTTTGTATGCCTGAGTTGTTCTGCTTTAGCACATCCTTTTTATCTTCAGCAGAAAAGGAATTTGTTGCCTTGGTCAAAGCTTCAGTTAAGACTTCCTCGGGGCGCCTGGGTGGCGCAGTCGGTTAAGCGTCCGACTTCAGCCAGGTCACGATCTCGCGGTCCGTGAGTTCGAGCCCCGCATCGGGCTCTGGGCTGATGGCTCAGAGCCTGGAGCCTGTTTCCGATTCTGTGTCTCCCTCTCTCTCTGCCCCTCCCCCGTTCATGCTCTGTCTCTCTCTGTCCCAAAAATAAATAAACGTTGAAAAAAAAAATAAAAAAAAAAAAAGACTTCCTTAATTAAAAAGTAGGGTTAAGGAAGGTACCCTACCTTTTTTTCCTCCCAGGAAAATGCATGTCAGTGTGCAAGAAAAGAAGGGATTGGTTTATTATTTTTTTAGAGAAGAGATGATCAGCTGTATGCCCCAAGTCAATATTTCACCTGTTTCATATGAAAAAATATTGAAAATTACAGTAAAAGTATGATATTTAAAAAGTGTATGCTCCTTGGGGCGCCTGGGTGGCTCAGTCGGTTAAGCGACTGACTTTTGGTTTCGGCTTAGGTCATCACCTCATGGTTCCTGAATTCGAGCCCCACTTTGGGCTCTGTGCTGACAGCACAGAGCCTGCTTGGGATTCTCTGTCTCTCCGCCCCTCCCTGGCGCTCGCTCTCTTTCTCTCTCTCTCTCTCCCTCAAAATAAATAAATAAACTTAAAAAAAAAGTATATGCTCTTTGACCTAGCGATTCCTAAAGAAATAATGGGAGTGTGCAGAGACATAACTATAGGTATATTTGTTCCAGCATGACTTTGAATTGAAAATAATAAAGAAAAATAGCTGGAATGTCCATTAATACATGATCATGGTGATTTCACACAATGAAAATTAAATGTACTTTTTCAAACGATACAGTAAGTCCATGACTATTGACATGGAGAGGTGTCCATGAAATGTTAAGTAAAAAAAGGGAGTTTTAAAAAACTGTTGTATGGACATTTTTCAATTGTATAAAAGAATTTTTTATTTACATTAAAAATATGGATGGTTGTTCACCAAGCTGTTAGAGTTTTTTTTCTGAGAAGCAGGATCACATCGGTACTCAACCGGGGACAATTCTTTTTGTCTGGAAGTGTCTGGTGGCCTATTGTCACAACTGAGGGTGGTGCTCCCGGCATCTAATGGGTAGAGACGAGGGATTTTGCTAAGCATTCAACACACGGGACAGCCCTCATTGTGCCAATAATGCCAAGGCTCAGAAACCCAGGATCAGAGAGATTTACATTTTCTGTTTTCATGCTCTTTGGGGTTGTAATTTTGGGCAACAGTCTTGCTTTCCTTTTATTTTACACAAAATTAATATCATTTCTGTTTGAGGAAAAAAATTCCTGATATAATATAGTTAATTTCTTTGTAAATTTCAAATATGACACATCAACTGATGACTTACATAACCTTTCTTGAGGTAACTCTTAGGTCACCGTGAAGTGTGGATATTGGCAGCAATAATAAAAATATGTATCCTAAAACTCTGTCTTTTAGGGAGGTAAAGTGGTTATGAAGGAATTAAAGGTGAAATTGAACTACAGGCAAACATCATAATTATTTTTTAAACGATTATTTCATGCAGCACATTTGTAATCTCCTTCCCCATCTGTGGACTATCTTCCTTGCTTATAGTTGCTATGTGTTCAGAAGATGCATATTGATTTAAATAACAGATAAAAATCCATATAGAAGAGTGTTTATTGCAGCACTACTAATAATAAAAAAATTAGAATCAACCTAGCTATATGTCAAAAGGGGAATATTTAAGCAGATTTTGGTATATTTATGTAATGGATTATGAGACAGTCGTTAAGAAAAAGATGGACCTCTATGTCCTGACATAGGACCACATGAGGTCCACAATGTACTGTGAAAGGAAAAGAGCAAGTTGCAAACAAACATGTCCAGCATGATCCCTCATTGTAAATATATACACATATAAGGTATATATCTGTGTGTGTGTGTGTGTGTGTGTGTGTGTGTGTGTGTGTGTGGGAGAGAGAGAGAAAGAGAGAGAGGGAAAGAGAGAGACTATGTCTTCTACAAACACAGGGAAAAATTCAGGAAGAATTCACACCAAACTTGTAAAAGGGGTTACTAAGACCCTAGAGTTGCAGGGGAAGCTATGGTTTTGAGTATGGGTGATTTTACTTTATTGCACTTTCATACGTGCAGAATTCCTAAACCAGAGGTACATACAAAAGCAGTGGGAATTGTTTTTTTGGACAGTATTTGCCAGTAAAAAATAATTGGGAGTGGAATATGTAAATTATCTATGTAAATGCGTTTTCACTGAAATTTAAACATTTATAGGTTATTAAAGCATCTTAGGAGGATGGATATAGGGGTTTAAAAAATGTGCTGAATGGCATAATTCTTTCCGTTTTCTACCTGGGCACCACTAGTGGGTAGAGGTGACATTTGCCAGAGGAGACACTGGGCATGCTTGGCATGATGAAGCAATAACAATAGCCAGTGTCTACCCAGTGCTCACTATGGGCTGGGTGAGCACTGTCACAACAACTCCATTAAGGGAGTTCTGTTTTATTCCCATTGTATAGCCGAGCAAACTGAGAGACAGTGAGGTTAAGTTACTGGCCAAACAAGTAAGGAAGAGATCCAGGATTTAAATCTAAGCAGTCTGGTTTAAGCTTCTGAATCATAATGGTTGCACAGCCCCGATTATCTAAAGCAAAACTAAAGTGACAGGTCACAAAACATGATAACTAAACCGGGTACTGTGATGTCACAAAAACCAGACTGGGACATTACTGCAAACTGTCCTGCGTCAAGCAGCACCAGATGACCAGCATAAAAGCTCCTTTGATAAACTCGGGAGGTGAAAGTACAACATGTGAACCCTACAGACACTGTCACCTACTCCCTCCTGCTGTAGGTTTGTTTTAGGAAAATCTTCATTCTTCTATTTGACCTGATTGAGGCAGAGTCTTCAGCAGCACAGAGGTAATTGAGATTTAGAAAGACGGAGTAGAGCCTCCCAGTATGAGGAGTTAAACCAGGAGAGCTCTGTCATCACCCCAATCAATATTCCTCCTTGTCAGCAGCAACCCCAGACTGGCAGAGACATTTTTTTCTCTGAATTCAGTTTAGCATCAAAGTCCTAAATGATGCATAGAATTCTGTGGCCAGCCCTCTTGCTTAAATGTTATAATCAGAGGCAGAGCAGACGCCTTTCAGCTCATGGAGTGTGGAGAGGAACCACAGGCGAGGGGTCTTCGTTTTTCTGTTTTAGAAGGGCAGCACAAACATGCCTCTGAAAAGGCTTTCATAGTCTCCCACTGTGAATAGAATTTCTGTGACTCTGAAGCTTCTGGGGGGCAGACTATACAAAATACATTTTTTTCCCTCCACACGCCTGTTCTAGGCTTGCCAGAAAGACTTAATAAAAGTCTGTAGGTGGTCATACGAACTGAATTGAAAAGAGGAGCTTAAAGATGGTTTATTGCTTGTTGACTATGGAAGACTATGGTCCTCAGCTTTCAAGAATGCCATGTTAGTGTTTGTTTTCTACTTCAACAAATATTGGCATTTCTTCATTTCATCTTATCTTCTGAGGAATATAATTAATGGAATTTGGTGAAAGCAAAGAGTAAGATGGTTAGGTAGACAAAAAAAAAAAATTAAGCAGACGATTCTGCAGCATTGTTTGTCAACTCGGTGTCTGCAAATTTGGTGACTGATTGTCTTCTTCCTAAAATTCCTGTGTTAAAGTCCTAACCTTCAATGTAATGGTACTGGAGATGGGGACTTTGGGAGGTGATTAAGTTCAGAGGAGGTTGTACAGGCGGAGTCCTCAAGATGGGATTAGTGACCTTAGAGGAAGAGATACCAGAGTGCCCTCCCTCTCTCTCTCTCCCCCACCCCTCTTTTTCTCTCTCTCTTGCTCCACTCGTGTGCACTGAGGAAAGGTCATGTGAAGACGCAGTGAGAAGGCAGCTATCTGCAACCCAAGAAAAGAGACCGTATCATAACCCGGTCCTGCTGGAACCTTGATATTGGACTTCTTTCCAGTCTCCAGAGCTGTGAGAAATAAATGCCTGCTGTTTAAGACAGCAGTCTGTGGGATTTGGTTATGGTGGCCTGAGCAGACAAAGATAGTGCTTTGATCAATCACTCATATTTCTGCCTATTACATGAATTTTTAACCAAGACTCTCCTGATTATGCTAAAAAAGTTTTATTTTCTGTTCCAACAGATTGATTTGAAAACCAGCTTCGTAGTGATAGTGTCAGTATGACTGTAGGTTTATGGCCCAGTCTGAGAGGGTTTAGGTAGATAGTCATCATGGCGATTATTCCCGACCCTGGCTCCCACTGGGACTCTCCACTCATAAATGCACTTTTGCTTCACTGCACATCACCTTAAACGTCTTATTGCATCTTAGTTTTTTGTTTCAGTTTGTCTGTTTATGTATTTTGATATATGTGACCACAACAGTTTGTCTTTGATTGTCTAGAAAACTGGGACTTCTAATTACCTTTAATCAAAGTTTAGCAACACTGAAAAGTTGTTCCACAAAGAAACCTTATAGCCCTAAGTAATTTTGTTATTAGAGTATGAAAAGTAAAGGAACTTCGTACTCATAGGGTAAGGAACAAAAAGAACTGGGGAGAAGAAAAAAGATGAAATAGAAAACAAAAACAATGAAGAAAGCAAAACAAAAAGAGGCAAGAATAACAAATTCAAATACTTGATTCTTTCAAATGACCAATGAAATTGATAAACTTTTTTGAGAATTATTAAAAATAACTGATCTGTGTAATTGTTGGCGGTGTGGTGCTAATGTATGATGCACTGCATTTATGGATTATCAGGTACCCTGGGATGGAAACCACCTGCTGAATTTTTTTCCAGTAAGATATGTGGAAATTTATATGTCTTAATAATCCATTAAACTGTATGTTTCCTTTAAATGTCTTCTTCTTAGATGATGCTTCTCTAAAAACAATATTGTTTAGTTAACATAATGCTAATAATAGAAATGAAAAATAAAATTCTTATCCCTCTTAAAAGAAAAAGAGTAAAAGCATGCAAGCAGGATTGTACAATGTCATGAATGAGAGAGGTGACATGAATACAGACACAGGTGCATTTAAAGTGTTATAAGAGAATACTACATTCAACTCTACAACAATAAATTTGAAAATCTAGACACTTCCTAGCAAAATATAAATCACAAAAATTGGTTCAACAGAAGTGGCACAATTGAATTGTCTGATAAATCTAGAAGATGTTGAAAACCGAGTAAAGATCCAACATAGAAAACAACTATCTGGGGGTTCCAGCTGAGTTATATCTCACCTTAAAGAATAGATGATACCTGTGCTATTTAACTTATTCCAAGCTATAGAAAAGATTGATAAGCCCACTGAAATGAATAAAGCCATAATAACATTTAAATACCAATATCTGATAGAGACACTGTGAAAGATGGCTATAGACTAATTTCTTGTAGAAATCTGGAAGAGAAACTTATAAGTAAAATATGAATAAATAGAGTTTTGTATGGTTAATTTCTAGAATGTAAGAATGGTTCAAATACCAGAAAAATCTAATACATAATACACTAATAAATTAAGGGGAAAAAAACCCTATGATAAAAGTAGATATTGACAGGTGTTTGATAAAATTACATACCAATTCTTTTATTTATTTATTTATTTATTTATTTATTTATTTATATATTTTAAAATTTACATCCAAACTAGTCAGCATATCGTGCAACAATGATTTCAGTAGATTCCTTAGTGCCCCTTACCCATTTAGCCCATCCCCCCTCCCAAAATTACATACCAATTCTTAATAAAAACACTAAATAAAATAAGATTAGTATGAAACTACATAAATATAACAAAGACTACTTAAAAAAAACAACTATGGGGGCACCTGGGTGGCTCGGTTGGGCATCTGACTTTGGCTCCAGTCATGATCTCCCAGTCCATGAGTTGGAGCCCAGAGTCTGGCTCTGAGCTGACAGCTGAGACCCTGGAGCCTGCTTCGGACTCTGTCTTCCTCTCTCTCTGCCCCTCCCCCGCTCACGCTCTGTGATAAAAAGACACATTAGTGTGAAATCTACTTAACAAAATTTTAAGTGTATAGTGCAGTTTTTTTAACTATACACACGATGTTGTGCAGCAGACATCTAGAACTTTTTCACCTTGTTTGACGGAAACCCTTTGAACAATACTCCCCATTTCCTCCTGCCTCCAGCTCCTGGCAACCTCCATTCAGCTTTCCTTCTATGACTTGAAATATTTTTAACTTAATGCCTTTTTACCTAGTGGCAGGGTTTTAAAACAAATTAAGGTGTTTTCTTTCAAAAATTTTAATGTTTATTTATTTTTTGAGAGAGAGAGAATGAGAGACAGAGTATGAATGGGGGAGGGGCAGAGAGAGGGAGATACAGAATCTGAAGCAGGTTCCAGGCTCTGAGCTGTCAGCACAGAGCCCGATGTGGGGCTTGAACTCATGGACCTTGAGATCATGACCTGAGCTGAAGTTGGATGCTTAACTGACTGAGCCACCCAGGTGCCCAAATTAAAGTTTTAAAGTGAGAAACAGGCTTATACATGCAATACAGGTAGGGGTGAGGTCAAGGTAGAGCAATGCTCTTAATATTAACTGTAAACTCAGAAGCTAGAAAAAGGGGATCATATAAGCCAACTTTTTTCACCTATTCAAAACCATTTTAATGTATTACTCTCTTATGTGGCCTTCTAGAAAATCGATGAAGTTATTGACAGAGTTGAATACAATTCCTATATATATTCCATACATTCTACACATACACTTAAGAATGTCTCCACATTTTAAAAACTACAAAACATTACAGCCCGTTCAGCTTTTTCATTCTGTATTATAGATAAATTGTATATATTCCATACATTCTACACGTACATTTAAGAGTGTCCCCACATTTTAAAAACTATATGAAACATTACAGCATCTTTGGTTCTTTCATTCTATATTATAGATAAATTATGTTGGCTAATCTATTTATTTTATGGAATTATCATAGGAATTATCATATAAGGAATTTTATAGTTCTTACTTTTTTTGCTGGAAGTGCCCTTCTTAAATTTTTTTTTTAATTTTTAAGTTTTTGAATTTTATTTAAATCCAAGTTAGTTAACATATAGTGTAGTGATGGTTTCAGGAGTAGAACCCAGTGATTCATCACTTACATGAACCCAGTGCTCATCCCAACAAGTGCCCTCCTTAATGCCCATCACCCATTTAGCCCATCCTCCCACCCAAGAGCCCTCCAGAAATCCTCAGTTTGTTCTCTGTATTTAAGAGTCTCTTATGGTTTTCCTCTCTCTCTGTTTTTATGTGATTTTTCCTTCCCTTCCCCTATGTTCACTTGTTTTGTTTCTTAAATTCCACATATGAGTGAAATCATTTGATATTTACCTTTCTCTGACTTATTTTGCTTAGCATAATACGTTAGTTCCATCCACGTTGTTGCGAATGGCAAGATTTCATTCTTTTTGATTGTCGAGTAATATTCCATGTATGTATGTATTTAATGTTTATGTTTAGAAAAGATACCACACCGGACAAAGGATTGACTATATGATGATATTTGCAACATACATGACAAAGAGCTGTCATCTATAATATACAAAAAACTTTTACAGGTTTATGAGTAAAAAGACTAGCCATGTAGCAACAACAAATGGGCAGGAATAAAAATATACTATTTATAGAGAAGCCAATACAAATGGTTAGCAAACATATATATACTTAAACTCACTAGCAGACAGGAAGATACAAAGTAGAGTAAATATGAGCTATCCATTACACCTATCCCAATGACAAAAGTTTAGAAAGTGAAAGCCAGTTCTGGTGAGCATTTGGGGAAAACTTTCTCTCCTATATTATTGAAACTGTGACTCATGGTGTCATTTAGGAAAATGATTATTAAAAAGACAATGTATAGTTTTTTCGACATTCACTCTTGGAATCTATCCCACATAAATAAAAGCACCAGTATGAAAGAATATGTGCCCAAGTTTATATTAACTCATTGTGTATTCAGCAATAAATTAGAAACCAAGGAAGCGACTACTATTAGGGAAACTTGAATTTTCACACCCATACCATGAATGTTACTGAGCCTGTATTGAATTTAAAGCTATATTAGTTGACCTAAAGAAATTCCCACATTCGTTGTGGAATATAAAAAAACCATGATGCGAAAGAATGTGCATGATGCAATCTCATTTTTGTTTGTGAAGCTATAACCTTTATGTTTATGTTTATAGGATTAAGTGCACATGGAGAAAAATACTGGCAGACATGTTCTAAGTTGTAAATGTAGGTTAACTCAGGATAGGGCTAAGTGGGAAGTGATTTGTGATGAGAGAAGGAAAAGAGATGGAAAAGGAGGAGGAAGCAAAAAGCAAAAATGTAAAAGATGGTGTTTTAAAAAAGTGCCTGTGACATCCAGCAGGGACACCTCTAGCTGTAGTTAATGGACAGTGCTGACTTAACTGACTCAAACAATGACTATACGTATTCTTTCATACAAGAAGAAGTGTCGAAGGAGGGTAGGCTCTGTTTGATTAATTCCTGGGATAAATTATGTTATCAAGGAGACAGACACTTTCTGTTTTTCTAATCTGTCATCCCCGGGATATTGGCTGTGTTCTTGTCTGTGTCTCCAATGATGGTCAAAACTCCAAGCATCACAGATAGTCACAATTATGTTCATGTTTTATGTTTATTTTTAGAAATGAGAAAACCTATCCCAGAAACCTGCCCCAATATCAATGACCAGCAGGGGCTATGAAATGTCCGCTACTGGTTTTATTGACCAGATTTACCCTCAGGCTTTGGATGGGAACCTTGTTTCTGAAAAGTGGACACCTGAATAAAACTGTGTTTCTATTTGCAAGGAAGCAGAGAGAAGTGACTGTTATGCAGGCAATAGGGACTGCTACATATGACTGGACACAATATATACTGATATAGGAATATATGTGGTTGTATATTATATGAAGATAGTCATCCAGTTGAATTTCAAAAAGAAAGCATATGTCCTTGGGGTGCCTGGGTGGCTCAGTCAGTTGAGTGTCTGACTCTTGATTTTGTCTCAGGTCATGGTCTCACTGGTTTGTGGGATGGAACTCCACATGGGGCTCTGTGCTAACAGCGTGGAGCCTGCTTGGGATTCTCTCTCCTATATCTCTCTGCCCCTCCCTGACACACACACACACACACACACTCACACACTCTCTCTTTCTCTCAAAATAAATAAATAAATATTAAAATGAAAAAATGTATGACCTCACTGAGGAAAAAATCATAGCAGCTGTTCAATGTGTAATTTTAGAAGTGCAGTCCAAAGGTCTCTTTTTAGAGCTCTCAAATTTCAACCCAAATGGAAGAAAGTTGCTAGAGAACAAGAAACTCCACCACCTTAATACTACAATGTTTTTGTGTCACTTAAGTATTTAAGAGGTTAACCTTTTGCTCCACCCCAAGCAAGCCATTAATCTTTAAACAATACAAATTGTTTTTTATCCTTTGTTTTCCCCTTTTTAAATTTGCTTAAGGAAAGCTTGGTAGAGTCTTGTCCATTCCTATGTGATGTAAAGGATTATGCTTTGTGAACCTATTGTGTTGACTTTTAAGATAAGAGCTCTTAAGGATTTTTAAACCATCAAGCAGTATCCATCAGAACAAATAAATGAAAGATTGCTCTATTCTTTTCAGGCAGGATACGTTCTGTGACCTATCTTTTCCGTGACCTACACGGCTTTAGGAGAAGAGCTTCCAGAGTTTTATTGGCAATGCCACTATTAGAAGGACTTCCCTCTCTCTTCCGAGCTCTTTGGGGGTCAGCCTTAAAGCGAGCATTAAGCGAATGGCTAATGGAATTAAGGATATAATAATAGAAGGATATAGTGAGACAATTGTATTAACAAGAAATAAATCATGTTGAATGTAAGGTAAGTGTTTTTTAATTGATTGATGGGAAGGATGCTCCACAGGTTTTGTCAGGGACTAACAGCCATTTACCTCTCCATCTATAGTAAAAAGCCAAAATGCGGAAAAAAAGATAAGAAAATTATGCAGTGGGAAGATAAATTATTCAGAGAAGATGGCCATTTTTGTGCTGACATCACTAATGCGAAAAGGCATTAAATCTTTGACACTAGCTTCATTCCTTAGGAGCTGTGGGGCTAAAGCAACGTTTTGTAGACATAAAAACTGAAATGTCTACTCCTAAAGCTATCCTCTGTGCCATGAACAGCTACCAAGGTGACTGGATACCTGAAGGAATAACTGGTTCTGTGCTTTCCAAGTTGAATAACAGTCTTGCACTTTCAAACTTAGTGTCTCTGTCTATATTATTACAACAATCTAGCTGTCAATATTTTTCATCTAGTCGACAAAGCTTGTGTGCCCTAATGTCAGGGATATAGAGAGCTACATGGGAGACATTTTAAAGTACTATTGGATAGAGAAAATCTTGACGCTGAATTTCGTAACTAAATGTTTTTTATTTTACTCTCACAGTTACCAAGTCCCCTCTTTGAGTTTAGCCCCTCTTATATCCTACATAATCCTCTTTTTCTGCAACCATTCTTACTACTTAGTTACTAGGACAGCCCTTTTCAGACCAACAATACTCTAGAGACTTCTTACCGTAAGAGTCAGATGTGAAGGAGAGTGGGTAGATTCAATCTATGTGTGGGCAGGAGCCATGCTTCTTGCTACAACTGCTTTAAGAGTTGCTTTAAATCTTCCCCCATTCCTGTATCACAATTTTTCTACTGCTTTTGGTTACTTTATTAACTAGGTTTATAAACTGCAATCCAGTAAACTTTCTTCATAATATTACAACACATAACAACAAAGAAACCTGGCTTTTATCAATATCTCCAAATTATGCCATCTCTGGAATTTTAGAGAACTTTATCCATTAAAAATTCTTTGGTCTCCCCCCCACCCCCCCTTTTTCTATTGTTGGAAAGGGTAGGGCTGGCAATTCCTGGATACCTGCTGTGAGCCAGGCACCAAGTTAAGCATTTTACATACATTATTTAAATTTATTCTCTACAACCATTCTTTGCAGTAACTATCAACATCCTTTCACAGATAAGGATACCAAGGTTTAGAGGGATTAAGTACTTTCTCCAAGCTCAAGTTGCTAATTAGAGGTAAGGAACGGGTATTGCAGTTGAGTGGAAGGTCTAAGAACCTCTTGAGATTCTTCTAAATGTAATTGTCACATGTTAGGTTCTCTGGAAGAGAGGTTAAGAAGTTTGGGGTGAAAAATATTTATCAGTGTGAAAGGAAAGGAGAGGACACAGGACAGGACAGGGCAGAGGAAGTAGTCAGACCTTAATGCTAGCAAACATTCCATCTGAGTGTCCTGCAATGGGCTGAAATGAGCAGGCCTTTGTCCTCTTATCTTGATCAGTCAGGCTGCCCCAGGAAGGACATGAACTTCTGCAAGGAGGCTTGAAAGGCTCCAGGAAGGAATTGAGTAAGAGGCAGCAAGTCCTTCCTTGAAAGGGATCTGAACAGCACATCTCTATCTATCATGAAAATATCTTAATAGTATCTATAGTGGGCAGTAAAAAATGGACTAAGTAAATGGTTTCTTTTTCATTGTGATTGTGTTATCCAATGTGATAGGAGATGTATAATGGGTGAATTTGGATAAAGAACTCAAGCTTGGATTCTTTGTTAATAAGATTGCACTCTACATACAGCCTTAACTCATTTTCTCTTAAAAGAATTGGACAGTTCTACTAATTTTGTGTCCAAAGACCAATGACTATACCAACTATCGCTCCTGATGTCTATTTCTTTCGATTGCAAACATCAAGTTGACCAAATTTACCTTTGTTTGACATCACTTATTCCACATTTTTTTGAATACTCAATCCTCTTCTTGGCTAGCTCAATTCTTTCTATCTTATATATTTACTGATCTAAAAATTAGCCCATAGTTTTTGTTCAATTGCTTTTTATTCTCATTACAAATTTTAGCCGATAAGAACATTAATTTAAAAATATCTAGTATGTTCTTCCTACTTTTTATGTATAGTGGCCTATGTATAAAATAAGCCTACTTATCTAGTTCTTTAGGTACATTGCATTATGAATTTGTCTTCAATGTACCTTCTTGTTAATTTCCCTTCGGCCAGTATTTTGACCAGGTTAACATGATAGGATTGCCACAATTCATCCTATTGGTATCTTTTGTGAAGAAGGCAGGACTCATACTTCAAGTTTCAAGTTCTTCAAGGCTCAGCACTTGCTCAATCTGAGATACTATTTCTAATTACTTTCTAGAAATTTTATTGGTTACTGTAGCCCATTGCGAAAATAAATAAAGGAAGATTCACTTAAAATTGAGTCAGGAAGCCCTGAAGGGGAGGTCTCACATACATACCATTCACTGAAGCCTGAAGAACCAACAGGAAGGAAGGTGATTATGTCAACAAAGGAGGACACTTTTCACATATGAATTTATCTCCTGCCTTTAAGAAAGGGAAGGAAGATCTCAACTTGTCCCAGCAACAAGGCACTAACCACTGCTTGCAGCCAATGAAAAATTGTCATAACCTCAAACTCTTGTTCTTTTCCAATAAATTTTGTTCAGAACAACCATCCCGTATTTTCTCCTAAAACCTGATAAAAACTGACCTTCCCTTTGTCTCTTTAGGCTTGTCTATGGTTTGCATCCTGAATTGCAATTCCTCTGCTATTCCCAAATACACTCAGTTGTTTTTACTCATATAAAATTGTTCTTTGCTCTGTTTAAAGTTAACACCATTAACTTATTTACCATTACTGATTTTGTGATCAGTGTTCTCCTTGTTTAAAGCATCCACCAAGTTTACATAAAGGTTGTTATTTCCCTGCCAAAATTCTTTTAACGCTAGTTGTCACAATGCTTGTCTTGCTAATTCAACATTCTTTTTTAAGAGTGTGTACCTTTGCCCTTGTGTCTTCTTGGAATACACTTGTGATGGGAAGATTGGCAACTTCCCCTCCCTTCCAAGCTCCATCATAGCTAAATTTTGAGTTAAATGGATGTAATCATCCTGATCCATTCCCAGGGTAACAAATGACCTTTACAACTAATGTAGCACTACATGATTATGGTAGGATTTAGGTAAACAAGGAAAGAAATTAAAACTCTTATACATAATAATGGAAGAACACTGATTCCAAAGGTAGAATTGACTTTTTGGTAGTGGAGGAAAGGTTCATTTCTTTTTTTCTTCCTTCCTTCCTTCCTTCCTTCCTTCCTTCCTTCCTTCCTTCCTTCCAATATTTATTTATTTGTTTATTTATTTATTTATTTTTGAGAGAGAGAGAGAGAGAGAGAGAGAGAGGAGGTGCAGAGAGAGAGGGAGACAGAGAATCCCAAGCATGCTCTGTGCTGTCAGCACAGAACCTGATGTGGGGCTTGAACTCATGAACTGTGAGATCATGACCTTAGCTGAAATCAGGAGCTGGATGCTTAACCGACTGACCCATCCAGGTGCCCTGAAAAGATTCATTTCTGTTTGAGTTTAGACCAGGGTTATTCAACTTTCATATTATTAACATTTTGGGCCAGATAATTTTTACTGGGGAGGGGGGTCTCCTGTGCATTTTAGGCTGTTTAGCATCATCTCTGGCCTCTACTCACTAGATGCCAGCAGCAAGGCACCCTCCCCTCCCCAGTTGTGATGTCTCCAGATATTGTCAAATGTTTCCTGAGGGAAAAGATTACCACAGATTGAAAGCCACTGGCATAGACTATACTTCTCAGGGATTGTGGTTGAGGGAGAGGTTAAAAGGACAGAGCAATTTGTGAAAAGAACTTAGGGACGGGAAAGGAGGACCAAGTTTGGAGTCAGAGGCATTGTCCATAGAGAATTTTCCTTCTCTCATAAAGCTCTATGTCTTAAGGTACGATCCATTTAGAAATTCAAGAGAAAGTTCAAGTGTACTAGAACTTTAATCTGTACCTTCCTGAGCTATAATTATTTTCTGAGATTTCCTTAACATTTCACTAAAGGTATTTGCATTTCCTTGAACAGGTAGCTCAAGGTGTTGGAAATGGTGAGTGTACATATGAGAAAGGATTCATGGGTTTCATTAGGGTAGGGGTCCCAATCCTAGAACAGTCAACTATGGGCAAGAGAGTTGTATCATATAAGTTTCTGTTGCAGCCATGTTGCTGAGAAGAAAGAGAAGTAGTTCCTAGAATAATTATAATATACCTTAAGTTTATTTGGTGCTTACTATATGCCAGGAATAATATTAATTATTTTACCTGTATCATTTCATTTATTTCTCAAGTATATTTTGAGGAAGATACTGTTTTTAATCCCACAATATTATAGAGATAAAACAGAAGTTCAGAGATAGTAGATACTTTGTCTTATTTCTTAGGCAAGACACAATAGAACTGAGATTTGAGGACAGGCAACCTGACACTACAGCCATTCTTCATATTCCATCACCAACATCTGCTTCAAGATTTGCCCTTGGACTATAGTCCGTGAATCCTTGTTTTCTAGTGTCCTAATGAGAGGTTAAGTCAGCTCCTGAGAGTTGATGTGATGATAGATAGGGATTGAATTTCAGCACTAGGAACAGGACTGGAGCCTTTGGAAGGTGGGAATATTGTCAAACAGTGGAAGTGGGAAAAGCATTGGGAAGGGAATAAGAGAAGAATAAGATAAAGAACATAGAGGCCAGGGATCAAGTAAGAGAACAAAATGTGCTATGGGCCCAGTTGTCATAGTTTCTGATTTTCATCATCATAATAAAAATAAGACTGAGGAAGTCAAGGATCAAAGATTTTAAGGTACTACAAGCAGTTTGGAAATGGTTGATTCTGGTTATAAAGCTAGATAAGGAAGTGAATGAAGCTAAGAAGAAAATGGTGGATTAGGAACACATGATGGTGCATGGCAATATAAGAGATAGAAAATCAGGATATCGAGGGCAGGAGGAGGGTATTTCAAGAATTAGATGTTGGAAGTGGAACAAAATTATTCCCATGTCATACTGCTGCCTGGATGGTGGTAAACCCTATTTTTTACAAGAGGCGAAGGACTAGCTGAGAGTTAGGATTTTGGCCGTTAGACCCATCTCCTCATATTTGGTGGTGTTCTTTGTTTTTCTTCAGAGGGTTTGATGAATTTCCCAGGCCCATCATCCATTTCCCTCTTGTACACTGAAGCAATATATAATGGGATGATTTTGGATTTTGAAGTTGAATTTCCAAGTTTAAGTTCTGTTTCTCTTATTAGCAGTGTTACCCTTATCAATTATATGAGGGTTTTGAGCCTCGCTTTCTTCATCTGTAAAAAGGGTATGGCAACAGCTTCTTCACAACAGGTTCTGAAGATAGCAATGGAAAAAGCATTTTGCAAATGTGAAGAGTTGTTATTGTTTTCTTTTAATGTCCCAATTTCTCTTTAAAATGGGGTTGGCAGACTTTGCAGAGGTCTTTCTTATTCATCTCTGTATCCTCAGTGCCAGATATACTGACTGGCCCATAGTGAGTGGAAAATATTTGTGGAATAAATGAATGACCTGATTAATAAATGAAATTTACAGTAACACTATTTGATATGTAATTGAATATGGCATTAAGGTAAGCCATCTTATGTCTAGCCCAAGAGACTTCAGTAATTTTTAAAATATGAAAAAGATTTTTATTTTAAGATATACTGGTCTTGCAGGCCTGAATCTGTAGGACAATGTTAAAGCAAAATTTAGTGCTATCAAAAAGTTTGAAATCTTTATGTCTACAACCCTGAAAATTGTTTACTTAAATTTTATACAACTTCTAGCTTCTTTTTCTTCTAGAGAAAGAAGAAATAATTCTAATAATAATTATTAGTAATTATTATTATTAATAATTCTAATAATAATTCATTATTATAGGTCAATCTGGTATCAGTCTGGTGACATCTCAATATCTATTGCACTAAATTGATTGTAACAGTTCTTAATTTTTTTTTGATCATTTCATAGTGTCATTTCCTGTGATTTAATTTATCTTTGATATTAAACAAAGATTCCAGACTGTCAATGCAATTTTGCCCTGAGCAAGCTCTGAGGTAGTATTCTTAGTTCTCCTTTGAGACAACTCTCTTTTGAGTGACTATCTTTTGAGATACTACTAAATTGTAGAATCATTTATTATCTAAAGGTCTTGATTTGTTGGACTTCTTAATATTTGTACGGTCAATTCTCACCCCAAAGATTATGCCTTTAGCAAAAGGAAGATTTGGTGCAAAAAGTTGAATATAGATGGTGGCACTCTAAGCTCAAGTTGTGCTATCTTTTTTTTATAGAAGAACGTTATGCACTCTTACAGGAATGTTTTAATATTTAATACACAAGAGCTGTAATTTTTCATGGGAAATTGAAGTCAAATCTGAAGCATTAAAAAATTAACCACAGCAAACTGAATTTTCCAAATGAAAGATAATGTCTACTGTGGAGTAGAGCTTTGTTTTGATTAATGCAAAGATGGGAGTGGGAAAGTTCCCTGAATCTTCATAAGTTTCCAAATGAGGTTTTGTGTTGTCTACAATCTGGAAGTGTTGGTTTATTGAGCTAGGGGCTCGTGGAATAAAGAAATTGGATTGATATGATGAGCTAATAAATCTACTACCTGAATCTATTATAGCCAGAGAACTTATACATTTATTTTTTCCCTTTACTACTCTGTGCAGAGAATTCTGTGTACTGGTTAGAATCATGGACTTTGGAGCTAGCCTTCCTGGGTTCAAGTCATACTAATTATATGGCCTTGGATAAGTTCTCTTTTTTGTGATTCAGTTTTTGAATCTATACAAGGGAGATGATGATACTACTAATATTCCTAGGTAGTTGTGAAGATAAAATTTACTAATCAATTCAAAACACTTAGGCTCTGGCACAAAATAAGAGCTAAAAAATTGTGCCTATGTATTTTTGTTTGTCTGACATCTGAATTTCACAATTGCAGGGCTGCTTTTCTTTTGGCCATTTTAGCTTTCATCCCTATTCTGTGGGTTGGAATGACCACATGCATCTTTGACTCAGTTTCATTGTTAGGTTGACCAGGAACATGTCTTCTGTCATGAATTCACAATATTTATAGAACCATATTTGCAAGTAGATATCATTCCACAACGTAGTGCTTATTTCTTAGATACAGATACAATAGAGACCTATACTGCATTGTGCTGGTCCATAGCTGACAACACTAATAAAAGAACTGTTTTTAAGTGTGGGAAGGAAATAAAAGTCTTTTTGAAGCCTAAAGTAAGTCAGCCAGATAAAGCTTATAGAAATAGAGGAGTGCCCAAAATGTTTAAACATGGCTAGATTATTCCAACAATGAAATGTTAGTTGCAGTGAATATTTACTGAACTCTATGACTGAGAGAGCTTAGACTCTTACCACAATGTACATCATAACCACTCTCTGTATACTTGATTTTAATATGGCATGCTCTAGGATGAGTATTTTACATGTATTATCTCACACGGCATGACACTGTGATAAAGTGAATTATTTTGCCTTTTACTAATGTGAGACTGAGGCCTGGGAAGGTTAAATAACTTGCCCAAGATCCTATGTGAATAAATGGAATAATATGAACTTTGATGCAGGCCTGACTTTAAAACCCAACATCTTATTCGTATGCAGTATTTCTTCTCAATGCTTTGCAACAGTTTGGGGAAGCCCTGTGGTCAGCTTGGTAATTGTGGACAGCATAGTAATACCCATGTAAAGGCCTCATGGAAAATAATGATGTTGTAAGTGCTTTGTTGTGACTGTGGCAAGTTATTTAACCTCTCCTAACTTCAGGCTTCTCACTTATACAATGGATATAAGAATACTGTATAAGATTAGTTTGAGGATTAAATCAGGAAAAGCATACCAACACACAGTAAAACTTCAGTAGAGATTCTTTCTCTTTCTCTTCTTATTGGGTTATCTCTTTCAATTGGTAAGTCACTGTTAAATCGTTTTAGTAATAAGACAAGAGATAAATAGTTGCCATTATAGTGGTGGGGGGAGGACCTAACGGAGAGACTCATTACGCTGATCACAGTCCTAAAAGGACCACACCCTATCCTCTCATCATTCAAGTAGATGAGGATTCACTTGCAGACAGTAACAATTCTCTGCAAGTTCTACAGTTCCAGTCCTGGAGCGTTGGCCACAGGAGGCATCCAGGACATGTTTGTTGCTTCACTGATTCAAAGAAGAGGAAAGAAACAAGATATTGGCCATCTTGACTTAATTTTAATATTTAAAAAAAATTTGTTTTTGAGAGAGAGCACAAGTGGGGAAGAGGGGCAGAAGAAGAGAGAGAGAATCTTTAAAAAAAAATTTTTTTAATGTTTATTTATTTTTTGAGAGAGAAAGACATAGTGTGAGTGGGGGAGAAGCAGAGACACAGAATCTGAAGCAGGCTCCAGTCCAGGCTCCAAACTGTCAGCACAAGAGCCCAATGTGGGGCTCAAACCCACAAACCGTGAGATCATGACCCAAGCCGAAGTCGGACACCCAACCGACTGAGCCACCCAGGGGCTCTGAGGGAGAGAAAACCTTAAACAAGCTCCATGCTTAGCACAGAGCTTGACACAGGGCTCCATCCCACGGCCTTGGGATCATGACCTGAGCTGAAATCAAGAGTCAGACATTCAACAGACTGAACCAGGTACCCCTTAATAATTTTAATAGTCAAATTGTGGAGGTCGTTCTTTTATTATTATTTTTCTCCTATAGTTTTCTAGGACATTGGTCTTTGTTTAGACTAACTAGAACACTTAGGCACTGGGTAATTCAACCAATCATCTGAGAACCTGGATGTACTCTATCTAATGTTAACTATTAAAAAATTTTTTTAAAGTTTATTTATTTTTGAGAGAGAGAGAGAGAGAGAGGCACAGAGAGAGAGAGACACAGAATCCAAAGCAGGCTCCAGGCTCTGAGCTGTAAGCACAGAGCCCGACGTGGGGCTTGAACCCACAAACCATGATATCATGACCTGAGCTGATGGTGAATGCTTAACCGACTGAGCCACCCAGGTGTCCCATAAAATATTTTAAGAATAATTTTTACAATTAATTTCTTCAGAGATCTAAATGAGCTTTGTGCTTACATTTCTAAGTGCTAGGAAACTTGGATCTAAAAGTAAAAACAACCAAAGTTTGTTTCAAACTTTTCCTCTATGTAGGTAATCAATCTGTAAGAGTCCTGGTGCACCAACTGGTCTCATGTGGCATCTTCAACACGGTTGGCTTGTTCTGTT
This sequence comes from Puma concolor, assembly GCF_028749965.1. Lineage (NCBI taxonomy): Eukaryota > Metazoa > Chordata > Mammalia > Carnivora > Felidae > Puma > Puma concolor. Next base: position 138,342,328 of record NC_141670.1, on the reverse strand, counting down.
TCCCCAAATTGCCGTAGAATTATCTGAATTATACTTCCTATATGTTGGTTATGTTTAATAGTTTTCTTCATAAGTCAAGTCCTTTAAATTCACAACAACGAAGATTGTACTGATGAGGAAACTGAGGCCCAGAGGTTGCAAATAACTTGCCAAAGTTTATACAAGTAGGGAGTGGCAAAGCTGGAATTCTGTCCCAGGTAGGCTTAGATGCAGAGGTTGTAACTTGCTTCTTTATTGTATAGCCTCTGAACAAGTCAGGTGCTGACCTTACCCTCACACTCAACAGTTCAGGGAACTCACTCCAAACTGCATGGACCCACTCCAGTGACATCTGTAGGAGGAAAAGAAGCAGACCTCCCTTTGCCTTGGGTCATGTCTGGGTCTGTTGTGTATCTGCTGCCATCACCATGGCTTGTCAGCAAGTTCATTCTTAAAGTGAAACGTAGTTGCTTTCTTTTTTCACAAGGTTTATACCTCCACCTCATTAAACCTCCCTTTTCTGCCTTTTGCTTCTCTTTTCTCTTCTTGGGATTTTGTGGGTGATTAACTACTTGACTCATGTGAAGACAACTGGTTCCTACTAACAAAGTGGTTGGCCGCCTAGAAAAAAACCTCTTCGATACTGTGTTAAATTGACCATTCTCTTCCTTCTTTTTAATTTTTCTAAATTGAGAGCCACATTCATGATGGAGCAGCAGGATGACAGAACGTGGGGACATTACCAGCCACCTCGATAATGGCCCTGCTACTTTACTGGGCCATCACCTCCTTCCTGATGCTCTCCCAGGGAAGCAGCAGGCCCTGGGGTTTCAGCCTGGGAGAGAGCTGCAGAATGAGGTTTCATGCTGGGGGTGAAGATTAATCTCTGAGTGGCATTCCTGCGGAGGGTTTAAATGGCACCAATTTGGGAAGGATTTGTCCTGGAGGTCTGCTGAATTCCACCTTTTCTCTCAGTGAACACTGGTGATTACCTCTGAGTGCCCCCAGAGGCAGCCTCCCACATGTCAAATACATATGGCTCCATCTAGGAGCTCATTGCTCTCCGTTCAGTTATCGTGGGCTGTTCACTCTGCCTACCCGAGCCCTACATCTTCCTGAGCCATTTAGGCCACTTGTGCTCATGGTCTCAGATTCACGCTGAAATGCTTTGAAAATGCAAAGGTAAACAAAGGTTTAACCTGGTGGGTAGGGAAAATCACTTCGACCTCTTTTGACTTAAAAGCTGCTATAAACACTTGAGTCATTATTATTCCCAAGGCTTAAAACCACCTCATTGCCACCATGCTGGGTAAAAGCTGTCCAGGTTCCCAGCATGGCTTGGCAGACATCAGTTAGGGCCAAGTCCATGTGAAAAAGCACTGTGGATGGACCAGCCCCTGGTGCGCGCTCTCAGCCCTGCTTGCTGGATAATGGTCAGGTGCTGCTTTCCTCACCTCATAAATAGAAAGCTGTTTATTTAAATTTTCTGTGAAAGAGAGAATTTGGGGATTATTCATTGTTCCAAATTCCCCCCTGGTAAGTAAAAAATAAGTGGAATCCAAATTAAGTTTTATATGATCATCTCTGGTATTTATGCAGTTTGTGCGAAAATGCTGGAACCAGATCCCCATGGATGTTTTTGGCTCTGGGTGTGTGCTGTAGGCAATCGTTGAGTATTTTCTCATTAAATACAGTGTTGGTTTTTTGTTCCATTTACTCCTAGAAGTCAGAGAAACAGCAGAAATGGAGTAGAGACTCTTGGGAGATGAATCTAAGGACGCAGAACTCGTGCCCTCTTCATTTATTCTGCTTACAGCAATAGGTTCCTCACAGACCCTTCCAATGGGAATGAGCCTGGAGCCTGGAATGAGATAGGAGATAAATGGTGTTTTTATGAGGAAAGGTCAAGGAATAGAGAGAAGAAAAAAAATCAGGAATTGATTGTTTTTAACTGCATGAATCATTATTTTAGAGAAGCTAAGCCTGAAAACTTTGCAGCAGGAGAATAGAAATGGCATTCATTCATTTACAAAATGGGCATTTATTGAATGTCCCACTGTGTGCCAGGCTGTAGTATAGATGAAAAGATTCAATCTTTGATCTGAAAGAATATGCATTTCATAGACATTTTATATATATAATTTTTTTGATGAACCAGGATATTTATTTTATTTTTTATTTATTTATTTTATTTTTAATTTTTTTATTAAGGAATAATTAACATGCAGTGTTATGTTAGTTTCAGTTGTACAATATAATGATTCTGTTCTGTACATTGCTCAGTGCTCATCATGGTAAGCGTACTCTTTAATCCCCTTTACTGATTTCACCCATCCCCCACCCAGCTCCCCTCTGGTAGCCATCAGGTTGCTCTCTATATTTCAGAGTCTGATTTTTGTTGGTCTTTTTTTCTTTGTTCATTTGTTTCTTAAATTACACACATGACTGAAGTCATGTGGTATTTATCTTTCTCTGACTGATTTTTTTCACTTAGCATTATGCCTTCTAGGTCCATCCATGCTGTTGCAAATGGCAAGATTTCATTCTTTTCTTATGATTGAGTGGTATTCCATTGCATATATACCATATCTTCTTTATCCATTCATCTATTGATGGGCTCTTGGGTTGCTTCATATCTTGCCTATTGTAAAGAATGCTGCAAGAAACCTAGGGGTGCATGTATCTCTTTGAGCTAGTATTTTTGTTTTCTTTGGGTCAATATTTGGTAGTGGAACTACTGGATAATATGACAAATTTTTAAATAAAAATATATATATAAAATATTCTTTCCCAGCCAGGATATTGGAAAATCATTAAATAAAATTAGGTTTTAGAAGCCTTGACTTCTCCACCTGCAAGCCTTCTCCCTCCCTACCCTCATCCAGCCCATGTCCCTTTGTGACCTAAACCACACAGGTTTTGACTTAAAGGGTACTATAAATTCTCCATTTCAAAATGCAAAATGATGTAATAGGAGTGTAGTGTTCTGAGTCACTGTCTCAGGAATCTCTTTGGTCCTTCACTTTGAGAACTCAGTTAATGCTGGTGTTAGCTGGAGAGGTGGACCTTTCCATCTGCTGCTAGATTTTTGTGTCTTGAAAACTTTACTTGACTCTCCTGTTTTGGCTTACTTAGTTCATATTTCTAAAAAAAAAAAAAAACCAAACCCATGACTTTATTGTCATTTTTCTCCTCTATTCTTACTTTCACCAGACAGTTTAATCATTAAGAGTTCATTTGGCTGAGAATAACAGACAATCTACCAGTGGCTTTAAAAAGTGGGGTTTGTGGATTTTACACAGTAAGTTCAGAGGTAGGTTGATCAGGGCTGGTGTAATACTTCAGTGATGCCATCAGGCACCAATCTTTCCCTAAGTTTGCTTTGCCATCCCTTCTATGTATGCCATTATCCTCTTGATTCTTTCCTTGTGATTACAAGATGGCTGTCATACCTCCAGCCCAAACATCTGCATTTCTTTTTTTTTTTTTTCAACGTTTATTTATTTTTGGGACAGAGAGAGAGACAAAGCATGATCGGGGGAAGGGCAGAGAGAGAGGGAGACACAGAATCGAAACAGGCTCCAGGCTCTGAGCCATCAGCCCAGAGCCTGACGCGGGGCTCGAACTCACGGACCGCGAGATCGTGACCTGGCTGAAGTCGAACGCTTAACCGACTGCGCCACCCAGGCGACCCCAAACATCTGCATTTCAATCAGGAAGCTGAGGAATGAGAAAGAAGCCAAGGGTTATGCCAGCCAAATGTAACCCCCGCTTAAAAAAACAAAAACAAAAACAAAAACAAGAGATATCAAAGCTCTCCCAGAAATCCCGCCTAATAAATGCTTACATCTCAGAACTATATTACAGGGTCAGAAAGGCAGGCTGGGAAATTCAGAGATGATGGTAGGTGCTGAGATCCTAACTAACAAAGAGACGGCCATACTGTGCACTTAAACTCATGAGCAGTATTCAAAATTTCAGGGGCAGCCTATAGAGCAAACTTGGAAAGGGATTGGGGAAGACCACTTTGAGGTGAATTAATAATAGACCTAAAATAATGATGGCATTCTCTCATGTAACCAAAAAAGTAATTGTCATAAAACATGAATACTTTTGGGGAGAAAATTTATTGGGACTTTTTAAAAAATAATAGCTTTCCTGAAGTCAGAAGAATATAAGCAAACATTCTTCAAGTTTCATCATAGATCTGATAGAAACCAAGTAAAAATAAAAGATAAATGTGAGGCAGGTGAACTTAAAAAAAAATCGAGCACTGATTCCTGTTAGACTGGCCTTAATTTCTTTAAGGCTTAAGGAATGTGGGCTGTTTTAATTTTTTTTTTAACGTTTATTTATTTTTGAGACAGAGACAGACAGAGCATGAATGGGGGAGGGTCAGAGAGGGAGAGAGGGAGACACAGAATCTGAAACAGGCTCCAGGCTCTGAGCTCTCAGCACAGAGCCCGACGCGGGGCTTGAACTCACGGACCGCGAGATCATGACCTGAGCCGAAGTCGGATGCCTAACCAACTGAGCCACCCAGGCCCCCCTGTTTTAATTTTTTAACACAGAATTTTCATAATGTTATCAATAGTGTCCTCATATACTTCTCATACCCAAAATATATACGTTGGCTGGTGAAATGAACTGGTAATTTTTTTTTTTCAAAATAAGACAGGAATCACAATGATTCACCTTTAGTTGCTACATAACAAAGAAATTAACAAGAGCATCTAAATTTCTATTTTTTGGCACATACCAGATGCCTTAGTTAAGCAAGCATTTTCACAAAACTTCTTTTGTCCTATAAAATTTACAAATGAAAAATTTTTGTAACATGTAGACTATCTTTCTCTTCTGTATCCAGCTTTGTCTTCTGTGGATCAAGAAAGATGGTTCTTTAAGACTCTGAGAGATTAAATTTGAGAGTGACATCTTCTTGGGCACTCCAATCCATCACATCAGAGAACCCAATTACCTTAGTGATCATTGACTAACTACTGATAAGAGAATCTCCAAAATGTTGTCCTTCCAAGCCAAGGCCAAAGTATAAATAAAGCTTTCAACTAACCAAAGCACGCTACAGTTTCAGCCTCTATTTGCAGAGAGATCCTTTAAAAGTCTGTTGCTCTGGTTTACTGCTTACTTTTTCAACAAAAGAACCAATACCAGGGAGTGATCACTTGTCCACTGTGAACAGGTCCTAGTGCTTGTAATGACTCCACATATCACCATCCTTACTTGTACTGTTTTGCCCATAGCTTCACAGAGAAGGGATTCAGAGGGTTTTATCTATATCTAGAATAAAATATTTCTGGACCTTTAGGTTGAGAAGGTAGGGAGACCACTTCCTCAGTAGGTATGTATACCTACAGCCATGTAAATTCAGACAGAGAGGGCTAAGGGGCTTATGAGTCACCAGGAATGAGACTTTCCAAATCTCAGCTCTGGTAATATTTTTCTCCAGAGATTATATTAAAAAATCATTTTGGGAATAAGAATAAGAGAAGAAATGTTCATCAGTGTTGTCTTCCTTCCTTCCTTCCTTTTAGAGAGAGAGAGAGAGAGAGAGGCATGGGGGGTGGAGGGGAAGGAATCTTAAGTAGGTTCCATGCTCAGGGTGGAGCCTGATGAAGGGCTTGATCCCACTGTCCTGAGCCAAAATCAAGAATCAGACACTCAGCCAACTGAGTCATTCAGGTGTCCCAACAGTGTTTTATTTCTTATACTTTAAAATAAGCAACAGTGCATGTAAACTCCTGAGATGTTAATATGTCTGTGAAGTAGGGGCTTTATTACAAAGGAGACATAGGAAAGTGCAGTGATGCACCAGCCCCTAGAGCAAATGAAAGGTGGAATTAAGTGTAGAAGTTAGGACCATGGTTCTATCTGTGAAGACTACTATAGCATCCATTTTCTTATTTGTGATCACCTCTTTGTTGTGACACACACATCACTGAATCATCAAAGCTCCCATCATCTCCTTGCTTCAGATCTCTTGAAGAACATTGATGTTCATAAAGTCATCTAACAAGGACTTACTGAGTCTGCTTGTTCTGGGACATGCAAGGTGCCAGGGACACAAAGATGAACCAGACATGTCCATTTAGGAGCTCATATCTAGAAGAAGACTGTGAGGACAGACATTTAGAGCAAAAGTTTAAATATAGGGCTATCTGGGCCTGAATGAGGGAGATGTAGACAAAGCATAGTGATGTAATGTAGTGTAACAGTGAAAAGTATGAACCCTGGCTTCAGGCTTTCAGGTTCAAGTCCCGGACTCAACTTAGTATCACTGTGACCTGTCAAGTAACCTAGGTTTCTCCCTGTCTTAATTTCCTTACTTGAAAAATGTGTATAGGGGCGCCTGGGTGGCTTGGTCAGTTAAGCATCCGAATTTGGGACTTCGGCTCAGGTCATGATCTCACGGCCCGTGAGTTCGAGCCCCACGTCGGGCTCTGTGCTGACCGCTCAGAGCCTGCAGCCTGTTTCAGATTCTGTGTCTCCCTCTGTCTCTGCCCCTCCCCTGTTCATGCTCTGTCTCTCTCTGTCGCAAAAATAAATAAACGTTGAAAAAAAATTTTTTTTTAATTAAAAAAAAAAAGAAAAATGTGTATAATAATAGTACTTACCTCTTTTTTGTGGGGATTAAACAATGTAACATGTCTAAAGTACTTGTAACATTGGCTAAATACATAGTAAGTCCTATGTGAATTTTGACTATTGTTATTATTTCACGAGACCACAAAATAAGGGACATCAACTTTCCTCTGGTAGGGACAGTTTTATAGATTAGATAAGACTTGACCTGAGTCATGATAATCCGAGGTTATCAGAGAGGACTATGAGGAGAGGGACACTCCAGGAAGACAGAGAAAAATGGGTAAAGGCACAGTAATTTGGTGTGGCTGATACTAAGTCTTTGACTGGGTTGTGGAAAGGAGAGAGGGTAAACAAGAAGTTAGGGAATAGGTCTCATATGCCATGCACAATAGTCTAGACCTTAAAATCCTACACATGAAGAAGCGCATATGGATCCTTCTGAGTAAAAATCACATGATCCAATTTGTGTTTCTGAAAGCTCACTAAAGAACCATCATAAAAAGTGGATTGGAAAGTGAGGGTCTGGAAGAAATCAACCTTTATTCATTGTTTACTAAGTTCTGGACATTAGAAATAAAAACAGGTGTATGACATTGTCTTTCCTTTGAAAGACCTGGAACCTATCTGAGGGGACAGAGATACACACACTTAAATGTAGCATGGTTTGATAAGTATTATGCTACAGTACAGCTGAGGCAGCATTGGAACACCAGGGAAGGGACAATTATTTCTATGAGGGGAGGTGTGGGGGTCAGAAAACAATAATGGGGAAGTGGCATACCAGCTATATAATCATATGGTATGTTCATGGACCAGTCCACATCAAGAGCGGTTTAAGATAGTGTGTGATGGGAGAACATGTAGAACGGAAAAGTGAGTTTGAAAGCCATATGAATTGAGAGTGGTCTTTATTTATAGGGAGTAAGGAACTATTGAAGATTTCTAAAACATGGGAAAGCGTTATAGTTGTGGGAAAAATCTTAGGCTTTAGAGACTCATAGACTTGAGTTCGAATCCCTTTGTGGTTTGCAAACTGTGCGACCTTGGCAAGTTCGCAAAATCTTTCCAAACCTCAATTTTCTCATGGGGATGATAATAGCACCTTTTTTGTCTTGTAGGTTTTAGTGAGGATTAAATGAGTAAATAAATACATGGGAAGTACTGGGAACTGTGTCTGGGAGGTATCTGACACAAAGTAAATAAATATTGTTATAATTTTAATTGTATTTTGAGGTGTATAGTTCATGGGTTGGCAAACTTTTCCTGCAAAAGGCCAGATAATAAATAGTTGAGGCTTTGGAGGCCATACCACATCCACTGCAACCACTGGATTGCCATCTTAGCAACAGAGCACCAAGAACAAAGTCTAAATGAATGGGTGTGATTTCATTCCAACAAAACTTTACAAAAACAGGCTGCCGTGTAGATCGGTGCCTGGGCTACAGATTGCCAACCCCAGTTATAGGTGGTGAGGATACAAGATGATGAACTTGTCTAAGGATGGAAAGTGATCAAATTGGATACAGCAGATGCTGGAGCATGGGGGAACACCAGCATTCTGGGTGGATGGATGGACAGAGGCCAATGAAGTCATGGTTGGGAAGGGCTGTCCTAGCTATAGGCCTTCTGAGTGTCTTCCTGGTAGCATGAGGATTTATTGAAGACACTGAAACTAAACATTCATGCCCTATTTAATTAATTTTAAGGGAAGGCCTGTCAGGAGGTGGTAAACAAAAGAGCGATGTTAGCATTTTAACAAGGGTGCCAGCCTGTCCACTTTACGAGATTTAACCTCATGTCCCGAACAAACTTTCTTTCATTTATTCCTCACCGTTTTGTTTTACATCTCATATTTCTTCCTCCTCCCTCCCCTTCTAATGCTGCTTCTCCTCCTCTGTCACCCCCCCCTCATGTGCCCACCACAATACCAGGTGGGTAAGATGATAATCATCGAGCCAGCTATTATGAGCAGTATAAACAAATGACAAATCTCTGGGCGCAGGAAAGGTAACAAGAGGCTGATCAGTAGTTCTAGTTATCTTTCCTTCATGTTTATTGCAGTCTGGTGCAGTTATTTCTAAGGGCCTGACATTGATCGACAGCTTCTATTAAGGCCTATCCAGGGCAGCTGGATTGAACAGATACATTAAATAAAGCAGTTATTGCTTTTCATTGCCTTTCCGTAAAATATCACTGCTAAATAGCTTCTGCCATCAGATGCAGTTAGGTACATGGTTTTAATTTGAGGGACTGCTTTATAACACTGCACAATTGACACTGGCCTTTGTTTCCCCTACAATAATGATTGTGTACATCCTGGAGAATTGATGGGCTGTCCTTTGAGGTAGTGTGGGGAGGAGGCGGGAGGAGTGGGCTCTGGCTTTGTTGTTCTCCCTCTCTCTCTTTTTATACATGCCAGGTTTGTCACTTGTTTGCAGCACAGGCAGGAACAATGTCAAGCGAGGGACCTTATCTCAGGATGTTGTAATGTAGGGACTGTAAGCCTTCGCCTGGAGACCAGATAAGTGCAACCTTACAAGCCTGGAGGAAGACGGGGTGGGGGGGGGGGTGGGTGTGTGATTGAGACAACAATGGGAAGCTGTCGGGTGCCCTGTTTGCTACAGCTCTTTCTGGTGCCACAGAAATATATGCATGTGGAACGGTGCATAACAAGCATGAAAATAAAAGTCTGGAATGTTCATCTAATAATGATGTATTTGGAGCAGGATTATGCTGCCCAATGATATTCTTGTTTTATCTCTGGGCTAAACGCTGGGGCAGCTGTGTGCTTTGGCACAGTCTTCTGTTCCTCCTTTTGTGTGCTGCATATTAATCCTTTATTGAAGTAATTAAATGTGTGCTTAATGGCAATGAGCTGGCAGAATGAACGTACAATTGAATTAGCAGTTATGATTGGGAGCATGCTACAAAATGAACTAAATGCAATTACTGTAGGCATTTCTTTCTCCAAGTCGAATCTGGCTACATGACATGACTTAATTAGAGGTGGTTAGATACACTAACTCCCTGATCCTCAAGTGGGCTGTCTGAATTTTAGTTGGAACCCCTTGCCCCACCCTTATTCAGATGCTGTCAGCAAAGACCCCTAATCTTAGCTCTCCGGCCATGAGGATACGGTCTGAATTCTCATAGACCAAACAGGAACAGGAATAGAAACATCTTCAGCAGGATTCTTGCTGGGTAAAAATCTCTACCGATCACTGGTCCAGCTGTTTGTCTAGGTGAGTGAGAGAGCCACAGCAGGACCTGCATGCTTTGTGAACTGAGGCATGCTTTGTGAACTAAGGGACAGCAAATGCCCCGATGTCAACAACAGAACTGTCCTCGGAGGGTGAACTGTGCTTTAAGCCTCTAGCTTTTCAGCCGCTAATGTGACTCCTGGGTAGATGGTCACCCTTGAGTTCAGAAGCCTCCAGCAGAGGAACCTGAACAGATTTTGAGCCCTTAAGGGCACACCTGGGCAGGCACTCAATGCTTGCAACGCACTGCTCCATGGAGAACTCGAAATAAGAAATGACTAATGTGTTATACCCTCTTAGAGCTTTGTAACTGCGCCTCTATAGAAGTTCAATTTAATGGCTCTCAATCCTAGCTGCCCAAGAGAATTCTCTGGAGTACTTTAAAAATATTGATGACCAAGCTCCACCTCTAGAGTTTTAATTGTCTGAGGTGGGCTCAAGGTATTGCTAGTTTATAAAAACTCCTAGGTGATTTTAAGTATACCCAGGACTGAGAAACACTAACTTTACTTTTATTTTTATTAATCTGCTTTCTTACCTTTTTTTTTTCAGTGTACCTTGGCATTCTGCAATATTTTTTGGGGGTGGGAGGGAATTGACTCATAGGAACATGAGTAATGGTGGATGTCAGCAGATCATAATGGGGTACTAGAGTGGTCGTCTTAATCTAAAACACAAAGTTATAGCTTCTTGTCATCTCTATGATGATCCTGGGGCTACTTTGGAAACTCAGTGCTGATTTATAATCCCATCAATTCCTGACCTCCCAGCTCTGTCCAACAAGCAAGGGCTCTCATTAGTCGTGCCCCCCTGTTTTGCTTAGAGTTATTTACCAAGAGGCCAATCAATATTCTATGAACGGACAGTGCGATGTGAAACTCTCATCAACCCATTCCATTTTCTTTTCTCAAAATGGTTGGTGGAAGCAGGAGTGGCAACTTGCTACAAAAGAGGAGGCAAAACCCCATTTTCACTTTTGAGCACCTAAGATGTACATTTTGTTTTATTTTTATTTGAGTGTAATAAGGCAGGGTTCCTGGTCAGTGGGAGCTCCTGGGTCTATTTTACAGCCTTCATTCTCTTTCCTGGGGCCATAAATGAAACCCTTTCAGCCCTAATGACCACAATGACTTTCCTCGATCATGTTATTGCTACTTTGGCACATTTATTGCTTTCACATGCACTAATGGATGAGTTTGGATATGTTAACAATTTATATATCATTTGATCCTAAAAAAGAAACCCTACTGAACTAACTTAGCCCCCACGATTGAGTAGCTTTTAAGGAGTATAAATGAATTTAATGCTTTAGAAAGAGCTTCTGTAAATTATGAACATGACACCTATTACATTAAGCTGCATTAAGCATTAATACATCTTCATTACTGGCAGGTTGCCCAAACCTCCAAGGTTGAAAAAGCTGCCTGAAAATGTTCAATGTGACAGTCACCTAGGTCAAGATTGATGGTTCTTTTTTGGGGTGTATGAGGGATGCCTATTGACTAGGTCCCTCTTCTACTTCCAGACAAAGAAATGTATGTGGTATTAACCAAAGTTCCCCAAAGGGTGATGGTAATGCCAGGCAAGAACTTTTGTATTCTTGGTGTGATGTTCCATTATCATCACTGGGAGAGGTCCTTGAGTACAGAGACAGCAGGTGTCTCTACCTTTTAAGCTCACAGATTGAGTGGGGGACATAGTGTTTCCTTCTGAGAGAGTTACATGTGATTCCTATTATTTTTTTTACAGTGTAAAATTAGTAACAACACTTATTGGTAATAATGGCTACTCATTTCTTGAATATTTACCATATGCTAACAGTGCCAAACTCTTTGTATACTTTCATTAATTCCCTTAATGACCTGTGAATTAAGACATTATACTTACTGCCCAAGGGTACTAGTTTTCTAGGGCTGTCGTAACAAAATTCTACAAACTGGAGGGCTTAAAGCAGCAGAAAATTTATATTCTCATAGTTCTAGAAACTACAGGTATGAAATTAAGGTGTTGGCAGGGCCATGCTCTCTCTGAAGCCTCCAGGGGAACAATCTGTTTCATTCTTTCCTCTTAGCTTCTGGTATTGCCAGCAATCCTGGGCATTTCTCAGCTTGTAGACATCTCCCTCCAATCCCTGCCTCTGTCTTCACATAGTATTCTCCCTTGAGTCTCTGTCTTCTCTTCTTATGAGGATACCAGTCATCTTGGATTAAGGGCCCATCTTTCTCCAGAAATACCTCATCCTAACTTAACTAATTACATCTGCAAAGACCCGGTTTCCTAGGAAGTTCAATTCTGTGATTCTGATTGAGAGAGAGAGAGAGAGAGAGAGAGAGAGAGAGAGAATGGTGCCTTGAAAAAGAACATTCATCAGACTAAAAAATGTGGCCAATTGTGAAGGAAAGGGCTTTATTTCAATAAGACAAAATTAATGACTGGGGAAACAACTAAGTAGTTATGACACTTAAAGTATGTTCTGTGTGACTAGAATGATGGGTTACATTTGAAACTGTGGGGGTGTTACTAAATATGGATACACGTCTTAGGTTCTCAAAGATTCTATAGGTTCAGCTCTATTGTAAGTGATTTTGAGTGAGGTCATAGGTCAACACCATCAGTAACTGTAGACCTTAGCATGTGCCTTGGAAAGTCCACAAAAAAACAGTTCGTTTGACCCTGAGTGTGTGGTCCATTAACGAAGAAATAATTTCTTTAGATGAGGGTAAAAATTCCCAACTGTAGTTGATTGGGCAGAGGCTCAGTGTACTTGACAAATCTTTATTCAAGAATTTTTATCTATTTTTTTTTAAATTTTAATTCCAGTATAATTGACATACATTGTTATATTACTTTCAGGTGTGCAATAAAGTGATTCAAAAATTCTATACATTACTCAGTGCTCACCTCGATAAGTATACTCTTTTTTAAAAAATTATTTTAATGCTTATTTATTTTTGAGAGAGAGAGAGAGACAGAGAGAGACAGAGGGAGACAGAGTATGAGCAGGGAGGGACAGAGTGAGAGACACAGAATCCAAAGCAGGCTCCAGGCTCTGAGCTGCCAGCACAGAGTTTGACGTTGGGCTCAAAACCACGAACCGTGAGATCATGACTTGAGCCGAAGTCAGACGCCCAACCAACTGAGCCACGCAGGAGCCCCATTGATAAGTACACTCTTAATCCCCTTCACCTATTTCACCTATCCACCCACCTACCTCCCCTCTGGCAGTCACCAAATTGTTCTTCATATTTAAGAGCCTGGTTTTTGGTTTGTCTCTTTTTTCTTTCTTTGTTTTATTTATTAAATTCCACATATGAGTGAAATCATACAGTATTTGTCTTTCTTTGACTGATTTCACTTAACATTATACCCTCTAGATTCATCCATGTGTTTTAAATGGCAAATTTCATTCTTTTTTATGGTTGAGTGATATTCCATTATACACACACACACACACACACACACACACACACCACACCACACCTTCTTTATCCATTCATCTGTTGATGGACACTTGGGTTGCTTCCATATCTTGCTTACTGTAAAGAATGCTGCAATAAGCCCAGGGGTGCCTATATCTGTACAAATTAGTATTTTCATATTTTTGGATAAATAGTAGTGGAATTACTGGATCATATGATAATTCTATTTTTAATTTCTGAAGGAAACTCCATGATGGTTTCCACAGTGGCTGCACCAGTTTGATTCCCACCAACAGCGCATGAAGTTTCCTTTTTCTCCACATCACCAACACTTGTTCCTTGTGTTTTGATTTTAGCCATTCTGACAGGTGTAAGGTAATATCTCATTGTAGTTTTGATTGCATTTCCCTGATGATGAGTGATGTGGGGCATCTTTTCATGTGTCTGTTGGTTATCTGTATGTCTTCCTTGGAGAAATGTCTTTTCATGTCTTCTGCCCTTTTTAAAATTGGATTATTATTATTATTAATTGTTATTATTTGTGCTGAGTTGTATAAGTTCTTTATATATTTTATTGGATACGTTATTTGTAAATATCTTCTACCATTCAGTAGGTTGTCTTTTAGTTTTGTTGATTGTTTCCTTTGCTGCATAGAAGCTTTTTATTTTGATATAGTCCCAATAGTTTATTTTTGCTTTTGTTTCCCTTGGCTCTGGAAACAGATCTAGAAAAAATGTTGCCATTACCAATGTAAGAGAAGTTACTCCCTGTATTCTTTTTTAGGACTTTTATGGTTTCAGGACTCACATTTATGTCTTTAACCCATTTTGAATTTATTTTTGCATATGGGGTAAGGAAGTGGTCCAGTTTCATGTTTTTGCATGTACATTTATTTAGTATTGATGATAAGAGAATGATGGTCTCCCAGACTAATGGGAAGAGACAGAGCAAAACAGATAAAAGGCTACAGACTCATTGATAGAACATGTGGAGCATAGTGAGGGCACAAATAAGGAGTCAGACACAAACTGGAGTTAGGCTGGACTTCCTGGGTTCAAATCTTGGTTCTACCAGTTTCTTCTTACCAGTTCTGAGGTAGGTTATAAATGATCTAAGTCTCAATTTCTTGATGTATAAGTGGGATAATAGTATTTACTGTATAGTGTTAGTTTGAATATTAAGTGAGAAATCATTTGTGAATTAGTAAGAACTCTTTTGGTCATTAGTGACACACCCACTCCAGTTAGTTAAAGCATAAAAAGGGATTCATTCATTGACTTATGTGACTTGGACCTCTATAGGCACATTTGGCTTCAGCCACAGAAGCCTCTAGGTACTCAGTGATGCTGCCAAGATACTGTTTTTATCTTTTGGTTCTGATCTCTTCAGTAGATGTCCTCCTCGGGCTGATTTTCCCAGCAGAGTGGCAAAAATGCCTAGTGACAGCTCTAGACTTCTACCCTCACAGTTGGAAGCGAGTACTGCTGTACCACTAGTTCCTGCAAAGGTCCTGGAGAGGAATCTCATTGACTACATTTGTCATTCCTGACTAGGAATTGAGAAGGGAGGTGGGAGCAACCGCTGAGATTGAGGGGGCAATGGTTTTTGTTGGGCAAGTGGAAAACACATGTTTACCATGTAAACATGGAGAGCATATTATTCTTATGGCCTCTGGGAATGCTATCTATTATTATCTATTACTCTTTAGAACAAGCCCTATTTGCTGTTAATCCTGTGCCTAACTAAAACTGGGCTTCAAAATATGGAGGCAGCTATCAGTAGAATGTGACAAATGACTGAATTTGAAATTAAAAAAAAAATAGTGTTAAAAAAGCTCAAAGCATCTCTTGTAAGAAGAGTCCAAAGAGGCAAAAATTTCATCCATATCTTAGCTATTTTCCTACCCATAAAATATAGAGAAGAAAAAGAAATTATTGAGTTATATTTCAGCATAATCATGCTTTTCTCTTCTTAAAGAACTTTATTTTTCCATTATAGAAGGAATAATATCTGACAGTTATATAGTACATATTATGTGCCAGGCACTCTTCTAACTGGTTTATTTATATTCATTCATTTAATCCTATGAGACTGGTTCTATTATTATTGCCATTTCACAAAGTGAGACATTTGAGTCACAGAGAAGTAAGAACTTGCCCAAGGTCATGCATCTAGTAAGTGACAGAGCTGGGATTCAAGTCTAGGCAGCCTGATTTGGAAGACCATGCTCTTTACCAATATACTATATATACACATTTCAGAAAGTGTGAACAATATATAACAGCAAAAAGACATCCCCTACTGTCCCACTAATGAAATAAACCTACTAAAAAAATTGTATATTTCTTTCTCCTCTTTTTTCTTTTAACTTCCACATTCTGTTTTTTGCATTGGTGCAATTAAATTGACGCTAAATACTTTTGCATTGACTTTAATTTCCTTTGTATTCTATAAATATTTTTCCTTATTATCATAGTATTATTTTAAATAGTGTTTTTAATGCCTGTTCAATAATTTAGCATGTAGGTATGCAGGTTTATACATGAGTTTTATTGGGTTTTGGATTGTTTTTAATTTTTTACTCTGAAAATAATCTGCCTGACTTTTTCTTACATATCTTAGTATTAGTTGACTTGCCCTAACAATCACATATTTGTTTCATGAATATGATCAGGATTAGAAATATAGTATGAAAACAAAAATAACTTCTGTAATGATCCCACAGATTTTGGGATAAGGCAAATGTGGTTTGAATCTGACTCTGCTAACTCAACTAGATATATGACCTTGGATGGGTTATTTAACCTTTTTAGGCCTCAATATTTTGATCTATGAAATAACAATTAAGATAATGTATGATATCTTTAGAACATTGTAAGAGTCAATAAATTATTAACATTCGATTATAGACTTTTTGTTGTTGATTGCATTTAGGTATCAACATAAATTTTTTTTCTGGTTCTAGGAAATTAAGAAAATATAACAAAGAAAATTAACATTTCCAGTAACATTGCCACTTAGTTAATCAATGTAAACTTTTTCTTGTATTTATTCCTGATTCCTTTTCTATGTATATGTTTAATATCTGGGTAAAGGGGTGCCTGGGTGGCTCAGTCGGTTGAGCGTCCGACTTCGGTTCAGGTCATGATCTCGCGGTCTGTGAGTTCCAGCCCTGCCTCAAGCTCTCTGCTAACAGGTCAGAGCCTGGAGCCTGCTTCGGATTCTGTGTCTCCCTCTCTCTCTACCCCTCCTCCGCTCATGCTCTGTCTCTTTCTCTATCAAAAAATGAACATTAAAAAAAATTTAATATACATGTAAATATGTTTTTCTATGTAATTATATAGTAAATAGTAATAAAATTAAATGATATATAGATTTAAATTCCTACTTCTCTCATTTAACTTTATAATGAATGATATTGCCGTTTATTAAATATACTTAAAAAGTATGATTTTTTCATGGTTAGCATAGCATCTTTGGAATATATCATGACAATAAATTATTTATTTATTGTTAGACTTTTATTTTTTTATTTTTAAAATATAATTTATTGACAAATTGGTTTCCAAACAACACCCAGTGCTCATCCCAACAAGTTCCCTCCTCAATGCTCATAACCCACTTTCTCCTCTCCCCTACCCCCCATCAATCCTGTTTGTTCTCAGTTTCCAAGAGTCTCTTATGGTTTGCCTCCCTCCCTTTTTTCCCCCTTCTCCTCCCCCATGGTCTTATTCCCACTATTTTTGCAATAATGCAGTGAAAATTTTCCATTTACAGAAATCAGTTATGTGCATAGCTCTTTTTTTTTTTTTTTTTTTTTTTAGTTTTTCACTTAAAATGCTACCTTCTCAAAAGGACCTTTCTCATCAAATGGTATTGGGCAGTCCTGCTAGGTATATTCTAGGACACCACCCTTTAAAATTTTCTTCATAGCATTCCTTACCACTTGAAATTGTTTTATTACCTTGTGACTTTTTACTTACTTTTTATTATCGGTCTTTTTTTGCCTTTGTGGGAACAGGAACTCAACCTCTACAGTGTTTCATATATCCAGAACAGTGCCTAGAACAGTGTTGTAGAGGTCAGTGATTTTTTTTTTTAAGTTTATTTATTTTTGAGAGAGAGAGAGAGAGAGAGAGAAAGAATGCAAGTGGGGGAGGGGCAGAGAGAGAGGTGGGAATACAGGATCAGAAGCGGGCTCTGTGCTGACAAGCAGAGAGCCTGATGAGGGGCTCCGAACTCATGGACTGTGAAATCATAACCTTGGCCAAAGTCAGATGCTAACCAACACCCAGGCACCCCTAGAAGGTCAGTGATTCTACGCACAAGCTCTGAAGCCAAGCTATCAGGGTTCAAATACCAACTCAACAATTTACTTGAATATGTTGTTTCATCCCCCCTTAGTCTTCATTTTATTGCATCTAACATATAATAATAGTAGTATCTACCTCATATAATAGCTCTGAAAATTAATTGAATTAGTACAAGTGAAGCATTTAGAACATAAGATAACACATGATAAAAACAAAACCATATATAGTGCTTCATAACATGAAAGTGGTATTCTAAGCAGTTTATAAATATTAACTCATTTAATTGTCACAGTGAAATTATGAACCAGCTACTAACATTGTCCTCATTTTCAGATGAGAAAACTGAGTCATGGAGAGGTTAAGTGACTTGCCCAAGGTTACAGTCAGTGAGTGGCTGAGTCACGATTTCAACCCAAGTAATATGGCTCCAGGGTCCAGGCTCTTAACAGTATCCTATACTGCCCAAACACTTGATATAGTAAGCACTCCGTTCATTTTAGACACATGCATGAAATAAAATAAAATCTCTAGTTCATTTCTTAGGATATAGTTGTAGAATGGAATTATTAAATACTTTGTTAAAAAGAAACTGTTAAGCACATGGTAATAAATTAAAAAAAAATTTTTTTTAACGTTTATTTATTTTTGAGACAGAGAGAGGCAGAGCATGAATGGGGGAGGGTCAGAGAGAGGGAGACACAGAATCCGAAACAGGCTCCAGGCTCTGAGCTGTCAGCACAGAGCCCGACGCGGGGCTTGAACTCACGGACCGTAAGATCATGACCTGAGCTGAAGTCGGCCACTTAACCGACTGAGCCACCCAGGCGCCCCACAGTAATAAATATTTTTAAAACTATTAATAATGTGTTTGCAAAGAGATACAGGAGGTCAGGGAACATTGATATTCCAATGCCAAGCATACACTGGATGCTCAGTAAAGGTTTAGCAATCATATGAATAAAGAAGTGATTTCTAAAAGGGTTAGATTGGTATATACTATCATAGTAAGTATTAAAGTCCACTTAACAAGGTCCCTGAATAAGTCTCACATACCTGCCTTATAGGTTTGTTGTGATGATTAAATAAAACAGTACAGCTATAAAAATTTTACAAAAATGCACCAGAGATAGAGAATAGAGCAGGTAGGTAAAATTGTGTATATATGTGACTGTCCTTGGCAGTGTTGTGGTGCTACAGATACAGCAGCAGCTGGAGCCTACAAGGATGCAGTGGCTCTGGTAAACACCCTCGGCTTTCATTTGAACTCTCAGTAGATACATTTAAGAGTAAAATCTATGTCTTACAAGTGAGGGCAAACTGAAAATAGAGAATGACAGACATCTAATCTCAACTGGAACAAGGTGATCTGACTTAACTCTGTGTTTCAAAGGAAATTAAATCCTTTCTGGTGGTAGATAACATCATCTGGATCCTAAAAATTTTCACATACAATATTCAGCATGCAATAAAAAAATTACTAAGAATGTCAAGAAATAAGATACGATAATTGAAAACCAAGAGAAGAAATAAACAATAAAAGCAGACCCACAAATGAGCCAGAAATTGATGTTATTAGACATAGGCTTTTAAATAACTATGATTAATACATTCAAAGAATAGAGAAAGAGATGGCGTATTTCTTCTTTTTTTTTTAGTCTATTTTTTTTAATTGTCAAATTGGTTTCCATGCAACATCCAGTGCTCATAGAGATGGCATATTTCAACAGAGGACTGATATCTAAAAAAAATGAAACAACAGAAAGAGTACATTAATGGAAAAATTAGGTGAATTCCAAATAAAATCTAGTTTGTAAATAGTAATGTATCAATAACAGTTTCTTAGTTTTGACAAATGACTATGGTAATGTGAAATGTTAACAACTGGGGAAACTGGCTGAGGGATATACAGGAACTTTCCATACCATCTTTGCAACTTTCCTGTAAATCTAAAATTATTTATTTATAGGTTTTATTTTATTTTATTTTATTTTATTTTATTTTATTTTATTATTTTTTAAGTTTATTTATTTATTTTGAGAGAGAGAGAAAGAGCATGAGTGGGAGAGGGACAGAGAGAGAGTGGTTGAGAGAGAATCATAAGCAGGCTCTATGCTGTCAGCACAGAGCTTGATGCAGGGCTCAAACTCACAAACTGTGAGATCATGACCTAAAATCAAGAGTCAGATGATTAACCAACTGAGCCACCCGGACACACCATTTATATGCTTATTTTAATTTTTATTAATTTTTATTAACTTTATTCTACTTGCCTTTTATTCTATTCTTTTTGTAAATTCTTAAGTTTCATGTTTATTTGGCTAATTAATTTTACATTTTTCTTTTCTTAGCTGTTATTAAGCCTTTAAATGACGCTCTAATTTTTGCTTTGTCGAAATTTTAATATGGAATATTTTCAATAATGTATGATTATAAATGTGTTCTAATTTCCATTGGAATTTTCTATTTGAACAGAAGTTATTTAGATTTAGCTTTTGAAAATTTCTAAACATACAATTTTTTGATTTCTAACTTTTTTGCAATATAATAAAAATATAATAAAATAAAAATAAAAAAATTTTGCAATATAATAAAAATAAAATAATATAAATAAAAATAACTAAACATTTTTTTAGTATTTGCTTAGTTCATCTTTCTAAAAAGTTTTGCTTTCAAGCCATGTTATCTATGTACTTAGGTTTTGGATATATCTTTGTTAAATAGCATATAGCTGGATTTTTTTTATAAATCTAGTCCAACAAATTCCATTTTTTACTGCAGGATTTAATTATTTATAGATATATTTAAATTCTTTTTTTTTTTTTTACCATTTAATTTTGTGTCCTCTACTTGTTCCACTTTTCCTATTTTTTTTTTCTTAATTTGTGTTTCTCCTTTTTTAACCCTTTTTTGAATTGATAAAGTTTGTTTTGTTCCTTCATTTCTTTTTTCCCCCTTCAGCTATTTTGGAATTTACGTACTCTGCATCAACGGAACTTTTTCCCCCTGTACACATGATAATAAATTCCCAACCTGATCCCCAATCTCCCCTAATATTTTTGTGTATGTTTCTTAAAAACAATGAAATTCTTTTACATAATTATGATACAATCAACAAAAATCAGGAAGTTAAAATTGATATGTTACCACCATTTAATCCCCAGACCACATTCAAGTTTCATCAGATATCCCAAAACATCCTCTAGATGACAATAATCCAGTTTAGATTCACACGTTATGTTCAATTGTCATGTTGTTTTTTTCTTCTTCAGTTAGGAACAGTTCTTCAGTCTTTTCTTCATTTTCGAGATTTGGACATTTTGAAGATTACAGGCTCTCTCAGTTTGGATTTTTCTGATGCTTCCTCACGATTAGATTCAGGTTATTCATCGTAGGCAGGAATACCAAGAAGCGGTGCTGTGTTCTTCTCACTGCATCCTGTCAGGTGGCATGATTATTTTGATTTGTCCCATTATTGATGATGATGTTCCCTTGACTAAGGTAGTGTCTGCCAGGCTTTTTTACTTTAGTTATTATTTTCCTTTTGTAATTTATACTAGAATAGATCGGCTCTCCATCCATTTTGGTCCTAAAGCTATTAGTTGTGGAGGGGTAAAATAGTCATCAAGCCTAACTGGAGAGAGTTGCAAGGGCCCATAGAAGGTTATCAGAGTGTAGTCAGGGTAAATAAGTTGTCTACGTACAGCTAATCAATATTTTTACCATCCTCACAAAAGGTACAGATATTTTAAAATACATTAACTTGATAACTTTCTCTTTTTACTTGTATACTATTTTCCAGGTTTAGTTCCTTTCCTTTTGCATTTTTATATCAGTGTTATTTTGGATACTAGTTGTCTGATATATATTATTTTCCATCATTTAACTTTTATTTCTCTGTGTTTTAGATTGGTGTTTTGCAAATAGGTCCATAAGGGTTTTTTTTTTCTTTCACTTCTTATATCATTAACCAATAATATTAAATATTAGTTGGAAATTTTGTTGTTTTTTTGGTGGTTGTTGTTCTGATGGTTACTTTTATAGTTTATATTTAATTATCTCTTTTTTAAATAGTATCTACTAACTCCTTACTATAATCAATTATACATTTAGTACATTTTAACTTATTACATCCTCTTCTCTCTTTCATTTAATAACTAGTTTTGGTCAATTGTACTATTTTAACAACTTTCCCTATATACTTTTAAATATGATTTTACTGTAATTAGTTTATTCGTCAGCCTTAAATTTTATCTTTTGACTCCTGGTTATTACAAAATGAGTAAATGAGTGTATCTGTACTACTTTCCCTTTTCACTTCTCCTTCACTTTCCAGCTTAAACTTATTATATCTTTTCTACATTATCAAGATTTAAAATATTTACGTTCTGTTCTGAAATCATAATTCTTATATTTGTTTTATTCTTTATCCTACAGTTAGATGGATTCAATTATTACTGTCAGTCTTTGCTATTATTTCTCCATTAATCTTCTGAAGTTCCTTGTCTAGTAGTTTCTTCAAGAAGGACTCATGGGAACTATTTTTCTTGAGTTCTTGCATGTTAAAAGTGTTTACCTATCGCTTTTTTTTAAGCTTATTTATTTATTTTGAGAGAGAGAGAACACGAGCAGGGGAGAAGCAGAGAGAGAGAATCCCAAACAGGCTCGGCACTGTCAGCACGTGGAGCCTGATGCAGGGCTCTATCTCACGAACCATGAGATCGTGACTTGAGCTGAAATCAAGAGCCAGATGCTTAACTCACTGAGCCATCCAGGTGCCCCAACCTATTGCTTGTAACTTGAACCAAAGTTAGGCTGGGAATAAAACAAAATATTTGGGTCGCATACACTTTTTTCAAGGAATCTAAATGCATTGTTCTTTTGTTTCCCTTCCCTTATGTTCATCTGTTTTGTCTCTTAAAGTCCTCATATGAGTGAAGTCATATGATATTTGTCTTTCTCTCACTGACTAATTTCACTTAGCATAATACCCTCCAGTTCCATCCACGTAGTTGCAAATGGCAAGATTTCATTCTTTTTGATTGCTAATACTCCAT
Source organism: Puma concolor (assembly GCF_028749965.1). Taxonomy (NCBI): domain Eukaryota; kingdom Metazoa; phylum Chordata; class Mammalia; order Carnivora; family Felidae; genus Puma; species Puma concolor. The sequence continues at coordinate 138,319,699 of NC_141670.1, read as the reverse complement.
TGTATATAATACCACATCTTCTTTATCCATTCATCCATCGATGGACATTTGGGCTCTTTCCATACTTTGGCTATTGTTGATAGTGCTGCTATGGTGCATGTGTCCCTTTGAAACAGCATACCTGTATCCCTTGGATAAATACCTAGTAGTGCAATTGCTGGGTTGTAGGGTAGTTCTATTTTTAATTTTGTGAGGAACCTCCAGACTGTTTTCCAGAGTGGCTGCACCAGCTTGCATTCCCACCAACAATGCAGAAGAGATCCTCTTTCTCTGCCATGGCATCCATTTGAGATTACAACTCAGTTATAGCATTTTTTATTTCATCCTGACTAGCTTTTATTTCTTTTATCTCTGAAGAAAGGGATTCTAATCTATTTTCGACTCCAGCTAGTATTCTTATTATTGTGATTTTAAATTCTGGTTTAGACATCTTGCTTGTATCTGTGTTGGTTCAGTCCCTGGCTGTCATTTATTCCTGTTCTTTCTTTTGGGGTGAATTCCTTCGTTTCATCATTTTGAAGGGAGAAAAGGAATTAATGAGGTAGAAAAAATTAAAATAAAAAATATTAAAATTAAAAAATTAAAAACACACACACACAGAAAATTGAATATATGGTGCTAGATCCTAGGTGTGTTTTGGTCTGGGTGTCGAAAATGGCTTGATAGATTAGGAGAAAAGGTGGGGGGGGGGAAGGAAATCATTTGAAAATTTGAAAAAATGAATACACTGAAGTAGACTAAAATGAAATGATGGAAGTAAAATAGAATTTGAAAAAATTTACACAAGAGTAAAAAATATAGTAGAAATAAATTAAAGAAAAATATTTTTAATAAAAATTGAGAATAAAAATGAAATTTTTCTGTTTCTGTATTCAAGAAAAACAAAAGAAACGAAAAAGAGAAAAGTAAAAAAAGAAAGGAAAGAAAGAAAGAAAATTAAATAGATGGACTGGCTAACAGACTGAAATATGACTGAAATTATTTCATATTCCCGTAGAAGTCAAACTGTGAAGCACTTTATAGTCCATAAACTAAGCAGCGGGTGAGACTTCTGTTCTTGAAGAGCGTGGTTGGCCCAGTTGGGCGGGGTGTAGTGAAATGGCTCTGTTCTCTGCTAGATGGCACGCTAGCCTACTGGGGTAGATTGTTGTGGTGCTCGTAGGTGTGTATGCACATGCGCAGGAGCGGTGAAAATGGCGTCACCCAGCTACCCACTCTCTAGTATCGGAATCCTGTTCTCCCTGATCAGCAATCACGAACCTGTCCTTCATCTTTGGCTTCTATCCACTCCTTGCTTCCACACTGTCCGTGACTAAGCCCAAGGCAGTACCTCCTTCCCGAGTTTTGTCTCAGATGCAACTGTTTTCCTTGACCGCCCACTTCCGAGGGACTGTGGCTTTCAACTGCTCTGCCCCTCTGCAGAGGGTCTCACTGAGCAATGGCCAGGTGCCAGCTGTACCCAGGAACGCTTGCAGGACTGTGCCACTGCTGATGCCCAGAGACTGTGGCCAGGTGCCAGCCTGCCCCAGAAAAAGTTCTTGAGACAGTGTAGCCGCAGCACCTCAGGGATTATGGAAAATCACAGCACATATCTGGCACCAGGCTTCATCCCTGACCTTGTTCCAGCACCAGGAAATGTGGCCATTCTCTGGGGTCTGCTGGGCCCAGGTGGCCTCACAGCCCCTACCAAGTGTTCTTCTAGCAGTGGAACCTCTTCTCCCCATGTGGCCCAAGAACCTCCCAGACCTCATTCTGCTCCTGGGGATTCACCCTTCCCACCAGAGCACTGCCAGGTATTGAGATGTGGAGTTGCAGACTCTGTGCTCCCCTTGTTTACAGTCTTAATGGAATTTAAACCCTCTCCTTTCTCCTTTCTCTCTTTTTAGTTCAGTCCCTGTGGCTGTTTCCAATTTTCCACTTTCTCTCCAGCTGTTTTTGGCGAGTGGTGCTTTTCCTGTATTCTCCCCCACCACCTCATCTCTGTCCTCTCTCCACACGCAAAAGTGGCTCCCTGCCTTCCGTGGCTTCTCTTTCCCCAAGTTCACCTCTCCATGCCATATACCCGCTGAATTCTGTGGTTCAGGTTGTGCAGATTGTTGTGTTAATCCTCCAGTCCGTTTTCTAGGTGTGTAGGATCGTTTAGTGTTGGTCTGGCTGTATTTCGTGGAAGGGAGACACACAAAAATCTTCCATGCTCTTCCGCCATCTTGGCTCCTCCTCCCTTAAAAGAGACTTTAAAATTTTTATTGAATTTTGACATGCAGTAATTTTACCAGGATATTTATTATGTTAACATTGTGGCACATATTGTGGCTTGCTTCATCCAATTCCATTTCAACTCCCTTTAAGCATTCCATCTACTAAAGAGTGCACCTCCTAGAATTCCTTGAAGCTCAGGTTCAACATGTGATTTAGCTACCACTAATCACCCATCTGAGATTTGGAAGGTAGAAGAAGGATAAAAGCAAAGTGTTTTTGTTTGTTTGTTTGTTTGTTTCATTGTTTTAATTACTGCTGCTATTTTTGCTGGAAAACCCAGAAGTGCAGGCATTTGCTTTATTCTGTTGCATCAGTGTCAGGTCAGCGTTTGGTCTATATGTTTATAAGTATTAAGAAACTGGATAGAATGACCACTTGGTTGACTTTGTGATAATAGGGCCAACAGTTATGGCAATGTTTTCCTGTTTGGATGGAATTTTTTTGTTCCCCTAGAGTTCATATATTGAAATATTAATCCCTGATGTGATGGTATTGGAAGGTGGGGCTTTGGGGAGGTGATTAGGTTATGAGACTGGAGGCTTTATGAATGGAATTAGTGCCCTTATGAATGAGACCTTAGAAAGCTCCACTTACCTTCTAGTATGTGAGGAAATAGTGAGAAGATCACAGTCTATGAACCAGGAAGCAAACCCCCATCAGACATAGAACATGCTGGTACCTTGGTCTTACCATTCCCAGCCTCCAGAACTGTAAAAATAAATGTAGTTTATATGACCCACTTTATGATATTTTTTTATGGCAACTCAAATAAACTAAGACACTCCCTGATCCCTGGATCAGGACACAGGTGATATGCAGACTAGTATCTGCACACCAGGCAGCTCCATTATTTTAATTTCTTTTCTTTTCTTTTTTCTTTTCTTTTCTTTTCTTCTTTTCTTTTTTTCAAAAATAATTTATTGTCAAGTTAGCTAACATACAGTGTAGTCTTGGCTTCAGGAGTAGATTCCCATGATTCATCACTTATATACAACACCCAGTGTTCATCCCAGCAAGTGCCCTCCTCAATGCCCATCACCAATTTCCCTACTCCCAAGCCTCTACCCCATCAACACTCAGTTTTTCTCTGCATTTAAGAGTCACTTATGGTTTGCCTCCCTCTCTGTTTGAAACACTTTTACTTACCTTCCCCTATGGTCTTCTGTTAAGTTTCTCAAATTCCACATATGAGTGAAAACATGATATCTGTCTTTCTCTGACTGACCTATTTCACTTACCATAATACCCTCTGGTTTCATCCAAGTTGTTGCAAATGGCAAGATTTCATTTTTTTTCATTGCCAAGTAGTAGACCATTGTATATATATACCACATCTTTATTCATTCATCAGTTGATGGACATTTGGGCTCTTTCCAGAATTTGGCTATTGATAGCTGCTATAAATGTTGGGGTACATGTGCCCCTATGAATCAGCACTCCTGTATCCTTTGGATAAATTCCTAGCAGTGCTATTGTTGGGTCATAGGGTAATTCTATTTTTTTTTTTTTTTTTGAGGAACATCAAAACACTGTTTTCCAGAGCAGCTGCACCAGTTTGCATTCCACCAACAATGCAAGAGGGTTCCTCTTTCTTCACATCCTCACCAACATCTATTGTTTCCTGAGTTGTTAATTTTAGCCACTCTGACTGATGTGAGGTGGTATCTCAATGTGGTATTGATTTTTATTTCCCTGATGATGAGTGATGTTGAGCATCCTTTCATGTGTCTGTTAGCCATCTGGATGTCTTCTTTAGAAAAGTGTCTATTCGTGTGTTCTGCCCATTTCTTCACTGGATTATTTTTTTTGGGGGGGTGTTGAGTTTGGCAAATTCTTTATAGATATTTTATACTAACCCTTTATCTGATATATCACTTGCAGATATCTTCTCCCATTCTGTCAGTTGCCTTTTAGTTTTGTTGATTATTTCCTTTGCTGTGCAGCTTTTTAATCTTGATGAGGTCCCAATCATTCATTTTTTTTTTTTTTTGGCTTTTATTTCCCTTGCTTTTGGAGACATGTCAAGTAAGAAGTTGTTGTGTCCAAGGTCAAAGAGATTGTTGCCTGTTTCTCCTCCAGGATTTTGATGGTTTCCTGTCTCACATTTAGGTCTTTCATCCATTTTGAATTTATTTTTGCATATGGTGTAAGAAAGTGGCTTAGTTTCATTCTTCTGTATGTTGCTGTCCAGTTCTCTGAGCACCATTTGCTAAAGAGACTATCTTTTTGTCACTGGATACTCTTTCCTGCTTTGTCGAAGATTTGTTGGCCATACGTTTGTGGGTCCATTTCTGTGTTCTCTATTCAATTCCATTGGTCTATGTGTCTGTTTTTGTGCCAAAACCATACTGTCTTGATGATTACTGTTTTGTAGTACAGGCTAAAGTCCAGGATTGTGACAAAGAAATGGAAAAACATTTCATGTTCATGGATTGGAAGAACAAACATTGTGAAAATGTTACCCAAAATAATCTACACACTCAATGCAATCCCAATCAAAATAGCACCAGCATTCTTCACAGAGCTAAAACAAACAATCCTAAAATTTGTATGGAACCACAAAAGACCTGAACAGCCAAAGTAATGTTGATTTCTCAATTTCTTGGTCATGATAGAAGTTGTAGCCTCCCTGATGGACCAGTTTTATGGTGGCTTTCTGAGAGTTATCTCTGAAAAGTCAGTCTAGAGCCTACTCCATTATAGCCCTTTGTACTTTTGTGTAAGCATGTAATCCTTGAATTAAGTTTTTCTTAAAAGAGCTAGAGTGTTCAGTGGTCTTTGCAATCAAACCTGTTTGATATAATTACTTTGTGTTGTATTTTCCTGGGACTTTATGTGCTCATTCTGTCTGTAGATTTAAGACTTGTTTCTGGGAATTTTTCTTTAGTTAATTTGATATTTATTATTTCTGTACTTTTTCTTTCTTTTTTTTTTTGGAGGATTCAGTTCTTCAGAGACACTAATTATCAAAATATTGGATCATTTTTGTCTTTGTTAAGTGTTAACTTTTTCTTTCTAATCTATGTTAATCTATGTTTTCTTTCTAATCTATTTTTCCTTTTTAATTTGTGTATTTTTATCAATCCTGTCCTCCATGTCCACTTATCTTTTTAAGTTGTTTTTATTATTCTTTGTGCTACTTTCAATGTGGTCTGCCATTTTGTGATTTTTTTCTTTTACTTTTATTTGAGATTTGCCGATTCATGTTTATGTTCTTTTTTTTCTTTCCATATCTTCCTTGAACTATTATATTTATCTTTTGAGCTCTTATTTCTATGCAAGTAAATGTGTTATTAAACTTTTGAAACTTAGGGCAATATACTCGGTTATAGTTATTATGGGATCTAAGATAACAATTTTCTAGGGTTTTTCATTATTTAAAATTTTTTTTCTTGTGCTATTTTTGCATAGATCCTATGCTGATTAGTTTTTTATTATTCTTTATTCTTTTTTTTTTAAATTTTTTTTAACGTTTATTTATTTTTTTGGGGACAGAGAGAGACAGAGCATGAACGGGGGAGGGGCAGAGAGAGAGGGAGACAGAATCGGAAACAGGCTCCAGTCTCTGAGCCATCTGCCCAGAGCCTGACTCGGGGCTCGAACTCACGGACCGCGAGATCGTGACCTGGCTGAAGTCGGCCGCTTAACCGACTGCGCCACCCAGGCGCCCCTATTATTCTTTATTCTTAAAAGTGTTGAATTGTTCTTGGAAATGCCATTTGCAGGGGTTTTGAGTGGAAGACAGGTTAGGACAGTGTTATCGATTCACCAAGTACAGTTGTATATGTGATTTCCTCCAGACTGTATTGCTCTGTATCAAGTACAGATTGACAGCAAGTCAGATTTACAGTCATAGCCACTTTTTCTCATATTTATTCAGCACCCTGAACTGAATTTTCCTTGCTTTTAGCAGCCATCCTTGCATATTGTGGTTCATGGTCACAGATTTCTCTTGGATTTGTAGACAGTGATTGTTTGCATTTCTGGTTTTTATTCTTCTATTTTTCCAGTGGTTTTTGGAAATGTTTGATTATATTTAAGAGCCTTAGGGTGCCTGGGTGGCTCAGTTGAGTGTCCAACTCTTGATTTTGGCTCAGGTTCATGATCCCAGGGTTGTGGGATTGAGCCCCATGTAGGACTCAACGCTGAATGTGGAGCCTGCTTAAGATTCTCTCTCTGTCTCTCTCTCTCTCTGCCCTTCTTCCCCCACTTACACTGTCTCTTTCTCTAAAATAATGATTTTAAAAAGCCATAATAGTCTCTGTATTATACTAAGAGTAATGTATTATGTAGAGTATAATCAGAAGGACTGGGAAAGAAATTAGCTTCAAAACACATGTACTAAAATCTGTCTTATTTTATATAAAGAAAATATTTGTCCTGTAATATATCATGATTTGGGAATGGTGAGACACTTTGAATTCTCTGCTTTTTCTCCTCTTTTCTTTAGAATTTTAAGTGCCCAGAATTGAGTTGATCACACTCATTTTGTTGCAAACTGTGGCCATCTGTCCAACCATGCATGTCTTTTTTTCATTTGATAATTTTCTTTCTGATCTATTATCCTCTCTCCAATTCCTTTTCCTGGGTTTATCAGTACTCACTCTGTATAAACTGCCCTCACATAGTTTTAGTTACCTGTATATATTTTGAAAATATATAGTGTTGTTATGTGGGTATCAATTTATTAATTTACTTTAATGCTAATTAGCTATATATCTCATTTGACTTCTTAGGCTTTTACCAAAATTTAGTTTTCAAGTCTGCTCATCTTACTCTATTTATGTTATCTAACTTCTGACTGTTGCCAAATATCCATTGTTTGCATTTACTTCATTATACTTATTTAGTGATAGATGCTTAGACTGCCTTTCACCCTTTGTTGCTGCAACAACAATCTGAGCATGTCTGTATTTGTCTTTGTTTGGAACTGGAATATAGTATCTTCAAGATGGTGCAAATCATGTAGAATGGCTATTGCATAAACTTAAGGATAATATGTGCATCATGAGAACAGAGGTGACATTTGATAAACAGTAGTGCTTATTACTGCTTTAAAATTATCTGTAAAATGAGGGGATTAACTTTATCTCTAAGTAATAATTTTGTGCTATGAGTCTGTAGCATGAAACGTGTTAACTACAGCTACGTCAGCATAAGTGTTTTGTACACACATATATATACACATTTATCTTCAGGCAGGATCATTTCCATATCAGGAAAAAATCTGATGGTCTTGTACAGAGTGGTTGTTGGTTGTTTTTTCTTAAGAGAAGTTCATGGCCCTTCATTAATTTAATTTACAATTGGCATTCAGTTGAAATTAAAATAACAGCATATAATGCTAATACTTAAAGAGCTTTCTAAGTCCCTGTTTTATTTAGGAGATAAAATAGTACATTAATGCTACAGGCCCATTACAAAAAAATACTATCATTTTTCATTTTTAGAAAATGTACATTATACAAAATTCATACATTAAAAATATATTGCATGTAGCCACATGGACTGTATTTTCTCCTTTCTAGTGGAGTGGATGGGTAAGAGTGGTTTTTAATTAGTCAGAATCTTGCTCTAGCAGTTGACCTTTCAGGCAATGCCACTTTCTGATGGATCTTGAACATTTGTTTACTTTTTATTTTTTTTTTTTAATTTTTTTTTTCAACGTTTATTTATTTTTGGGACAGAGAGAGACAAAGCATGAATGGGGGAGGGGCAGAGAGAGAGGGAGACACAGAATCAGAAACAGGCTCCAGGTTCTGAACCATCAGCCCAGAACCCGACGCGGGGCTCGAACTCACCGACCGCGAGATCGTGACCTGGCTGAAGTCGGACGCTTAACCGACTGCGCCACCCAGGCGCCCCTCATTTGTTTACTTTTTAAAAATTTTTTTTAATCTTTATTTATTTTTGAGAGAGAGAGAAAGAGAGACAGAGTACAAACTGGGGAGGAACAGAAAGAGAGGGAGACACAGAATTTGAAGCAGGCTACAGGCTTTGAGCTGTCAACACAAAGCCCAATACGGGGCTCTACCTCACGAACCATGAGATGATGACCTGAGCCGAAGTAGGATGCTCAACTGACTGAGCCACAGGTGCCCCTTGAGCACTTGTTTCTTCAGGTCTTGACTGAGCTGGTATATTGGAATCAGAAAACCAAGATTTAAATCCTGACATTATTACTAACTAGCTATGTGGTAATAGGATGAATCACTTAAATTATTACAGGCCCAGTTTTCTCATCTGTGAAATAGGGGTAATTCTTGATAGTCTCAAGGGCAGTGGGGCTCAAGCACATCATCTGAGTCTTTGGACTGTACTTTCTTTCTTTCCTTTTTTTTTTTTTTTTTGCAATTTGAAGAATCTTGGATCAATCTTTCAAAGTTTCATTTTAACTAAAAAATTCTGGGATTCACATTATCTGTGAGAAGATATCATGTGTGAAAGTGATTGCTAAACTGAAAAATGCCTCACAAAAGGAATGTAGTAAACATTAAGGTCCTCAGGGCCTGGTTAATTCCCTTTGACTTTTGTTGTATAATTTATACTACTATAGCACACAGCACAAACCAAGTAAATACCAAGTAACAGATTACACTGGGAAAAGCCCTGATGATGACTTGGGGGAAAGTTTTTATTCACTTGTTAATCATTTCATGCCATTCACATCTTGGTTCCATACCTGCTATTTCCATGAATCTTCTCCGAGCTGCCTTTTGCTCGTTTGCTATATTCTAAGCCAGAATAAAAGATAATTGTAGCAGACATTCAATAAATATCTATAAGTTGAACTGGTTTAAATTTTTTTCACTGATTGGAATGTAGGGTAGTCCCACATTGAGATCGATTGGTGTCAAAGTTTCCATATCTGTGTGCAGCTTGGTTGCCATCATCAGTTATTTAGCATCATTTGTCCATTCATTAATTTAATGTTGATTGAGTACCTATCATGAGTAGACACTGTGCTGGGTTCCATGTATTCAGCGATAGTTCAGTGGAAAGGTCTTTATTCCCTAAGCTCACGGGCTAGTGGGGAGACACACATACATTCACAATACAGTGTACTAAATGTTATAATACACTTAATTACAAAATAGTGAAGGCATCTGGTTGAGGAACAGTAACAGTCTGGGAAAGCCAGAGAAGGCTTCCAAGTAGATGTGAAGTCTGTTCATGCACTGAAAATAAAATTGTATAGCTAACAGAATGGTAGGGGAGACAATTTGATTAGAACCTTGAATGTCCCTTTGGAAGAGCATGACCAAAACCATGGAGTAATTACGGTACTTAGCAGGTACAAGGTGGAGCTAGTGATTTATTTTGGTTGTAACAGGGTGCAAGTGACACAGTGTTCACAGTACAGACAGCATGGATTCAAGGGTCAGTGGCTGGGTTTGACTTCAAACTCTGCCACTTATTACATGCATAATCCTGGGAAGTTACTCAGTCTTTAGTCAAAAGTGTCAAAATTAATTGTGTGCACTTTATAGGTACAGAGTGAAGTTTACATGAGATCATCAATTTAAAGAACTTAGAATAGTGCTTTACATGTAATAAGTGATCAAGGTGTTAGATATTATGAAAGAATAATGAGAAATGAGGTTGGAAACTCTGTTAATGGGCTATAGACGTGAGGAATTTGGATTTTATTCTGCAGGTAATCACCATTACCTTTACAGGAATTTAAGCAAGGAAAGGATATGGTCAGACTTGTTGTTTATAAAGGACTCTAGATGCTGTGCATAGCATGGACTGGAGGTAATAAGACTGTGGTTTAGTCCAGTTTGTTAATTCACTCACTTATCCATTCAGTAATGAGCTGTCAACTCTGTATCAGGCACTGGGGCTGCACGGTCATTTGGGTGAGAGGTGATAGGGTCCTAAATGACACAGAAAGATATGAGGGATAGAGGGGAGCAGTGGGATTGGAGGACATTTAGAAGAAGGTATGCCAAAAATTGATGCCTGATTGCATGTACACAGTGCAATGTTTAGACTGATCTCTGTTTATTTCTTGAGCTTTTGAATAGAAGAAATATCGATCTGGATATCTGGAAATATCTGGATCAGGAGCCAATCTCTTGAGAGAGAAAACTGACTTCATCCTTGGACAAGACTGAATAAGGAGAGGATACAGTCATGGGAGGTGATGAGATAGCCCAGTGGGTAGGCTGTGGTTGTGTGCCCCAAAGACCACAGCTATTTAAGCTGATTATTTAAGTGGAGAAAGGGAGATGAGGAAAGGGAACTGAGAAAAAACTACCCTAGAGGAGGATTAAGGAGAGAGTGATGGCTAAGAAGAGAGTGTGGTCTATATGGCCAAACTTTATGAAGTCAATAAAGATAAGGACAACGCAGAGACTTTAGATATGATGAGGACCTTGGATGTCACAAGATATCTAGGAACTACAATTTCTTTGAAGACGTGGAAGTGGAAGCATGTTTGCAGCTCAGTGTGGGGAGTGCCTAGGAAGTGAGAGAGGATAGTGTGGAAGGAGACTAGAGTTTCAGGCAGCAGCTCTTTATTGGGCCTGATGTTCCCTAGAGAAGGTACTGGTCCTGCAGGAAGTGGTGCCTCCCACCCTGCACTCCACCTCAGTCTTGTGGTCCACCCCACCAGAAAGCCCATCACCATTTCTAGTCTGACAGGAGGAGGATCACACACTGATAGCCCCATTTCTCTCAGAATGTGGGGCAAAGTCATCAGAGTGAGGGAAGGAGGGGAATGGGGCAGGGGTTCAGAATAGTCCTTGAGTAGAATGTGAGTGGGAGCTGACTCAGGACAGGTTGAGAAATGGTGTTGAGAATTCAGCTGAGATCAGAAAACATAAATCTGCAGTGGCACCAATCTGTGGGGTTGCATGCTTCTCTCCAGCTGTGCTTGGCAGTCTCGGTGTAGGCATAGAGAAGATGGATTACTGGAGGAATCTGGAGTTGGAGGTTGGCAGGGGGTATGTGGCAGAAGGCAAAGGGTCGAGGAAATTAAAGGTGCTGACAAGAGAGAGGTTGAAATGATGCACCATGGGGCCCTGGCTCAGGAGGGAAGGAAACGAAGCCAGGGGGAGCTGATAGACTAGTAGAAAATGGGGGAATCAAGGAAACAGAGGTCTCATTGAGGTCAAATGCTGGTAAAAAATTGGCATAGGGTGTGAGAGAACTGGCCTCTTTCTCTTCATCCCAGTTTCTGCATGACTGTAATTAGTTAGTGCCGCTGCCATGGCTCTCCCTAGTGTACATTTTAATGACTGAAAACATTATTACAAATGGGTACTAAATGTGCCATTAAAATAGTTCTGTTCTACATTCAAGTATGCTCGATGAAACGTACCAGACTCAATTGGCTATTGGAATGAGAAAGAAAGGAGAAATATAGGGAGCTAGCCAAAAAAACCCTAAGTCACTTTTTGTAAATTACTTAAAACCATTAAATAAATTAAGCTGCTGTGGGGTAGAGGCATGCATTTCATGGAGTTCCAATTTAGCAATTACTGTTCCTGCAGCAAAATCAATAAAATATGCATCCACAGTCATACAGAAAAAAACATGTCCAAGGAACCTCAAGATTGGGTCTTCATTCAGAAATACTGATAGATAAAGTCAACTGATAAAAATGTATTAGGTTCAACACTAGCTTGTGGTCGGTGAAAACTTTTTTTTCCTTTGATATTTCTTCTAATCAAATGTAATACGTGGTTCAAAAATCAAAATGATATAAAAGGCATACACTGAATGTCTCAATCCCACTTTAACCCTGTCTACCCTGTTCTTCCTGATCCTGTTTTTATTTCCCCAGTGTTTCCTTAAATCAGTCCTAGCAGATACAAATGTGTACATTTTTATTCCTTGCCTTTCTGGCACAGAGGACTGCACACCATAAACATTTGATTTTATTTCCCAGTTGACCATATATCCAAAGATATCTTCCTGCCAGTTTATAGATACTAATTTTTTTTTAAACGGCTGTATAGTATGCCATGGAATATACTGTAATTGAACCAATCTCGCTTGAGTAGTTGCTAATGTTTTTCCAATATTTTATAAAATAGATTACTTTGTATGAGTCCAGGTGTTTCTGTAGGGAAAGTCTCAGATGTATGATTGCTGAGTTAAATGATAAACATTTGTGTTTTGGGCAATTGTTGCCAGATTCCACCCCAAAAGGATTTGTACTTCCCCAACTTCTCACTAGTGTGAAATGAATTGTTGGGAAAAATAATTTAATGTTAAGTTTAACTGCTAACAACACACTTTGAAGTCAAGGTATTTTTATTTTTATTTTTATTTATTTATTTTTTTTTAAGGTTTCTTTTTTTTTTTTTTAATTTTAACATTTATTTATTTTTGAGAGAGAGAGACACACAGAGCATGAACGGGGGAGGGTCAGAGAGAGGGAGACACAGAATCTGAAAACAGGCTCCAGGCTCTGAGCTGTCAGCACAGAGCCCGACGCGGGGCTCGAACTCACGGACGGCGAGATCATGACCTGAGCCGAAGTCGGCCGCTTAACCGACTGAGCCACCCAGGCGCCCCAGAAGTCAAGGTATTTTTAAAGGTTGCAGGATATTGTGAAAATAATGAACACCGTGCATAGGGCTACAGTAGGTGTTAGTATTCCATCCTGAACCAAGTCTATGAGATTTCATATGATGAGTGATGTGGGCACATCATGCTGCATCGCTGTAGCATTTGTACAGTGATTTACAACTTACCGAATTCTTCAGCATTATCTATTTAACATACATTTATTAAGCACCGACTTGCCAGATGAGAGATCTGAGTATCGCTTCTTTCTTTCTTTTACATATAAAAGGGTCTTCTAATTGATCACATGTCCCTCTTGAATTGGGGAAAAAAATTTTGCAAAATTTTATATCCTCTTATACATTTTTTAAGTGTAAACAGAATAGATGAAAAGATGTATTTCAATTATAATTATTGGCCTTTTAATATATATATTTACTTTGCGAGAGAGAGAGCGAGAGAGAGAGAGCTTGTGCACACTTGTGAGCAGGGGCGGGGCAGAGAGAGAGAGAGAGAGAGAGGAGAGAGAGTTTTAAACAGGTTCCGTGACCCTATTTGAAGCTCAATCTCAAGACTGTGACACCGTGACCTGACCTGAAATCAAGTCATATGCTTAGCCAAGGCACCCCAAATTATTGGCCTTTTAAATAAAACATTCTAAATACTAAGATTTTAAATAAAATTTTTCTATCACCCTTTAAAATACATTCAATGAGATCTAAGTATTGACTTGAAATCCGCCATCACATAGTTAAAAATAGACAAATAAATTCTCCTTAAACAGGCTGAATGTTTACACCATTTATTTTTCTTTTGAACTTATATTTCCATTCCACTGTCCCCAGATAATTTTATCTGTATATAATATATTCTATCCTTAAAATTCTTATAGACCACTATATCATAATTCTCTGCAACAAAATATGTATATACATTGATAGTATAAATAATTTTTTTTCTTCCAGCCATCAAGTTATAAATGTTAAAATATTATTGACTGAATTATGATTATTGATAGTACACAATTGGCTAAGAAAACACAAGTATATATTACACATTTTGATAAAATGTATTTCTTATAAGATGGCTAAGCCTATACTTTTAAATTTAGTTCAATAAAATTTTAGTGTAACAGAATTGTGAATGTCTCAGCATTGCTAGAATGGGACAGTGTTGAGCATAATATTTTTTATTTTTTTATTTTTTATTTTTATTTTTTAGAGATAGAGAGAGAGCTTGAGTGGGGGTGAGGGGCAGAGGGAGAGAGAGAGAGAGAGAGAGAGAGAGAATCTCAGTCAGGCTCCACATCCAGCACGGAGCCTGACACAAGGCTGGATCCCACGACCCTGGGATCATGACCTGAGCTAAAATCAAGAGTCAGACACTCAACTGACTGAGCCATGCAGGTTCCCCTCAAAATAATTTTTGATTTAGCTTTCATTTTTATAAATTAAAAGAAGTTCAATTTTTATAAATGAAAATACTGAAATACTTGTTTAGTAAATGAGAAGATGGGAAGGGAGGAAGTTTTTTTATAGTAATACTACTTAATTGTCTGAAATTCTGATATACACCCAAATCAGCAATCAAAAAGTATTTTAAACTGGCTGATAATTAGGTCCTCCTTCAATGTGGCTAGAAGAAAAAAATTGGAAATAATGACAAACAACTATATTCCAAGTGTCTGTTTGGCACCCTTGAGAACTTTATGCTCTGGGGTCATGCACCTTTGGTAAGAATGGAAGAAAGAGAAAAGCTTATCTTTTCGGTAAAACAGGCAAAATAAAAGAAGAAATGAGAAATACAAGCTTGTTCTTTTTCAATAAGCTTTTCCACAGGCCAAATTAGTTTTAGGAAAGAGGATATATATAAGTTGAGAATCTGGAAACCGATTCCTTTAAAACCTCCCCTGATCACACACATCCCTTGGAAAGCTCTTCTATACTTCTGGAGGTGCACATAGTCCAGTTTAAAGATCCCTGGTGTATCTGACCTTCTGCAGAACACGTTCAAAACTAGGTCACTAGGAAGGGGGAAGGCCAGAGTCAAGGAATAGCTTCAAATGAGGGCCATTAAGAAACCAGGCAAGATGAAGGTAAGGAGGAGGAGATATGGCAGCCAGGGAGAAAGACTTGAAGGAATTTCACTGTGACAATGTTGTAGACTTTTTTTTTTTTATTTTTTTTTAACATTTATTTATTTTTGAGACAGAGAGAGAGCATGAACAGGGGAGGGTTAGAGAAAGAGGGAGACACAGAATCTGAAACAGGCTCCAGGCTCTGAGCTGTCAGCACAGAGCCCCACGCGGTGCTCAAACCCATGGACCGCGAGATCATGACCTGAGCCGAAGTTGGACGCTTAACCGACTGAGCCACCCAGGCGCCCCTGTTGTAGACTTTTTATGTGGTTTAGTATGGGCATCCCAAGGTGAGCCAAGTTTGTTTAATATGACTAGAACAAAACATAAAACCACTGGAAAATGTGTTTTACCAAGTCTCCTTAGTACATTACATTACGATCCTTTATTTACCTGCCTGCTGTTTATGTTAGGATTTGAGATAGCCAAGAATAAGAAATGATATTCTGGTTAAAATCACAAGCTATAGAGGGGCGCCTGGGTGGCTCCATCACTGAAGCGTCCAACTTCACCTCAGGTCGTGTTCTCGCAGTTTGTGAGTTTGAACCCCACATCCGGCTCTGTGCTGACAGCTCAGAGCCTGGAGCCTGCTTCGGATTCTGTCTCCCTCTCTCTCTGCCCCTCCCATGCTCGTGTTCCGTGTCTCTCTGTCTCTCAATAATAAATAAAAACGTTAAAAAAATTTTTTTAAATCACAAACTATAGAGGCAGAGTGCTTTGCCTTGAACCCTGATTCCAACTAGTTTATGAACTCAGGCAAGTTACTTAACTGTTCCAAGTATCAATTTTTCTGTGTCTGCTAATAATTATACATAGCTCATGTGTTTTTGTGAGAATTAAATAAAATAATCTAAGTAAAGCTATGAGCACAGTGCCAGACCATTCAATATTTATTCAATCAAGAATGCTAATTCAGCTGTATATAAACTAATAAGAGGAGACAGATATGCAAACATATCAGGGCAATGGTGTTATACAACAGATAACACTGTTATCTGTGTGAAGTAGGTATTATTAATCCCACTTTGCAGACGCAGAAGTAGAGGCTACAGGAATTTAAGCGATATGCTTAAGACTACCAACCAGTAAGTAGAGAGCACAAACTCGACTCAGAACTTTGGACCCTTGGTAGCCTCTTCAAGTATGTAGTGGGCACACACTGCTGTGTCCTACGGACTGAAATATTTTTCTGTCATTCCATCTGAGAGTAAAGTTCTGGATGCTCATTCAGCACCAACTGCATGCAGCCAAGCCTTTTAGTTTTTGGCTTGTGAATGTCTCACCATCTCTGTAGGCTACGGAGAGCATCCTCCTATGCATGAAGGGCATTCCAAGGTCAACAAAGTGCTTCAAGCTCCATAAAGAAAGCAGCTATATAAATGGGCATTCTTGTTAAGATAATAAAGCTCGAAAGGCCACTTTTTAAAAGGGAGGTCACCTGGAGGGTTACCAGGAGAAGCCAGATGCCCCAGATGTGCTATTTAACCTCCAGGTTTCATAAAATATACACATACTGTAGGAATATATCTTTAATTATTTTACTTTTAGAAAATGATGACTCTAACATTGTTTAAATAAATTAAGTCAATTCCTATTATTAGAAGCAAAGTGTCTTGCATTTTACAGGTGCTGAGGCTGGTAGGAATGGATTAACCAGAAGCCTCATTAAACGTATCACCACTGTTGGCCAAACCGTATAAACTCTTTGGAGTATGATACGGTTCCAACTGTCTACTGTGTGCGTTCGTGGTGAAGAGTGCCTCAGTGTATTTCCTTGTTTTGAATAAATTGTGGTATTGAATTCACAGCCTTCCTTCATCAGAAAGGGAAAATGATTTGACCCTCACATTCCTCAGAGCTGAACTCAAACTTTGGAGACACACTTCAAAGCTCTGTAAATAATATGAGTAACACTTTGGACCCTTCTGAGGTGGGAGGGAAATTCCCTTTCTGAAGAACACCCAAGTCTTTAAAAAGAAATGGTCAGGTTTAAATATCTCACTGTTTTTCTTGTTTGAGGCTCCATGCTGAGGATTTTATTTTCCTTTGCAAAGCTTATGCTGCCCCAGCCCTTTTCTCAGAGGTCGGCTGGCGTTGGTGCACAGGGCTAGGGCCACTAGCAGGTTTGCTAGAGCAAGTTTATTTGTAGTGTGGCTGGGGGCGGGTTGGAGATTCCATTATGATGCGGGAGGCTCCCCAAGTTTGGAATATCAATGGCACTTCAAAGGGCTGGAGCTGCGAATTAGCAGTCTGGCTTCTTCTCAGGCCCCAGAATAGAATAAAATAACCCACCAAGAGATGTGTTTCAATATAGGAAACAGGGGGAATTCTCTTCAAGGGCCCTGATCGTACAGTGGGCACCCCTAGGTCTTCCTAGATGTCCTGGCCTTTCTCTGGGTGCAGGAGATTGTCATGGATTTTGCAGAGGCCCCTCAAGGATCCCAGAGTGAAATCTTAAACGTAGGGCTAGACACTTTCCTAAGCTGCCAAATCTCCTCAAATCCATTAACATTAAACACTACTGAAAAGATTAGCCTTAGACAAAGGGTAACTCAAAGCTGTTTAGCCTAATTTAAATTTATTTCCAAAAGGCCAAACACTATATTTATCTCAAGATTTTTCTAAAGATTTTTTTTTTCCCTTTAAAATCCCATTCTCTCCTTTCTCTCCCTCTGTCTGTACTATACCAAAAATAGGGGAGAAGGAAAGTTAGGATTTTTGTTCACTCAAGTCTCCCATAGGAGTCAGCATCAAATCTGGCTATAGTCAGGCAAGCAAAACAAAACAAAATAAAACAGAACCATGAACCTTCTCATCATCGTGCTACATGATTATGTTTAAGAAGCTCTAGAATGGCAATCCATTCAACTCAGAACACTGAGACTTTACAGCTCTGGGAATGACTACCACCCGATGCCTGTGCCTTGCTCTCTAGCTGTACTTAAAATTAAATGAGGGGCGCCTGGGTGGCGCAGTCGGTTGAGCGCCCGACTTCAGCCAGGTCACGATCTCGCGGTCCGTGAGTTCGAGCCCCGCGTCGGGCTCTGGGCTGATGGCTCAGAGCCTGGAGCCTGTTTCCGATTCTGTGTCTCCCTCTCTCTCTGCCCCTCCCCCATTCATGCTCTGTCTCTCTCTGTCCCAAAAATAAATAAATGTTGAAAAAAAAAATTTTTTAAAAATTAAATGAAAACTACATACACTGGGGAGACCCTAGACTGCATGAGTACAGTATTGATCTGTGCCTGGCTCCTTGTCATGGTCATGGTTATTTCTCCAGCCCTGATATTTTTCTAATGCCTTTAACATCGTTTTGGCTCCCATCATCCTCCCATTTAGAAAGGGGCTACACCTTCAAAGTCAAGACAGGAGAGTGGAAGCTGCTTGGACTGGGACTTATCTACAACTGGGGTGATCATTTGACCTCCATGATTTTCTGATTTTCTCCCTCCCATGTGACTTCCTGCTGGCTGGAGTTGAGTGGCAGTGCCATTATACTGAATAGCTACCTTTCAGTGGGGCTGCTTCCTGTTTTCATTAATTTATGCTATTTTTCTGACTCCTGTAGGCATTTTGATTTGCAGCCTCTGGCCCAGAATCTCATCTCTAGACCTTAATTCTGAGGGTTTTACCCGTTAAGGCTTGTTCTCTCTACTTAACTGACTGTGAATAAGTTCCCTCAGGGCTCAGTCTTTGTCTTTCATCCTTTGAGGAGTTTTCCTGATGCTTCCAGCCCATTCAGTCCATTCCTTTGGTATCCCTTAACTTCTTATCGTAGCTTGTATAGTGTTGCCTAATTATTTATGGGTTTCCTCACTGGGCTGGGCAGAGATTACACCCGTTTTGTTCATTATTATATCCAGAGTGCCTACCACAGCACCTGAAATCAAGTAGATGCCCCCAAATTTCTTTTATATTAATTAATTAATCAACGTATTGATTAATTTTAGGAAAATATTTTTAAAATTTCTCCCTATATTTTCAAAATCTCAAACATATTGAAATGTTGAGAGAATGTTCAAATGCACAGCTCTATATTCTCCACTTAGATTCAACAATACAAAATATATTTCTTTGATCTCTCTAGATATAGAAATGTATGATTCTTGCTGAACTATTAGAAAGTAAGTTGCAGATATCATGATTCTTTATCCCTAAAGACTTTTGCACACGTCTTTTTTTTTAAATTAAGAGCTGTATTGAGGCATAATTGATATATAAAAACTGAGCATATTTAATGTATACAATTTGATGAGTTTGGACATATGCATACACACCTGTGAAATCACCATCCAAGTCAAGGCAATAAACATATCCATCACCACCAAACTGTTGTGTCTCCTTTCTCTGAGTGTGTGTGTGTGTGTGTGTGTGTGTGTGTGTGTATGTGTGTGATAGGAACACTTTATGTGAGAACTACTCTTTAAATTTGTTCATGTGCACAATGCAGTATTGTTAACTTCAGGCACAATGTTGTACAACATATGTCTGGAACTTATTCATCTTGTGCAACTGAAACTTTATAATTGATGAACAATTCCTCATTTCCTACTCCCTCCAGCCTCTGGAAACCACCATTCTACTTTCTGCTTCTATGAGTTTGACTGCTTTAGATACCTCATATAAGAGGAATCATGCAGTATTTCTCCTTTTTTGACTGGTTTATTTCACTTAGCATAACATCCTCAGATAACGTACAAATACTGTGGTCACATATGACAGTTTTCTTTTTTTAAGGCTGAGTAATATTCCATTGAATCTGTATAACACATTTCCTTTTTTTTAAGTTTATTTACTTATTTTGAGAGAGAGAGAGAAAGAGAGAGAGCATGTACCTGAGAGTGGGGGAGGGGAAGAGAGAGGGGCAGAGAGAGAGGGAGAGAGAGAATCCCTAGCAGGCTCTGAACACTGTCAGCACAGAGCCCAATGTGGGGCTCAATCCCACAAACCATGAGATCATTACCTGAGCTGAAGTCAAGAGCCTGATGTTTAACTGACTGAGCCACCCAGATACCTCACATTTTCTTTATTTATCTGTCTGTGGACATTTGGGTTGTTTCCATATATTGGTTATGGTGAGTGACTGCAATGAACATGGAAATGCAGATACTATTCCAAGATCTTGATCTGGCATATTCTTTTGTATATATATCCAGAGATGAGATTGCTGGATCATAAGGTAGTTCTATTTTTAAAATTTTGAGGAAACTCCATACTGTTTTCCATAGTGGTTGTACCATTTTACATTCCCATGAAAGTGTACGAGGTTTTCAATTTCTGTATATTTTTACAACACTAATCTTTTTTCTTTTCTTTTCTTTTTTCTTTTCTTTTCTCTTTTCTTTTCTCTTTTCTTTTCTTTTCTTTTCTTTTCTTTTCTTTTCTTTTCTTTTCTTTTCTTTTCTTTTCTTTTCTTTTCAGAATAGCCATCCTAACAGGTGTGAGGTCATATCTCATTGTAGTTTTGATTTGCACTTCCCTGATGATTAGTGATGTTGAGCACTTTTTCATATAGCTGTTGGCCATTTGTATATATTCTTTGAAGAGATGTCTATTCAAGTCCTTTGCTTGCTTTTTAATCTGGTTAATTTGATTTTTGCTACTGAATTGTAGGAGTTCCTTACACATTTTGGATATTAACCCCTTAACCAGATAGGTGGTTTGCAAATATTTTCTCCCATTCTGTGGGTTGCCTTTTTATTCTGTTGCTATGTAGAAGCTTTTTAGTTTGACATAGTCTCACTTGTCTGTTTTTTGCTTTTGTGGCCTGTCTCTGCATACATCTTCAAAAAAGGTATAAAAAATTCATTTCAAATAATGGTAATACTTTACTTACAGCTGAGAAAATTAATAATTCCACAATATCATTTAATTTTTAGTTCATATTCACATTTTACCAAATGTCCCTACAAATTATCTTTTAGAAAATTGAGGTTCATATAACACAAAATTAACCATTTTAAAGTGTACATTCAGTGGCACTTATATGTACATTCACAGTGTTATACAACCATCCCTTCTATCAAGTTCTAAAACATTTTCATCACTCCTAGCAACTACTAATTTACTTCATGTCTCCATAGATATACTTATTCTGGATATTTTATATAAACAGAATCATCCCATATATTATCCTTATGTCCCTCTAAATTGTCTTATAGCTTTTTTTAAGGAAGAAATTTTAAATAGGAACAGAAATAAAAACTGTTGATGCAGCATTTCTTCTTTTAATGATCATTTTTAAATGACAAGATTTCATTTTGACTCCAAACCTGCCTGGGCACCCCCTTGTCTCCTACCCTGTTACAGTGAAGGAAAACATCCATGCAAGATGAGATACACACAGTCTGCAACTCAGGAAAAGAGGCCAAGGATATTGCCCTCAACTTTTTGTAGCTCTTAGGGATGTTACGAAAGACTGCCAGGCTGAACCTAGGCTTGAACTAGTCTCCATAGTTACTGTAAAGTTGCCGGCCAGAGGGAGGGAGAAGTGGAGACACTCACTAGCTGTGATTACAGGCACAGCCTACTATCAGGCTAGCTCAGATTGATGTGGGTGGTAGTGATATATTTGCTTAAAAGGAAGCATTTCTCTTCAGGACTAATTCTACATGACCAGTCTGGATCATAAGTCTACAAGACCAGTCCAAATCAGTTATCTTCTTTGCTTCAGCTGCCAAAGATATATTCTGCAATGTTCTTTGCTCTATAAAAGAAAGCACGTTTGAGAGATATAGTAATAACCACTTCCCCTCTTAACCTACCATCCCCATCCACCTTCTGGGGCTTTCCCAGGGTGACTTCCTGTGCTCAGTAGTAATTCCAGCTGACTCCTTTGGCTGAGCACCAGCTCAGGACTCACCCACACTGTTTTTTACTGGGCATGACAGCTTGAAAGAGTGGTGAGGGCTCCACGGGTTTGGAGGAACTGCGTGGCTTAGCATTTAAAATTCTACTGAGCAACTCTCAGTGGCTTTAGATGGATATATGTGGTTTGTACGTCCAGTGTATATAGCAGGGAGGGCAAATACCTGCCATCATGCTCCCGCCTCCTTGTTCCTCTGCCCATGATAGATGTCATTAATTGGTTGTAGACTTCTTTCCCCTAGAGCTTAAACAGTCCCTCAGGATATTTCTCCATAAAGGGTTCCAGGGAACCACAGACATTCAACTGGACTTTGCATTCAAGAAGAAATGTCTTTTTCTTTTTATTTCTGCGATACAGTCTTCCCAATGCTGACTGTCAGAATAAACATGTACTTTGAGCATTACAAATTAAAGCATATCTCAACAGGAGGCCAAGAGTGTTTATGCTTATTGGTTGAACTCCCATCTCCAGCAAGTCTTTAAAATGCTAATCCTACAGCTTGCTGTAGCAAAATTTATAGCAAAAATAATTATGTGAGGAGGTAGTGCAATACATAATTAATATTCAAAAGTAGACTTCCGTAAATTTACATGCCAAGACGCTTCACCTCCCTAGAGATCCAACACAGAAAGTGATGTGGCATATCTTTTCTAAAATAAAATTTATTATGGGATCTTAATTTTGGAGGTCTCGCTAAATAACAGCAGCATTGCTCACCCTGATAAGCATGGAAAGCAGTGAGGGGATAGGAGTGGAAAAATCTAAGTGCAAAGTGAAAGAGAAGTTTGGATGGATCTTTTAGGCTGGAATCGATTGAGGCCACATTATTCTGCTTCTTGGTACTTGTGCCCCAGCCACTAAAGTTTATAGTAGCCTGTTTCCTGATAACTGGTATTTTCATGGGAGCAAGAACAAGAGTCTGTGACCTCAAGTGAAATAAAAATACAGGTTTTAGTCTTCCCAGGAGTCCTTTTAGTGTTGCTAAGTTGTGCCTTGGTTTTATTGCTGTGTATTTGATGAGTAGTTCATGAAGAAGAAATACAAATTTTAATCTGATTGAACCATAGAATCAAATGGATTCTTTGCAAAACAAACAAAAAACCTCACAAAAAAGTCCCCTTGTTTTTGCCCCCTTTCTCTTTTCCTCTGTGTGTTATTTTTCTGTGTTTTGTTTATCTTTATAGGCCACCTTAAATCTATTTTTGGGCAAACTAGGGTGTAAATAAATAACCAAGAGTAACAGCAGTAAGGTGCTACTCTTGAATGTCTGCTTTATTTTAGACTCTAAGTGCTCAACAGTACTATTTTATTTTAACCTGCCCACAATTCTGCAAGGAAGGTATTTTTATTCCCATTTTTCATAAGAGGTAAACTGAATCTCAGTGAAGCTTTGTACCTGGGCCACAACTGACTTGGGATTTGAACCTGGATCCTTCTGACTAGGAAGCCTGGATCCCTCACCACTGCGCTGGCTGGACGTCTCTATAGGCAAATGATGGGGGACCATTGTCTTTCAAGTACTGCCTGGGTCAATGGAAGCAGTTTGCCTGTTTCTCTGATTCTTCCATTGAGAGACGAGTCCTTTCAGTTTCATCAGGATTACTGTTTTAAGATATGCTCTGGTTGAAGACATTCTGCTCGAACACTTTGGAATATAATTCTGTTAAAATAAGTTTAGGAAAGTAATTGACCAGAATCTAGCATTGCTGGAAAAAATTTACGTCAAAGTGTGTTTAATATACAAAAACAATAGAAAAACACCAACCCTCGATAGGACCAATACCAAGAAGAGCAACAAAAGAACTGTTTATGGTATATTTACATTTTCCCTCGTCCATTAGGCACTTTATTTTATGTGGCCAACAGATGTTGGGACTTACAGCACCTGCTAAGACAAGTTGATTCTTTATGGCTGAAGCCTGGTCCCATCTCCATGGGATTTTACGTCCCCCCTGCTGCCTTGCTGGGGCCCAGTGGAATCTGTGTTCTTAGTTCATTAGTGCGGCCAGAGTCTGCGGTGGGTCTTGGATTCTCCATTCAAGAGGATCTGCTGGGCCTGCTTTGATAGTGCAGCCAAGCAACTGCCGGTTGCAAAGTAAAAAATGCCAGAGGCTTCTTTTCTGTGCAGGAAAATCATCTGAAAGCCCAATAAGCAGGAGAAAAGCACATGTTTCCTTGCCATAAAACCTTAAAAACAAGTTTGCGAAAGAACACTTAGACAACTGTGCCTTCTTTCTGTCTGCCCTTGCCTCGATGAATGCACCTGCAATTGGAAAAACTGCCGCCCTGTTTTCCCCCCACTGAAGAGACTTTTGAGGCAGGTTTACAATACCTTGTGAGATGTGCCAACCTATTCAGTTTTCCTCTATTGGAAGTCCCGTTGGAGAATTAAGGCCACATCTATCCACAAGATGCAATGAAAACCTTTTCCCCACTTCGGATAACCTGGATGATTGTTTCAATTTTCCACTTTACTTTTCATGTTTATATGAGCATTCCCAACTAAAACTAATAATTGCATCTCAGTTCTCTACTTTTCTGTTTAAAGAAGGCTTTCTGTAAAATGAAGGAATTTTAGATCCTACGTAGGTACAGGATTACAGTGAAGCAAAAGACAGTTCCAAGAATCATTTAAACATTATTTTTAGGAGAAAATATTAACGTACAAATGTTCTGAAATCACAAGGTGCGTGTTTAAAATGATTACTAGGGAAAGTTTTGATTCATCATTTCTCAGTCACGTTGCTCATATATTATAAAGTGTTTTGTAAGATACCCATTTATCCTGCCTTTCCACCACATACATTTAATGTTTTTTGTGGGTAGGGGGGAATATACACAGAGACAAGGACAAGTTGGATAAAAGCTTATGGAAAGAGGACTGAGTTGGTGACTAGAACCTCTCTTCTTTCCTCCCCCCTTAATTTTACTTTCTGGGGCAGTTAAGGACAGAAATACAGTATATTTGAGCTCTGGGAAAATTTTATCCAAGGTTAGTAGCCTTCCAGAGGGAGTACTTCAGTTCTGTCGGACAACAGTATCATGAGAATCTTTAGGAGAAAGATTTTGTCCTTTTTAATTTTTTGTCCTGGTCTTTTAGCATATCCAAATGAGCTGTTATTACAGGTTTACCCACTATCTGTCTGGCATCTTCCACCATGCTGACATAAAGAGACACTTCCACTTAAGCAAAAGCTGCTAGTTAAATGTCCTTTGGTTGAGATTTGTGTTTCTAAATTTGTTGGTTTCTTTCTTTTTATGCCTTCGTCTTTCAGATCTAAGGATGAGCTATATTTATTTAGCTTATAAACTTACTATGTCTTTCCTGTTCCCTGGTCAGAGACATGCAGAATGGCAGGGAAGAGTTGCATTATAAAATACCGTGAAAGCTTCTAGAAGAACTAGGGGAAAAAAGAGTGGCATACACTTCTGTGGTTCAATGGTACAAAGGTTTCTTTTGAGGTTGGCTCGCCACCCTGCCACCCATGTATCTCCTGAGGACATTCTAGTTACAGTAGACCTTGCCAGGGATGGGCAGAAGTGGTCGAGGCGGTCAAGGCAATAATGTGTGACCTCATATGGTGCTGAGGAATTTTTTGAACTTTTGTTTGTAGGAGAGAAAACCCAGGGCAATTGCTAGTGTTTCCCCAAGACTAAAATAAAATAAAATAATTTTGCAAAATAACCACTGAAACTTCGATTTGCATTGGGATACATAAATCCTTAGCATATAGATTTTTAAATGTTTTTAATGTTTTTATTTATTTTTGAGACAGAGAGAGACAGAGCATGAGCAGGGGAGAGGCAAAGAGAGAGGGAGACACAGAATCTGAAGCAGACTCTAGGCGCTGAGCTGTCAGCACAGAGCCTGACGCGGGGCTCCAACTCACGGACTGTGAGATCAGGAACTGAGCTGAAGTCGGACGCTTAACCGACTGAGTCACCCAGGCGCCCCAGTATATAGACTTTTTATATTTTTAGAAGGCAGGGAGATGTAGACAATGGTTAATTATATATTCATACCATTTCTCCAAAAAAGAAAACAGAACTAATTACCTTGTTGAAACTTGTTTATGTTGAAGCTTTCGGGGACCAAATTAAGTATTTTTGGACACTGTTCTTGGACAAGTTCTGGTTCTTAGGCCTTGCTTTGCCACCAGTGAATAAGTATGTACAATTGCTTACTTGTTCATTATAAAGCAATCATTCATTCTTTATTTATTAGAGAAGCCATAACAATAGTACTAAAAACAAACAAAACGAAAAACAAACAAAAACAAGCACCGAAACAAAATCCTAATTCCTTCCACATATGGTAAATTGGAAAGCAGATAAATTAGCCCTGGGCAATTTTAAAAATATAAAATTCAGATGAACAATAAACTTAAAGAAAAGAAAATAAAGTTCCAGTAATTAAAAAAAATTTTTTTTAACGTTTATTTATTTTTGAGACAGAGAGAGACAGAGCATGAACGGGGGAGGGGCAGAGAGAGAGGGAGACACAGAATCTGAAACAGGCTCCAGGCTCTGCACTGTCAGCACAGAGCCCGAAGCGGGGCTCGAACTCATGGACATGAGATCATGACCTGAGCCGAAGTCGGACGCTTAACCAACTGAGCCACCCAGGCACCCCAAGTTCCAGTAATTAAATAAAGGCAAATCGCAAGCTACCATTCTCTTTGCTTATCAATTATCAAAATACTCAATAACTTATTCAAAATAATAATGACTACTGTTGATGAGCATGTGGCTGAAGTTAATATTGAAACAACTTTTTGAGCGAGTAGATGTAGCAATTTAAAATATTTTGTCACTTAAACCAGCAAATTTCACTTTAAATAATGTGTTCTAAAGAAACAGAAAGGTGCATAGAGATTTATATCTCTTGAGCACAGTGTTTCCAGTAATAAAATATTGAAAATAGCTAGTCCTATAATAGGGACTAACTAAACAATCAATTGTAGATTCACATTCTGAAATAATTGATTGTAGACAGATATTCATGTTCTCATACAGTAAAAGAATATTCACCATCATGGAAGGTTAAAGTATATTATTATGTGAAAACAAAAGCAGTTTACAAAAAGATATCTCTGGTGTGATTTTAATTTTGTAAAAATAAATTCATAGGAAAGTTACTGGAATGTTAATAGTGGCTAACTGTGGGGTGCATAGATTATGCATAATTTTTGCATAATTTGTGCTTTTATGCATTTTCCAAATATTCTACAAGCATCACATTATTTACTCTGTGATTTGAATAAAAATAAATAAATACTGTAAAGAATGGTCTGGAAGTCTGGTTACCTGGTGGCAAATTACTTAAACTTTCTGAACCTGAGACTGCAAAATAAGCCAGTTGAACAGATGAGCCCAAGATTAGCTCTGGGAGTCTGCGATATCAGATTTTTCTGTAATATCTTCTGTTAAACTCTGTCATTTTGGCTAACAGGTATTGAGGGAGAAGTTAAAAGACATTACTCATTTTTAAGTGTTTGGCATATTTCCAAAACACTGAGTCAATTTAATGTAATTACTTTTTCATAATTATAATTTCAGAAGTGCTTCAACTCCAGTTTAAACTAATCTTTAGTCAGCTACCTATATTCCCTGCCTATGAACTTGAAGGCTTAAAGGAGAGTAAGCAGACATTTAGGCACATTGGATTCCTGTTTTTTAAAGAAAATGTGGGAGAATACTTATTTGAAGCAAATCTCTTCTGGTAATAGAATAGCCACCAATGTCTATTATGTTAGTTGATTTGCTCATACCAAGGTTGCTTAAACTGGGACATTCTGGTGTTATCAGTTTCCTTTGAATGACTCTTGGCCATAAGCCACAGTGACTTCTTGGGGAGATCCAATGACAACGGCAACATGGTGCCTAGAACGTGTGGTAAAACTAACAATTATACTTTGTCACAAAGAGCTGGGGCTGTGAGGTAGCTCTATTTTCACCTGTTGCGAATAACTTTGAACAACTGATTACTAGAGTGTTTTGTTTTGTTTTGTTTTTTTCTCTGAAGGCTGGAGCACATTTTCATTTACCTTTCTACATTTCCTGTGCCTCCTGAGCCACTGTTTGGTGTTTTTTCAGTAATGACTGCATTATTCTGATGGGTAGTGTAATATGTAAAATCTATTTCTCTATCCCAATTTTGAACCATCAAAGAAATTGTTTTAAATGGTATTAAGAGAGGATTAAGATGAAAAGAATTGTTTTGCTTAAATCTTTCATTCTTCTTCCTATTCTTCTGGATTAACTTTATTTTGTGTTCTGCTAAAAGTTAGATATGTGCATAAAATTTTCATTACATTTTCACTTGACCATTTTAGTTTCCAGCCTCCATATCTTTTCTGATTGTCTGCTCAAGGTCTCATGTAACATTCTCTGGCATATAACCCAGGAGTGGATTCTGGCATTTCCTTTGAAGCATAGAAGAGCAACCACTGAGGTGCCTCCCAAGAGCTTGATTTCTTCTAGGTCCCCACTGGGGACAAGGCTGCATGAGGTAACAACAGTATTGTGACTGAACCAGAGATTTTATTCTGTGTAGTTCCAGAGCTAAAGCCAATCAGCAGCTTCATATTCTTAGTCACCCCCTGACTATCTCAACAGTTCTGGAGAGGAGGAAAGGGAATGAGAATAAAAATGGTGCTTTCTGGGTGGAATATTCTCATAAATTAAGTTATAGACTTGAAAAGTAGAATATTGTCAAAAAATGTGCAGTGTCTGAGATTTTGTCTTATATGCAACTTAACATGTTTGTTTGCCATAATTTCATGGATGTTGGAGAAGACACAAGACTACTAGATCAGAGACAAAAGACCTTATTACTCACAGCAAACAAATACCATGGGCTTCATGTTCTTGTTTGTTTCCCCCAGCCCCAATGTCATGAGGTCAGGTAGAGGGGTCCGGATAGATGCTGCTCACACACTGGCTTTGTGTCATGGCCTAAGAACCCCAAGCTTAGCAAACTCAATCTTTTATAAGAGGCTGCAAGCAAACTGCCTAATCTTTGCCTTATAACATTTTTATTACACTGGATGGTTAGTGCAGCTGCCCTTTGCTCTGGATATAGACAATATCTCTATTTTCAAGGCTGTTCATTATACAAACATCCTTGAAAAGATAATCTAGAACCAGAACCTGGCCAGTGCTTCTACTCACAAGATGTGCAGAATCATGAGAAACCCATAGAAAATTACCTCCCTCAAATAATAACATAAGTACTTTACTGTATGCAAGAAAAAGTATATAAACCAGCTAGTCAAGGGCCAAACATATTTATCATTGAATTTTAATTTTTTAAAAATATTTATTTGTTTTGGGGAGAGAGAGAGAGAGAGAGAGAGAGAGGTGCATGAGTGGGGGAGGGGCAGAGAGAGAGGGAGACAGAATCTGAAGCAGGCTCCAGGCTCCGAGCCGTCAGCACAGAGCCTGATGCGGGGCTCAAACTCACGAACCGCGAGATCATGACCTGGGCAGAAGTTGGACGCTTAACCGACTAAGCCACCCAGGGGCTTCTATCATTGAATTTTAATGTTCATGCAGCCTAATACCTCCTAGAAGACAACAGCCACATCTTAGCAGCAGTACTTTAGTAGGAGCTAATAGAAAAGGGCACTGAGGCTTATACCTCAATGCAATCACCTTTATCATCCCATTTTAAAAGCGTGCAATGCTAAGTATCTGCTAGCAGAAAAACCTATTTCATGGCTATGAAAGATAAAAATTATCATGAAAAAAATGAAAATTATCAATTTTTAAAATTTTGGTTTGTTATACTTACAGTTTTTTTTTTTTTAAATTAGGAGTAATAGCATGTTGTCATGTCAGCTGTTAAAATAACAGTACTTTTTTTCTTGAGGGCTTTTTATCTTTTAAGGATGGAGCAAATGTAGGTGGAATATTAGAAGATCAAAAGTTAATGCCAGAAGGCACTGAGTCTTTTCCAACACCTTTGAAATGTTTGCAGCTTTTCACCCATTCATGTTCTTTTTTATATTCTATTTCAAAAAAATGTATTCAAATAGTGTAACAAGAAGTGGCAAAATGTGCATTAAAATAGGAGATAAAGGGGCTCCTCGGTGACTCCATTGGTTAAACATCCTACTCTTGGTTTCGGCTAGGGTCATGATCTCATGATCCATGGGTTTAAGCCCCGTGTGGGGCTCTGTGCTGACAATGCGGAGCCTGCTTGAGATTCTCTCTCTCTTTCTTTCTCTTTGCCCCTCCTCCTCTCACTCTCAAAATAAATAAATAAACCTAATAAAATAAGAAAAGGAGAACACAAAGTTCTCTAAGAAGTTAACTAAACATAATTGCTATGGTTAAGTAGTAATGGCACAGGTAGGATATTCATTGCATCGTTATTTACGACAGCAAAAATAGTAAAGAAATCGAATCTCTCCAAATAAGGTATAGATTAAATAAGGTTTTCTCAACGTTGGCACTGTTGACATTTTGGGCCGGGTAATTCTTCTGGAGCCTGTCCTGTGTATTTTAGGATGCCTAGCTTCCCTGGCCTCAACCCACTAGGTGCTGCTAACATCACCCCCGATTGTGACAGCCAAAACCTTCTCTAGACATTGCCACATAGCTCCCAGGGGGCAAAGATTGTTCCTGTTGAGAAACTCTGGGTTAAATAAGTATAAGAGTTGTACTAGTTTCTGGGGTTGTGATAGCAAATCATCACAAAATGAACAGCTTAAAACAATAGAAACTTATTCTCTTACAGTTTTGGTGGCTAGAAATCCAAAATCCAAGTGTTGGCAAGATTGGCTCCTTTGGGAGGTTCTGAGGGAGAATGTTCCATGACTTTCTCCAAGCCTGGCTATGTATCCCTCCAATCATTGCCTCTATCTTCACATAGCATTCTCCCCTGTGTATCTGTGTCTGAATTTCCATCTCTTTGTAAGGACACCAATCACTGGATTAGGGGCTATTCTAATCTAGTATGACCTCATCTTAACTTAATCACATCTGGGAAGACCCTATTTCCAAAGGGTCATTTTCAAGGGTACCTGGGTGAGACCTGAACATAGCTTTTTGAGGGATACAATTCATGGTGATAGTGTGCTTTTAGCAACTTTTCTCAAAGTGACTCTTAAGG
Organism: Puma concolor; assembly: GCF_028749965.1. NCBI lineage: Eukaryota > Metazoa > Chordata > Mammalia > Carnivora > Felidae > Puma > Puma concolor. Next base: position 138,288,799 of record NC_141670.1, on the reverse strand, counting down.
TCTCTCAGTGTTTTTGGCAGTGCAGAACTATTATTCAACTTTCGCTAACAGTTTTTACTTAGAAATAGCAGCATCACATATAAGTAGAGCACTCTCATTGTCCTTGGAAAAAAGCTATGAAGTCACCATTAACTTGAAGGTAGATTCCTCAGACTGAGATCTAAATGTCCTAGCTCTGTAAACTGGGGGGGATTTTTAGCAGATGGAATGTTTTCAAATTAATAGAAATACTTTTTACCCTAATGTAAATTTCATTTGGATGGTGCTTCAAAATGTTTTCAGTTCTTGGAGGATGGGTATGTGTATTTTTTCTGAATATTTGGTTTCAGGAAATGGTGAGACCAGACCAAAGCGGGAGAGACTTGTATATTGATTTCTTCCAGAGAAAAATGTGAAACAGGTAGTCTGATTTTGTTACACACATAATCCTGACTTTGCAAAATATTCGATCAACTCTTATGACCACCTTTCTTGGGCCACAAACATCAGGCCAAATTCTCTGGGTGAGGATGATAGTTTTCTCTGAAAAACATGAGTTTTTACTGTCAGTCATTTTGGGAAAGACACTGAGGTATGTTGGACTGGTGGAAGGAAAACATTACTTTTTCTTTGAAGCCAAAGGAGGAGGTGGGGCCAGGACTCTGAAGATGGAGATGCCTAGAAATTTCTGTTGGAGTCCCCTTCCATGCAGAGAATCTGGAAGAATCCACCTGGTAGTAAATCATTCATTCTGTATTGAATCCATATTAACCATAAACATTTATTAACCTTCTGTGTACTGTTACGGTCTGATTTTAGCTGGACTTCAGGGACTTAAAGGGAGGGGCTGTGTTTGCCATGGGGACAGGGGAATGAAGGAACAGGTCTTCTTCAGCAGCCTTGCACCTCTCCTCTGAGCCTGATTCCTGATGGTTATGCTACCTCAAGGGGATATGGGCCCCAGGTGTCTTTGAGTGATAATCTGTACCAGAACAGAGAACAACGGTTAGAACTCAGCTAAGAGTGTGGACATAGGCTTTGACGACAAAGATAGACAATTAGGCATCCTTGGGAATTCCCAGATAGTATTAAGGAAATCTGAGTATCCCTCATGGCAGGTTGGGGAACCAGAGAACTGTTATTTTAGCATTAAAGAAAGACTGACTTCTGAAAGCTGGAGAACCTGGAAACACAAGGATTGTATAAATTACAATACACCCATATGGTGAAATATCATAAAATGACTTAAATCTTATTACTGAAAATAGTTAATAACACAAAAATGTACTTTGTTGGATATAATGTGAAGAAAGACCATAAGGTGTATACACAATGTGATTCCAATTTTGTTGCTAAAATACTGTAAGAAAGATCCACACCGAAATGTGAACACTGATTATAGGTGTATAACTGATGTAACACTGATATGGGTGATTTTCTTCCCCTCTTCTTTTTAATTTCCTATGGTTTCTAACATCTCAGTGAACACATGCACATTTAAGAATCACTATCCATTGTGGAAAGCAAAATTTAGTTTTGCTGGCCAAACCAGAAGGGAAAGCATAGTGAGTAATTAGTACTTAAACTGGTGTGTTTAGTAGTTATTAAGTAATTCTGATGAGGAGGTTGTCTCTCGCCTGCCAGCCATGGAGGCCTTGAGACCTTGGGGCCCCTGAGGTAACTGTTTGGATCACAACCTAATTCTGCCGTGAGTACTCCTGGGTCTCCTTTACACTTGGCTTCCACCTCCTTCTTCCCCTAAGGGAAAGTTGGCTTCTTTTGTAGGCAAAGTAGCCACCCAGAAGCTGTAATGGCAGGCCTTACTACCAGCGAAATCCCACATGACAAATTCATCCTTTGTGCTGCTACAATTGACTTGTCACCTCATTTTTACAGCTAATTAGCTCTTTAGTAAGCGATGGCTAGTGTCAGAGGTCATCTGATACCTGATTCTGGTAAATTGACCGTAAATATTACTGTCCATCTGTATTTGCTGTTCAAAACACTGCTTAGTGACCAAATTTCAAACTCTTTTTGTAGGAGACCCTCCTTATTTTTGTTGGCAAGATAAAGTTTCCAGATAATGCTCAGGAAACTTATCATCCCTGAAGTTATTGGAGTTGCTGCTCAATTAGCCTTTTCAATCGGTCATGCCACCCACTGGGCGGGGGAAAGCATCCACACAGTTTCCAACTTTTCCCAGAGTTTCTTTTGTTTCCCTAACTCAGAAAGTCACTGAAGGAACCCTTGTTCTGATTCTGTCCATCACTCTTATAACTTCTAGGAACATTTTATTGTTTTATAACAATCACACCAGTACTGCTAAGCGGGCTCACTGTATACCAGGCACTGGGCTAAAAGCCATGTTCATTCAACTCTTGCATTCTTACAACAGTCTGTTTGGAGATATTATTGATTGCCACATAATAGGTGAGGAAACTGAGGCTGGGAAGGTTCTGCTTTTTGCCCAATGTCACACAGATAAATAGAAGATTGAGGCCTTGCTCAGGTCTGTCTGAATCCTAAGTCAGATCTCTCAACCCCTAAGTCGTTCAGCCTTATGAATCTGGTTATTAACATGACTAGCTAGTTAAAATACTAGTTCTAAAACTATCCCAATACTAACACTAACACTAATACTAATAATACTAATACTAATACTAATACTAATAAAATACCTAATACTAATCTAAAACTCTTCACTATCAAGTGAATGTGTATGTGTGTGTGTGTGTGTGTGTGTGAATTGTCATTTGTTACAGGCTATTTAGAGGCCAGTAATATCCACGGAATATGGAACATCAGCAACAGAAACAGATTAGAGAGGACCTAAGGTATGGGTTTCAAAGGGAGTCATAGGTGACCTGGAATGAGTCTGGCCATCAGAACTGAACTGTGATGACGTTGGTGAGCAGTGTTTCTTCTCTTGGTTCCACTTGGCAACCAAGGGGCAGCGGTCTATGAGCTGTTAAAGTGTGTCCAGGGAATGAGGCAAAAGACAGAACAGTCATCAGATGAAATAGATTAAAAGGATAAGCTTTTTACAGCAAAGAGAGTACATAGAGGACTGATCCTGGTTGCATTCTTAAGATGCTGGCGAGCACATTTCTGCATCCCTAGGACTTACTTGTTTCTAAACTCAAAACATAATTTCAGAGAATTTAGCAGATTTCTCCACTCCCCTCCCCTCCTACATCCCCACCTCCTTCCTGAGGGAGAGTGGGTAATAAGGAAGCCTTCTTGGAAGGCATATTAAAAGGATTAGGTCATCGATCACTAATGAGATGTCCAGGATTTAGTAACAAGTAGAATCTGGGACCCTAAGCTAGCCCGGTTTGTGCAGAAATGATAATAGAAAGCAAAGAATACAGAGACTGCAATTTTCTTAATGATAAGCTGACCATAGAGATAAACTGCATTTGATAATAACAAAGCTACAAAGTGAGCAAGATTTTACTTTTTCTTCAGAGCAGCCCAGAACCAGATGTACCTGACTGCTATGTAAATTCAGATTGTAGACTTAAAAACATGAGAGGTTAGGTATGCAAATGTGGGACTACAGCATAATCAATCAGCCAACCCCTAAGTGTATTGAATAGCCTTGAGTAATAGAGTCAGCACTGTGTGTAATGCCAAATGATGACACAGTCTCTGACCTTATCTAGGGAGGCAAAGAAGGTTTAGAACGGACAAATGAGAAAACCAAACACTTAATCATAAAGTGCCAGTTGAAGAAGAGAGACTATGTAGATAAAGGAATTTTAGAAGACATCCCAGATTAGAGGAAAGAAAATTTGTTTGGAAATCAAGACACTTTTACTCTCTATTCCTGGTTTTGCCACTAATCAGCTGTGTGATCTTGAGCAGACTCATTTGTCTCTCTGGGTCCTTCTCAGTTGCCAATCTATCAGATGAGGAAGCCAGAGGCGGCAATTTCTAAGGTCTTTGCAGATCTAACATTCTAATATAAAAGAGGAATCTTTGTAGGCCTGTCACTGGAGGAGATGTCTGAGAAACAGGGGGTAAGAACTGGCCAGGTATGGCCAGGGTGTGAGTGTGTGTGTGCACGTGCATGTGTGTGCAGTTGGAGAGGTAAAGTTTGTTCAGAAGGGGAGCAGAAAAAGAGAGGGATGGATTTAGAACTGGGTCAGGTAGAGATGGAGAGGTGAAGCACGCTCACATGTGACAGCAAAGGCCAGTGACTGTAAACCTCAGTTCCCTGATATGAAGCAACTGCACAGTTAATCAAGCCCCAAAACAAGGCATCATTTTTGATTTGTCTCTTAAATTTACTCATCACATCTAAATCTATCAAGAAGATCCACTCAGATCAATTGACATCTCTCCTTCTCTATCACCACCAGCTTCGTCCAGCTGCCCACACCTCTCTTTTGGAAGAAAGCAGCAGCAGTGGAACTGGTCTCCTTGAATCTACCTACTTTAGAGTTAATCTCTTCCAATGGAGCCAGAGCAATCTTTAAAAACTATCAATAGATACTGTCACTCCCCTGCTTGAAGTTGTCTAATGACTTTGGATTGCACTTAGAATAAAGCCAATCTCCCCATTATCATAGGCACATCTACAGGTAAATGTATGGCCATGTCCCAGCCTTCATCATCCTCATGTCATCCACCCGTTCGCTTTCTCTTGTCCTCAGTGTTTGCATAACTTCAGGCATTCCTAACATAGACTTGCCTTAGATTCCTTTCACTTTGCTCTTTCTTCTGCCTGGAATACTCTTCCCCTATCTTTTCATGGCTGGCTTTTTCCTGTTATAGTCCTGTTGATGCTCAAAGTTTTAAGGGGCTTTCTTCAACCTCCTGTCAAAGGTGGGTTCCCCCATCTCCAGTCGTGCTTTATCACAGCACCTTATGTCATTGGCTTCAAATTATACTTGTAAATTCTTTTGTGTTCGTATTAACTTATTGTCTATTTCCTCCACTGGAATGTGAGCCCCAAGAGAACACTTGATCTTAGTCAAAAGGCCGAGAAGCGATAGAGCCCCAAGAGAACAAAGACCTATTTGGTATTGTTCAACCTTGTGTTCCCTGCCCTTGTAACAGACACCCAATAAATATTTGTTGAATGAATGAAAGAAAGAATGCTGAAGCAGTACACAGGAATAAACACAGTTATAAGACACAGTGGATTCAGGCACCATGGCTGAATTCAGGCATCAGGTTTGCCAGGTTCAAATCCCAGGTTTTCCACTTTCTTGGCAGCCACCTGACCTTGGGGAAGTTATGTAACCTCTATGAACCTCAGGTGTAAAACAAGGAGGAAAATGGTGTCAGCATCACTGGATTGTGACATATATCACATGCAATAATATCATTAAAGCTCTGACTTCAGTGCTTCATAGACTTAGCTTCTTGTTTCTTTTTACATTTTGCCTATAGTCACCTTTTCTTTATGTCTAGGTTTAGTTTGGGCAGAGAATGAAAATGGTATATATACATAAAGGGATTTCCCTCCCTCCCTATAGTCCTCTTTCCCTTCTTTCCTCTCCTCCTCTCATTCTTTCTCGTTCACCCTTTCACCTTTCCGTATTTCTCACTTATTTATATGGATGCATATGTATTTATAGCGAAGAGCTAATATTATGCATTGGTTAAGTACAAGTTTGTTATGACTCTTTTTATTGTTGTTATAAACATTTCTTTGTGAGAAAAGCATATGGCTAAATAATATGTTGACTGTTAAATCTGTCCTTTGAATAGCTAAAATAACATCTATATATTAATAATAATCATTTGCACAGTACTTTGGGTTATAAGTTGTATCCAGTAGCATTATTTAATCTGATTTTATTTGATTTGATGTAATTGCCACATTACATACAGGAAAACAAAAAGTTAAGGGCTGGGGATAGAATTGTTTTCCCTTTAAAAAGATGTGCCCAAACAAAAATACAGAATCAGTGGGGTACATGCACCCTGATGTTTATGGCAGCATTATCAACAATAGCCAAACTATGAAGAGAGCCCAAATGCCCATCGACTGATGAATGGATAAAGAAGATGTGGTATATATATATATATATATACCATATATGTATATATATATATATATATATATACAATGGAGTATTACTCAGCAATCAAAAAGAATGAAATCTTGCCATTTGCAATGACTTAGATGGAGCTAGAGAGTATTATGCTAAACAAAGTAAGTCAGTCAGAGAAAGACAAATGCCAAATGATTTCTCTCATGTGGAATTTAAGAAACAAAACAGATGAATGTATGGGAAGGGGAAAAGAGAGAGGGGGAAAAACCATAAGAGACTCTTAATGATAGAGAACAAAGTGAGAGTTGATGGAGGGATGTGGGTGAGGGGATGGGCTAGATGGGTGACAAGTATTAATGAAGGCGCTTGCTTTGATGAACACTGGGTATTGTGTGTAACTGATGAATCACTGATTTCTACTCCTGTAACCAATATTGCACTGTATGCTAACTAACTAGAATTTAAATAAAAATTTGAAAAGAAAAAAAAAAAAACATGTATCCAAGTCCTAACCTTTGGTGTCTGTGAATGTAACCTCATCTGGAAATATGATATTTGCAGATGTAATTAAGGATCTGGAAAGGAGATCATTCTTATTTTATAGCGGTCCCAAAATCCAATGGCTAATGTCCTTATAAAGACATTATAAGGCAAGGAGAGGGAGATTTCAGATATAGAGACACACAGGGAAGAAGGCCATATGAAGATAGAGGCAGAGACTGGAGTGATGCATTTACAAGCCAAGGAATGCCAAGGATCACCCACAGCCATCAGAAGCTAGGAGGAAGGCATGGAATGGATTCTCCTCAGATCTTCCAGAAGGAACCAATGCTGCTGACACCTTGATTTTTTACATTTATGATCTTTGAAATCATAGACCAGAAATTTTTTGCATTTCTGGTCGTTGGAATCATAGACCAATTTCTGTTGTTTTTAGCCAGTGAATTTGTGTTGATTTGTTACAGCAGCCCTAAGGAAACTAATACATGATTTTTTTTACATGGACCATGAAATAATCTTCTAACTGGCACTCCTGCTTCTACACCTACCTCCCACCAGTCCTCTCTTAACACAGCAGCAAAAATGGATTGATTGTCTTGAACCCTCAATAGATCATTTTATTTCTAAGTTCAGGGAGAAGCCATGGACTCATGCCTTCCATGGCTCCTCATGGAAATTAAAGTGAAATATCCCCTCCTTACTATGACCTCCAAGGCTCTTCATGACCTGGTGTGTGCCTTCTCTCCAAACCCATCTGCAGTGTCCTAGCCTTGCTCACTCTACTTCAGCCTTTCCCATAAGGTTATACACAATGGGAGGGAAGAGACCATATCTGTCTTATTTATCTTGTGTTTCCACTGTCTAGTGAAGTGCCTGGTACTTCACTCAAAAGAAATTTGCTAATTTGTTAGGTGAATAAAGAGATGGCTTAAGAAAGGTTTCCATTCCTTTGTGTATCTCATTCTGATATGGCACCAGTCTTTTTGGTAGGAGTGCATTCATTTTAGCTGATATTTTTGCTATAATCTACTGATTGTCATTGTAGTAGTTTTTGTACTTGAACAGTCAAGCTAGGAATTGAGCCAATTGGAATGGTAGAAAGGATATTGCTCATTAAAATGGGAATTGATAAATTTTCTCATTACTCCAAAAGCTGTCTCTTTTCATTTCCATTTTTCAGCTGTCTTGTCCATGGATTATTAATTGCTTCTTTTCTGTTTGCCAGCCTGCCCTCCCATATCTCCTCCTGTTTTGCTTTGCTCACTACCATCATGCTGACCATCATGGCAAGATTGATCCTGGCTTCTTAGTTTCTGTTCTGTTTGGCCAATGGGAGATACTGGAAGGAGACTGGAAGGCTGGAAGAGAGGGAGGTCATACTATTTTTCACCACTTCATCTATGCTCTATTCGCATTCTCTGGCAGTGGCCACACCACTGCAGGACTATAGCTCCTGTGTGACTGCTCCTCCTCAATGGTTCCAAGACTCACTGGGCTCTGGGGACACTATTTCTTCTTCTTGCCCTTTCAGGAATAAACTCTAGTGGCTAATAACTTCCTGCTATTGTTGATTTCAGAGTGCCTCATCATCCATTGGTGGTTCCTTTAACTCTGTCCAAACTTCATAAATAGTCCCTTCATTAAAAACTCTTGAGCCATCTGTGTTGGATTCTGTTTTCTGCTGGAATCTGGACTTTAACACTGTATGAACTATTAGGACAGAGAAGCAAGGGTCTGGGGTTAGGCAATGTTTACTTGATGGTTCACAACCAGTTTGCAGTTTTAATTGTGTCCTGATTGACTGAAGTTCATTTTCTTCTTCAGGCTAAAGTAAGGGGAAGTGTTCTTTGCCTGCCACTCAGGCCAACATCAAATGGAATTAATTGAATTACCTTAACTTTCATGTCATAGAAGAAGCCCAGAATGTGTTTCATAAATCGTTTTCATGTGCTGTGGCAGAAATAGTTAATATTGACCCAGTATCCATGTGTTGTAGCTAGGTAGGGGCCTGGGATTGGATTCTGGCCCATGAGAAGTAGGTGTCGTTGATGTGTACTAGTTTCAGGGAGGGCCTTTTAAGGACATCTCTCACTTCTTCTCACTTATTCTTTCTTAACTACAGTAAACTTGGGGGCTAATGGTTTAGCTACAAGATGGAGGAAGGCTGCTCAACGTGCTTCAGACTTTGCATGAGTATTGAGCATAACTTTATTGTGTTAGTCATTGAGATTTAGTCATTGAGATTTATTGCCTCAGCCCTGCCTAGCCTATTTTGACTAATACATGTACCAAGTAGATTTATTCATCCCTAATATTTTAAGCTTTTTTTTTTTGCTTTAATCAACAATAGAAAATATCCAACTTATTAATACCTCTCCCTAACACCAGGGTCACAGTAGACATTGTTATCTAACTAGGGTACTCTTTCAAGGTGATTCCAAGAGTCTTCTGAATCATTCTTTACAAAGGGTTCCCAGCAGACACTGCCAACCAAGAACCGAAATCTAGTTCTAGTTCCTGTTCTGCATGGTGAGCTTTACCTTGTGCTCTATCCAACCACTTACTGAATTATAATTTTCCCAATCTCTTGTTATTTATTTTCATGATGAAAAATAAGTAACATTTTCACAGCCTGTTTCCAATTTGAATTGTTAGTAAAATTTTGTGTGCTACCTTTTAAATAGTCACAGATAGTTGTTTCACCTTAAAATCAAATAGCAAACCATAAAAAATGCCCTTTAGAAAAGTTGATAATATTTCACTTAAAATATATATTTTAGCAAATACTTTTGTGTTTTACATCAGATTCCAGTGTCCCTGATATAAATCTAGATATGGAACCAGTTTTGTGTCATCATTTATAGACTTCCATGGTCCCAATATAAAAACAATGAAACTTTAGAAGTACTGACTTGTGTTTCTATGCTAAGCAAAATAAGCCAGGGAAAAACAAAAACCATATGATTTTACTCAAGAAACAAAACAAATGAACAAAGGAAAAGGAGAGAGAGAGAGAATGAGAAACCGAGAAACAGTCACCTAACTATACAGAACAAACTGATGGTACCAGAGGGGAGGCGGGTGGGGGGATGGGTGAAATAGGCGATGTGGATTAAAGAGTACACTTATCATGATAAGCACTGGGTAATGTATAGAATTGTTGAATCGCTATATTGTATGCCTGGACTAATATAACACTGTATGTTAACTATTGTGGAATTAAAATAAAAAATTTAATAAAAATGTGATATAAATATGCACACAGAAATAATCATTATATATTATATCATTTTGAATCTGATTCTGTTGTGTTCTGTTCAGTTGATATGTGTATTAAATATTGAATCATCACCACACTTAATAAGTAAAAGCACTGACTTTTGGTTCACAAAATCTCTTGACCTCATCTGGAGTTACTGAACTCAAATGAGAAGGAGCTGAATAAAAACTCAGAAAGGATCTCAGAATACCAATATTCTTTAAGTCCAATGTTGCCCTTGTTTTTGATATAGGTGTAGAAGGGGATTTTAGTTATGTAGTTTTTTTTTCTAGAGCTATTTTGTACCAACTTATCTCTAGAACTCATTTTCAGAAAATGGATCCAATTTCCATCATAACAGGAATGAATATCAAAGGATTCTCCTATTCTTGGTATCTTTGAGTTTCTTTTTTAGTACTTTCTAACATCTTTTAAAGCATCTTATTTATTTATCTGCTTCCCTTTTTAGTATTATAACAAAGGAGATGTTGGCTGACATTAGGGTGGTCATGATCAATAGGATCTTCAGAACAGAGCCGATCACAATTTTGAGTGCCTGTAGGGACAGAGACAGGATGTGGCTCTGGGCGGTTGTCACCAACCAGTTTGTTTGTTTCACTTATTTGAAGTTCACAAATGAAGAAACATTTGAACTGCTAAAAACAAATTTGAATTTACTGTCCTGATTGATTATGTGACTTACTTGTATTATAGACAGAAGCCAAAATTATGTTAGAGAGATAAGGTTTCCCTAGAGTTCCAGAATCCATCTATCCAATTCCCACAAAAATGACAGCACATCCTGGTCATGAAAAGCTCCAGCCTTTGAAGGAATTTTTTATAAACATGGAATCTATCTTTTTTTTTTTTACTTTTTTTAAATGTTTATTTATTTTTGAGAGAGAGACAGAACGTGAGTGGGTTAGAGGCAGAGATAGAAGGAGACACAGAATCCGAAGCAGTCTCCAGGCTCTGAGCTGTCAGCACAGAGCCCAACGCAGGGCTTGAACTCACAGACTATGAGATCATGACCTGAGCTGAAGTCAGACGGTCAACCGACTGAGCCACCCAGGTTCCCCTCTCTGTCTTTTTTTTTTTTTAACGAAACCTATTTTGAAGTATCCCTTCAACCACACTGAGCATTTATTCAAGAATGAAGACTAAGCTATCATGGGTAATCTTCAGACATCAAAAAACAAAATCAGAGACTACACTTGATTGTCTTGTCACTTAAGAATTCCTGTTCAAGTATTCCCTTTGCACCACTTTCTCCTGATCTCCAAACCTGATTTGGAATCCTGCCCATCTATAGATTCGGATCACCCTTGTCATCTGATATCACTGATTAGTCACTTTGCTTTCTGCAGTAATTTTCTCTTCCCCTTTGGTATCTACACACACACACACACACACACACACAGGCGCGCACACACACACACACACACACACACTCTCTCTCCTCAGTTACAGTCAGGTCTGTGCTTCTGGTTGCCTTCTTATTGACCTTTTCCAATCCCCAAGTAGAATGAACTTGGAAACCCATACATTCTGTTTGAAGAAAATGCTTCACAGTGCCTGATCAGATCCAGAAAGTTAGTAAGAGTTTAAGTATAGAATCACATAATTCACATATCCCTAGTAGCAAAAATGTAGGCTTCATTGACACTGTGGATGAGGTCTCATTTCACAGTAACTAATCATTCCATCCTGGAATGAGTCAGGATGAGCCATTAAAAGTAAAGATCTGATGGTTTAACCCTCCTGACTTTTCCATTCTTGATCTATGATGGGCATGGCTATTAAAAGTGATTTCCCCATGTTAAGGGATTATCATTCTTTACTTAGGAATCCTACAGTTATTGCATGTAGGGAAGACTGGCCCTACAGCAACGATTTCAATAAACGTTTGACATGGATTCAACTATCATGCCCAGAAAATAATAACATCTTGGCATCACCATTTTTGTTCCCAATTCTGTGAATTTTTGATAAATTTCTGAATATCTCTGTGCCTTAATTTCCTCATTTACACCATGAGGTATAAGAATAGCTCTAATCTTTAAGATTTCCACAAGAATTAAATGAGACAGCCTGTGTAATACACTTAGCATAGTGCTAGTACACAGTGGACATCATTAAAATTAGCTATTATTAGTAATAGAAATTAGTAGAGTTGAAGAACTTTCTTTAAATAGACTAATGGATGCCAGATCTTCAGCAGAGTATCCAGATTACCCTGTAGGCCACAGGCATTTGATTTAACTCAAAAGTGAAACAGCTGGCCAACAGCTCTCTGAGACGGTGGATGAGTGGGGGTAGTCATTACTAGCCAGATATTACCTCTGATTTAAGGAAAGAGTCAGAAAAACTAGAACCAGTGATTCAAAACCATTAACAATGTAGCACAATGAGTTAGTATTTGGGAAATGAGTTTGTTACCGAAGGAAACCATTCTGCATCTTCTTCTGGTGTTGTTACAGAGGAAGGGAATGTCCACTTGACTATATACACTGCTTCTTGTTCCCACCCTCTATGCGTGTTTTGTCAAACTCCCCAGATCCTTTCCCGTTATATAGTCGAGGAGGGAATTGTTTCTTCATGATGAATAAAATAGAAAAAATAGCTTGATGACTATCATATGTGAGGGTCTTTTTTTCAGCTTTCCAGTGCTCTGCTTATTTTTAGTTATAATATTACAAATGGTGCTTCATGTTTAGCTTCTGTTCTCTGTGACACTTGTTTTCATTTCTCCTCTACTGGATAGTTGTTTACTTCCCATATCCTGTTTAGCGGGTTGGCTTGTCTTTTCTCATCTGCTGTCCTGGGGTGGGGTGGGGTAATGGAAAGAGCACAGATGTGGAAGACTGGCAAACCTGACCCACCATCTGGTTCCAACTAGGGATTGTGACTGTGGGACTTTGAGTAACTAGCATCATTTCTTGAATCAGCAATTTCCTCATATGTGAAGTGGAGTCCTACACTTCCTAAAATTGTTTTGGGAAATTAGTTGTCATGTGTGTGATGTATACTATAAATAATTGTTGCTCAATAAGTGTTAATTTCCTCCTCTCCTTCCTTCATTTGAGCAGCGTTCTCCTGGTCTCTAACCCTTCTAGAGCCTAGGTAGTCCAGGAGAATCCTTCTCATGTCCTCCTTGCCATCCCCGATAGATGAGTTAGAAGATAATAAAAGAATGAAATAAAGAGCAACCACTGGTGAACCCCATTCACTCCTTCGCCCTTGTCATTCTGGTTGCTTGTGACATCATATGGGATACGACCAGTTCCTAGAATCCCACTCTGGCTACCATTCAAACATTTACAATTCCACAGTGTATATAGCGTGTGCAGCTATGCAGCTATGTTATGTGTGGAGGCTTAATTCAGAAGAAAAGGAGTTACAACCCTGCTGTCTGGTCACAAAATAGCTGAGAACCAAGGCACACATGGCAGAAGATGATAGAAGAACTTCTACAAAGTATCAGGCAAATAAGGATAAATTACTTAATACAAATCAAACTGTACATTAGTGCTTTAAAGGTATTTAGAATAGGAGAGATTAGCATCGATTCAATGACATTTATTGAGCAGTTTTTATGGAGCTGGCACTGTGCTTGGAGCAGGAGATTAAAATAAAAATGAATAAGACACGGTCCATGCTCTCATGAAACTCTCTGTCTGATGAGAGAGGCAGACATATAACTGAATAAACACAGGGCACATTCAGGAGCACTTATGCAATGCACAGAAGATGGTTTTTGACTTCTTGTTAAAAGGGCAGTAGGATTTGGTTAAGCCATAGGTTGGAAACTCAAACTCCTAGAGCAGTCAGGAACATGTCAATGAAAAAAACCCTTTTAAAACAAAACAAAACAGCAATTCAATACATTTATTGCTTTTGGCACTTCACTTGTGTTAACTCATTTAATTCTCACCATTCTTCTTCTTACTATTATTGTCTCTATTTTACTTTTTAGGAGACTGAGGCCCAAAAAGATTGAGCAACTAGTCTAAGGTCGTGTCACCCAGCAGTGGCACTGTTAGGTCTTGAACCTAGGCAGTCTTGGTCTGGTGCCCATGGCATTCACCACACTTCATGCTTTTCTATAAAAAAAGATAGTCACCCAAGTAATATTGGTGCTAACTTCTATTCAGCCTTGATGTTCAAGAGACAATAGGGAGTGATGGAGATCTAACCAGTTGTTGTTTTCAGAAAATATAATTAGGTAATCTTTTTTTTTTTTCTGAGAGGAGCCAGAAATCGAGCTCCTCCCCCTCACCATTAACCACCCAAAATGTTAAATGTTGGCAACTAATTTAAAAATTAAGCCCTGTATGACCAAACAAAACATGATCATAAGCTGCAAACAGCTCAGGTGCCACCATGTTGAGACCTAATCACCACCTTGTATTAGGCAGACACAGAAGATAAGGAGGATAATTAGATGCAAAGGGAACAGGTTGCACAAAGGCATGGTAAAGATCATGAATAATATGAGTGCCTAGAATAGAACGCCATGAGTGGGTGAGGCTGGCAAGGCCTTTTCACACACAGCAAGGGAGTTTACATTTAACTCAGTTTACAAAAGGAAGCCAGTGAAGAATTTTGTCCCTGTGACATTGTTCAAGGTGGATTAATCAGGAAGAGGTGACTGCACACCTAATTTTGTATCTCCTTCAGCTTCACCTGGCACCAAATGTCCCAGTCACCCAAACTGTTTGTAGCTCCCTGAGCACTCAAGTAAGATCCATACTTCCATGACTTTGTTCCTTTCCGCTGCCTGGAATGTTCTCTATCAAGCTGAAGAACAAATACTCATCTAAAAGGTTTCAGTAAAAGAGGCTAACTCTTTCTAAACTTTTCCTGATTCTCCCAACTTCTAATCCTTCTTGCCTCTCAGCCCAAATGTGCAGAATCAACCACTCCCTCCTTGGACCTCCACTGTGTGTTTATCATTGCACCTGTAACACTTTATTGCACTTTTTTCTTAATAAGTCTCTGCCCTTTACTAGTGTAAGGCACTAGTGTAAAAATGCTTTGAGGCCAAGAAATATCTTATTATTGTCTGTATTTTTAGAGTATACGATAGTGTTGGATATTTTAGAGATACAAACATGTTTGATGCATGCATGCATGAATGAATGAATGAATGAATGAATGAATGAATATATGGATAAGTGCTTTCTGAAATTATGAGGTTCTGAGCTAGCTTTGGAACACGGCAAAGATTCTGAATGTATCTCTCAGATATTTAGTCTGTTGATCTGATGGGATGTTTTGGTTATTTTATAGTATCTTTTGGGTTCAGACAGTTCACTTCTGTTTCTCTTCCAGTATATGAACAAATCTAACAAAACAATCTTTTCAAAGTTGACTGTTTGAGATATCTACTGCTGTATGTCAAAGCAGCCCAACATTCAATGCTTGAAACAACAACCATTTATCATTACTCATGTGTCAGCTTTGTGGTTCCATTGATTTGGGCTGGACTCAGCTAGTCTCAGCAAGACTCATTCTTGTACCTGTGGGCACCTGGAATCCATCTAGCTCAGTGCCAGATCTCCTGACCTAATTAGCTTTGTGTTCTCACTATGTTCATATTTCTATTGCTAAACATATGAATGATAGATTAGGATCACCTATGTCAATGACTATTATTTCCTTAGAAAGTGGATCATTCATTCATTCATTCATTCATTAAACAAATAGCAGTTAAAGGCTAACTCTGTGCCAGAAATTGTGCTTGATACTACGAATAAAGAATCAAATAAGTTTCTGACTTAGAGAAGCCAGAAACTAGTGGGGGAGACAAATGTATGATAGAAAATTTATAGTTTCAGAGTATAACAGTGGAAGTGTAACAATAGAAGACTTATGAAGTGCAGAGGAAGGAATGATTACCTGTGTGAAGTAGAGGGTCAGTGACCAAGCCAGATAAGAAAAGGCTTCTTGGAGGAATGGATGACTGAACTCTTATTCAGATATGCAATTATTTAGAACTTGTGCCGTCATGTAATATACCCTTAAGGTACTGATCTTTCGTAACTATAATATTGTTATTTGAATTATAGCAATGACAACCCAGCATACTTTCCTCTGCTAGCCATCGGTCAGGACCTACCAATTGGCAGTACAGAGCATTGCTTAAGAGTGCAGACCCTGGACCTACATTGCCTGGGTTTGGATTACAGCTCCACTGCTTATTAGCTGTGCTTCAGTTTTCTCTTCTGTAAAATGGGGACGGCAATGTGAAGACTGAATGCACTAACACCTCTGAGGGTAGGGCCTAGCATATAGTGAGTGCTCACCAATTGTTATTTTTAAGGCTTTAGGCTTTTGTTTTTCCAGGCTGTTTTTCTTTCTTCTCTTACAAAGTGGAGATGAGGCAACAGATACATGCAAAGATGCTCAGCATCATTAGCCATCAGGGAGATGTAAATCCAAACCACCATGAGATAGCACCTTACATCAGCCAGAATCGCTAGTATCAAATAGAAAACGAAATAATGACAGATGTTGGCAAGGATGTGGAAAGAAGGGAACCTTCGTGCACTGTTGGTAGGGATGCAAAATGGTGTAGCCATTGTGGAAGATAGTATGGAGTTTCCTCAAAAAACTAACAATAGAAATACCATATGATCCAATAATTCCACTTCTGGGTATTTACCGGAAGAAAATGAAGCCACTAATTCAAAAAGGTGTGTGTACTCTTATGTTTATTGCAACATTATTTATGATAGCCAGGATGTGGAAGCAACCTAAGTGTATATTAATAGATGGTAGATAAAGAAAAGGTGGTATATATACACAATGTATTAGCCATAAAAACTAATGAAATCTTGCCATTCATGACAACATGGACCTAGAGGGCATTATGCTGAGTGAAATAAGTCAGACAGAAAAACAAATACCACATGATCTCACCTATATGCAAAATCTAAAAAACAAAACAAACAATGACAAAATTTGAAATAGGCTCATAAATATAAAGAACAAACTGGTGGTAGCCAGGGAGTATGGGGGTAGGTGAAGGAAGTGAAGGGGATTAAGAAGTACAGATTTCCACTTATAAAACAAAAAAGTCACAGGGGTAAAAAGTACAGCATAAGGAATATAATCAATGATTTTGTGACAACTTTGGTGATAGATGGTAACCACACTTATTGTGGTGAGCATTTTATAATGTCTATAATTTTCAAATCACTATGTTGTACACCAGAAACCAGGATATATAAGTATATGTCAACTATAATTTTAAAAAGTAGAGATAAAAATTAATCACCTTGATAGGTGAAGTTGTGAATTTTAATGAAATCAAATACATGGAAGTCACTTTGAATAGTGCTTAGCACATCATAAATACATTGCACGCATACATTATTATTTTTTTATGTTTATATCATGTTTACTCAAAGGATTGAGGCATCTATTCTTAGTTTCTAGGTGTTCAAAACGTTTTACTTCTTTTTTAAAAAATTTTTTTAAATGTTTATTTATTTTTGTGTGTGAGAGAGAGAGAGAGAGAGAGAGAGAGAATCTGAAGCAGGCTTCAGGCTCTGAGCTATCAGCACAGAACCCAACATGGGGCTTGAATCCACGAACCATGAGATCACGACCTGAGCTGAAGTCGGATGCTTAATTGACTGAGCCACCCAGGCGCCCACAAAACATTTTACTTCTTATTATACAGTCTTCTCTTTTGCTAGTCAGGGGCCATAATTGACTCATGTATTTCCATTTGGAAGCCTGGTGGGACAGTGGGAGGGTCAAGATTTCCTAAAAAATCTGCAAGGCACTGAGTGGTGGGGCTTTGCATGATCCTGATGTTGCATTGTGCTAGGAAGATGGGTCCTCAGGGTAGACCTCTTCTGACAGGCCTGCACACACATCTTCTTCCTTAGAGATGGGCATATCACGTGACAGCCTCCACTATATTTTCTTCTACCACTTACTTTTTGATTATGCAAGGAAGTAGCTGATTCCCAGATTGTTGTGTTTACTGTCTCCAACAGGGATTAGTAATCACTTAGAAGGATGCTAATGAGAGTAATCAATAGCACAAAGAAAGATGAACCACTGAAAAGAATATAATGAGATGGTAGGAGTCACCTCAAATATATTGTAGTTGCATAATTATAGAACTTTCTGGCTAAATTTGAAGTTAGTTAAGGAATAGGTAGAATATTTTCAAAGAATATCTGGCACATACTGAAAACTGAATAACTCATAAGTGAATGGATGAATGAATGACAAGGTTATGAAAATGTCTATAACACTGATTACATGCTATCAGAGAAAACCATTTGAAGGTACACTTTGATTATTCTACTATGAATGAAGAGATTTTTTTCAGCACTGTGGAATATCTATCAGAGTTGTTTCCCTAAATACTTAATGAATTTTATAATGCTGTGATAGCCTGATGGAATTTGTAATTTGAAGACCGTAGATATGGAACAAAAGGGAGCAGGCTGAAATTCTATTCCTGAATTAAGAGAGCAATTTGATTATTAAGTATTCAAGATTTAATAGAATTGAAATGCCAATGTATGGCAAAGACTTGCAGAGTCATTTGTCACTGTGTTGATTATGCTATAAGGCCTTATTTGATTCTAAAGCCTTGCAGTAGAAAAGTACTGGATTTGAAGTGAAATAGACTCTTAACTATAGAAAACAAACTGATGGTTAGCAGAGGGGAGGTGGGTGGCGGGATGGGCTAAATAAGTGATGCTCATTAAAGAGTGCACTTGTCGAGATGAGCACTGAGTGTTGCATGGACATGTTGAATCACTATTGTACGCTTGAAACTAATATTACACTGTATGTTAACTAACTGGAATTTACATAAAAACTTAAAAAAAAGAAATTGACCTAGATTCATAGCCAGCACATATCAGGGATGCCATTCACATAGACTACACTATGTGGTACCTCACAGTCATGCAAAATTGTGATCCTGCTTGGATTTAAATCCTTGTTCTGCTACCTACTAGCTTGTGTGATGTGAAGCAAGTTAGTTAGCCTTTCTGAGTTTAGTTTCCTCTGCTACTAGTATGAGCACTGAATCAGATAACACAGTACTAGGTACAATATTTAGCTTATGTCTTGCTCATATTTGATGATTTTTCTATATTGCCACCTGTTAATTATAGGAAGACATTGACTCTGGATCTGTATTAGAATAGGGATTTTTCCATCGGGATATTTTGCCTCATTAAGAGGCAGCTTTACATATTGTTATGGTTAACACACAGACTTGCACACCAGCTATGCAACTTTGAGTGAGTTAAAGAGTCACTTCTTGGGGCGCCTGGGTGGCGCAGTCGGTTAAGCGTCCGACTTCAGCCAGGTCACGATCTCGCGGTCCGTGAGTTCGAGCCCCGCGTCGGGCTCTGGGCTGATGGCTCGGAGCCTGGAGCCTGTTTCCGATTCTGTGTCTCCCTCTCTCTCTGCCCTTCCCCCGTTCATGCTCTGTCTCTCTCTGTCCCAAAAATAAATAAACGTTGAAAAAAAAATTTTTTTAAATAAAAAAAAAAAAGAGTCACTTCTTACTTCAGTTTCCTCTTTTGTAAAATGTGGGTAATAGTAGTACCTCCCTCGCAAGGGTGTGTTGAGGATTAAACGAGTTAACATTTGTAAAGTATTTGGACCAGTTCCTTCTTTCCTTCCTCCCTTCCTTCCTTCCTCCCTCCCTTCTTTCCTTCCTTCCTCTCCATTTTCTAGTTGCCATTTATTCATCCCTTACAGTGTGCAAACCAGGAGAGTGTTTTATATGCATCATCTTATGTAATGTTCCCAATAACCTATTAGGTAGGTTCCATTACTATTCCCATTTTATAGATAAGGAAACTGTAGTTCAGGAAATTGAAATAACTTGTCTAAGGCCCTACGGCAAAGCTATAATTCAACAGCAGCAAGAATGTCATTCTCTCATGTGCCTTCTCGTTCATCTCCATTTTCAGAGCAGTCTAGTAGTGAGACCCTCATCATCGGAGGTGCTCAAGAAGGAACCTTCCCTACGTCTTTGCTCCATGATGGCTGTTGCAACCAGAGCTGGGACAGTCTATGATATACATTTAGCACCATATAGATATGTGTTAAAGTCTTATGGAAACCCAGAGAGCTGAAGACTGCTAAAAGAAATTGGTGAATTATTGTGTAGGGACTGAAAAGGGTGGGCAGAATTATGGTTTTGATTTGTGAACATAAGATAAAAATAAAAAATTATCAAGAGCATCAATATATCTTTTAATTGATATTTGGAAAATTGAGTTAATCATACTTTTCATTGTCATCATTGATCCTTGCAAGGGTCCTTTCTTGAATGTGTGTATGTACATAAGAGTGTATGTTTATATATTTAAATGTATATGTATATGCCTGAATCTATGCATGCTTGTATTTATTACCTTTCACTTCCTAACTCTCTCCCTTTTCTGTTGGGCAGCCATTCTAATGTATTTAATGTGTATGTTTTCATTTGAAAGTGTATTATTGTTCTCTGGGTGTATATTTTTAATTCACGGAAAGGACATTGTAAAATATATATTTCATTTTCTTCCTTAATTTTCTTCACTCATCACTTGTCTTTGAAGAATGATCTGGGGGCGCCTGGCTGGCTCAGTCAGTGGAGCATGTGCCTCTTGATCTTGGGGTCATGAGTTCGAGCCCCACATTGGGTGTAGAGCTCAACAATAGTAGCAACAAAAGAATGATCCATATTCTTTTATGTATACCTTGCTTCTAATTACTCCAAGTACTCCATGGGGTACCTCTATCACATTTGACTTGTCTACACATGGACACCTTGTTTTCAACTTCTGTCACCACAATGAGGTTATTATTCTATTATTCTTAGTATGCATTGTAGTTAGTGAGAGTTCTCATGATAATCTGATTATATCTTTATAGATACAATAGAAGCCCTCTTTTTTTTTTAAAGTGTTCAGGGATAGTACTTGGCAACTTAGAAAAATTATTGAAACTGGGAGTTGTAAAAGTCATATATAATTTAAAGGTTTTATTTTAACTTCAAATGTTTAAGTGTACTTTTATTAGCCTTAAAAAAAAACTGGGGTAAAAGCTTTTGTTGAACATACGTTTACTTTTTAAAAAAATTGTTTTTCTCTATTTTTTTATCTTTTTAAAGAAATTATTTACTTTTTCCCAGATTTTGAGATATAATTGACATATATAATATTATGTAAGGTTACAGTATACAATATGTTGATCTGATACACTTATATATATATTGGGAATTGATATATAAGCTAATATAGATAGCTAAACCATAGCATTAGCTAACATCACCATCACCTCACACAATGCCCATTTCTTTTTTGTGGTGAGAACATTTAAGATCTAGTCTCTTGGCAACCTTCAAGCGTGTAATACAGTATTGTTAACTATAGTCCCCATGCTGTATATTCGATCCCCAGGAGTTACTCATTGTATAATTGGAAGTTTGTACCCTCTGGCCAACGGCTCCTCAGTTGCCAGTTCTACTCTGTTTCTATTCTACCCTGTTTCTATGAGTTCAGCTTTTTTAGATTCTAAATATCTCTGTGTGTCTTATTTCACTACTTTTGGTTTTATATAGTATGGGCCTGCTTTTGGAATTTATTTTTCACATTTCTTATATAAATGACATGCCAAGTGCCTTATGAGCTTTTCCTATTTTACTTTCTTTAAACAGAAGTAAGAGCTTAAATATATTGTGGAGAATTCTAAGTGCAGAATTTTTTTGGATTGTTAAATTTTCTCTTTCTTACAGTTGTCCCACCAACATTACTTGCTTTTATCAAGTATTTCCAAAGCATTTGACTTTGTTTTCAGAATAATGATTGCTGCCTTTTCACTCTTATATTTTATTAGTTTATGTATGTAGCATATAGTCACATAGAATGAAGCAAATGGGATTCTACAAATGTGATTTTGTTTTAATTTAAAGGGCCCCAGTTATTATCCTAGATTTTGGGCCTCAGGCTTTCTTTACTTAACTGGGGGCTTAGGCCTAGAATCCATGCTCTGATATTTTCAATAAGCATGAAGCCATGCTTGGAATTTTAAAGAGACAGTAGCTTGGAAACTATATCCCCTATGGCAAAGAGTCATACGTGTATAAAGTAGTTTTAAGCTCTGTGTCTATATTGCCCTCACTATAACCACAGTGTTCAGCCTAGTCTCTGGCACATAAATGAAGCCTAAAATAACTATTTCTTCAATAAATGAATGATTACATTAAAACTTGGAGATAGTTTAAAAATGATTTCTTATTTTTAAAATATTTTAATTGAGATATAATTAGATATAATATTGTATAAATATAAGGTGTATAATGTGTTGACTTGATGCACTTACATATTGTGAAATGATAAGCACCATAGGGTTAGTATGCTTTCTGATCCTACCTTGTGCCATCTGGAACACTTTGGTATTGACTGAACGAAAAGGATTTCTCTGGGCTATTGCATTTTAAGAAAAACCTGATTTTTTCTAACTTCACTCTTAGTAGAAACTTAAGGGGTATTTTTGTTTCACTTTCCCTAACCAAAGAGAGTACTAGTGATTATTGCTGTAATAATAATGTTTATTCTTAAAACAGTGGCTGCTAAATAAATATATATATTTATTATATATAATATAATACAATATAATACATATTATATAGTAATATAATTATATTAAATTGAATTAAATATAAATATAATTAATATATTATTATATATCATATATTATATTAACAAATAATATTAAATATAAATATAATTAATATTAAATTAAATTAAATATGTATTGTATAATATATATAATATAATATTACATATATAGGTACATATATACGTATATATATAATTTTTTTCCCCACAGAATCCTTTTATACAGAATTTAAAGCTGATTGGACTACTTTAGTTTTGGAAAATGTACTGGAAAAGTGGATTTAGAATGCATTTTCATACCAAATTCTAAGAAACAGAGAGAACATTGATAGATGGATAGCTGGATATATGTAAAGTCCTCACATTTTTATTTATTTATTCATTAAACAAATATTTATTACCATTCTACTATGTGCCAGTCACTATGATGAAAAATATTGACTATATTACTGCTTTCATGGAGCTTGCATTTTAATCACTCAGAGCTAAAAAAATTTTTAAAGGAGCTAAAAACGTATCAAATCTAATGGAATAAGGTCTAGAAAGGAAATAAAAAAGGATGAAAATGAGGAATGATAGAGAAGGCTGGTCTGGGATGGTTCTTCCCAGGAGGTAATGTTTATGTTGAGACCTGGAGAAGGAGCAGCCAGGGACCAGGGAAGGCCACACTCACAGAGGGAGCCTCCAATTTTATGTGCTTTGGGACTTCTGTTAATCATTTCAAAGAAGTTCTAGAGGCATATAAAATCTCTTTTTTTTTAATTAAAAAAAAATGAAGTCAGTAGAGAGATCTACTAAATACCAAGGCAATTTAGGTTTTATATAAACACTATCCACCCTCTCCACTCTAAAACAACCGGAAACAGTTTAATGGACACATTTTCATGCTGATTTTTGTCTCAAGGATTCTTGTCTGTAATTCTTGTTGCGCTGTCTGTAGTGTTGGAACACACTTTCCGTTTTAAATATGTAGCCTGATAAAGAAGGGAAAAAAGGAAACATATAGAAGAACATGTGTGACTTGCCAGTTTAAGGATCTGGATAATTCATTCTCAGCAGATTATGACCAGTTTCCTATTTTGTAGATTTTTCTCTTCTGTTGATTATTCTCTTCTTAGTTTTTCTCTTTCCACCCTCCTTGTTATTACACTGCTCATTAGCATTTCTATTAAGCCATTCTGAAGAGGGGAAAAATCAATCAAGGAAAGGAGCTTCAATTTAAGGCTTGGTGGGTGAGAAGTTGAATCTATTGGCTAAAATCAGATTATTTTTGGATTCTCTGTGGATTTTCTTTATCCATGTTATTTCTTTCCCCGCTGGCATAGACCAACACAAGCTGATTATATTGTATAACATAGAAACACAGCTAAAGATTTTTGGAGTACAGACATATTTAAACTAAAACTTCTAGGTGACAGTAATTTCAGTGATTACAATTTGAAGAGTGTTGAGGTGATGTTAGTAATAAGAACAGAGTTTCCACTTAAAAGACATGACATGTTGGTGCCTGTAGCCACAGGGTCTAACACCTAAAGTAAGGGATTCTTTATTTAATTTAATTTATTTGTTTTTAAGTTTATTTTTGAGAAAGAGAGAGAGGAGATAATCCAAAGCAGCTCTGAGCTGTCAGCACAGAGCCCGACATGGGGTTTGAACCCATGAACCATGAGATCTTGACCTGAGCTGAAGTCAGACGTTTAACCAACTGAGCCACCCACGCACCCCTAGTAAGGGATTCTTTACATGCTGGAAGTAGCCAACCCTGCATCACAAAAAATATACCAAGTTATGTTCCTGGCCCTTCCCTATTTATGACAATACCCTTTAACCCACAGGAGCTCAGTTCTTATTAGTTAGGGTCTAGGGCAACAGAAACAGTTCATTTGAAATATTAACCATAAATGTGAATAAAGCCCAGGCACACAACCTTAAATCATGGCCATCACTTACTTCATGTTTGTAAATCTTGGAAAAGCCTCCATGTTCTTTATATAGCCTGGAGCTATTTCTTTTTGAGTGACCAGAGGGGTGAGCAGTTGTACAGCCACGGAATGCTTGAGGAAAGGGGGATTGAAGACCAGGTTCCATGGGTAGGTCAGAAAAGGACATGGGGAGAGTCTGTGTCCTTGGTGGAGATGGATTTGTGCTGAACTTGCAAAATGTACGAGTTCAGTGTCATCTGTTTTCAGTATTTCCTGAACAATTGATTTATTCCACATTATTAATGAACTTTGCAGCAGTTCCACTTGTCAGAGCCTACTCTGTAGGGGTCAATAATGAGAGGAAACCTGATGTTAGTGAATCCAGCTTAAGTGATTCTGTCATGCTAACGATTCAATATATCAGGACAAATGTCAGCTCCTTCCAATATGTTAATTCCTCTGATCCTATTTGCATAAACTACAGTCAATGAAATACAAGCTCCCCCTCTAAGATAGTTAATGGAGATTTCTAAAGGATTTTTAATTTCCCTTTTTTTTTTATTGTCTCCTTCAACATAAATTCTGAAGTTAAAAAAGGGACACAGAAAGCAAGAATCACAGATTGGGAAAAGGATGTAAAATATAACAAAAGTGAAAATATAAAGGCATATACTAAGATCCACAGGTATAAATATAGTAGTTTGTTAAGAATTCGTGCTTTTGTATTTACTGATTTCAAGAGGAACAATTATTTTTTAAAGAAACTTGGGAGCAAAACACTGGTGTATTCTTCTTATATTTTGAGTTCAGTTTTCACTGTCTCTAGTCTCCTGAAGTCAATCACCAGTTCATGAGTTTTCCCAAAGGACATTATATCTGGGTTTCCTATCTCTGCTCCTAACCCACATTATTTCTCTGGGGCCACTGCCATGTGACAACAATGTTTATCTTAGAATCGCCATTTCTTTTGCTCTCAAGTTCAAGGTGAATATCTATCACAATTTGAAATTAAGATTAAGAAATCAGAATTTCTTTTTCTCAGATGAAATACATAGTTATCTGATTTACCCACTGAAGTCATTTCCCTTCTCTTTTTTTTAATTTTTTTTTACAACCTTTAAGATTTCTATTCTTTTGGAGTTCTACAAGTTTTTGTCAGTTGGTTGGCACCTGGGACTTATTAGCTTTCTGCATCTATCTGCACTGCTGGCAAAACATTTCTCTTGTCCACTAATTTCCTTGGCTTTTGTTTTGCAGTGTGGCTCAAAATTTTACTTCCTCATCCATGACCGTTAGTATAGAATACTTTATTCATGTAACTTTGGCAGAAATAAAATAAAACCACGGTAGACCTAGAATTTTATTGTTGACATTTGCTTAGTAGTTTCATGCCTCCCAGCAGTGAAAACCAGAGGTGGTTTTCAGGCTCACTTACAGGAGAGAGAACAATGATGAAGCTAATGGCAGAGAGCACCATCAATCAACAAAGAGCAGTATCAGCAATACGGACTGGATTTTCCATTTTTGCTGAAGTGCTTACCTGCCATTGGCCTGGTGACCTGTCTGTATGTCTGTTTTTTTCAGGGTGCAAGATGAGTTTATTAGTTATCCAAACCATTCCTCTTGCTTAAGTTGTTATGTTTCATCTTCTTTTAGCCTCATTTAATTTTAAATATGCAGACCTTAGTACTTTGGAAATCACTACAATGAATTGTTCAGAACACATTTTGCTCATCATTTGCCCTAATACATACCATTGGGATTAATATTTTCATGTGTTCACCAGCAACAGCGAGTAAGTAAGAGTGTTTTATTAAGACATCTGTGGTACTTAAAGCACAGGATGGTGGTCCAGGATTACAAGTCCAATTAATAAGTGAGCCATTACCACACCTTGAGTTTCTAAAGATAGCCTCTGATGTGTGAATAACTTGAGAGAGTTCATTTATCCTCTGTTTTTACCTTTAGGAGTCAGCTAGATTTTAAACTCTGAGAGAACAAAGACTGACTTTCCTTTGTTTTGCCATGTTAACGAACACAATGCTATGCAATATAATAATGTCTATATATCTTGTGGAGTTTTCTAAAGGAAAAAGGGTCTCCTTTTCTGTATCTATGTTGTTTTGTATAATAAATTCCTAAAAGGTTTAAAAAGAATCATCAAATTGGGATTGGCATTTTTCAGGTTGGCCAAGAAACACAGCTGATTTGGAAGTTAAATCTTCCTCATCTCTGCTACTAAAAAGCTTTCTAACTTCAGCTGGGCCAGGTCACAAATGTGTTGTAAAAAATTAATCTGGGTGCTCCCTTTGGCCTGCCATCCCATGTCAGGTGCTCAGGGTTCTCCCTCTAATGTTTTTTAGATCTACTGGCTTATCCCCTGTCCCTGGTTGTGTCCTGACAGTGCCTCATTCTCTGAGCACTGAGTCACCAGTTTTTTCCTCTGATACCCAGATTTAGGCTAATATTCTACCATCCTAATTGGAAAGGATATAGGACTTCCTCTGTTCCCTTGATACCAATTATCATGTATGAAGGGTCTTGTGGAGACAATGTCCTTGTGTGTGTTTGCTTATCACCTGATATGTACAAGTAGAAAGACAATTGGATTAGAAGTCAGAAGGTGGGAGGTTTTGTGTCTTCTAACAGTTATTACTAGTGCTCGATTTTGGAAAATTTCTTGATCTGATCTCCCTGATGATTGCATTTCATCATCTTCTAAATGGGCAGGGTCAAGAGAGGAGGCATCTGTGTAGATGGTAGGCCAACTGCAACATGCTTTCCTAAAGTAAGGCTCTCTCTCGCTTCATCCTTTTGCTTCTCTCCTGTCCTTTTCTTCCTCTTTGACGTAACTTGGTCTTTCCTTCTCTTCATTCCATTTCTTCTTTCCTCCTTCTTTCTCTTCCTTTCTTTTCAACTACTGCCTTCCTTTTTCCCTCCCCTTACTTTGTCTCAGCCAAACTTCCTCCCTTCTTCTAGCCCTTTGATCTTTCTTCTCCTTCACTCTCACCCCCACACTGTAGTCCTTAAAGGGCATGCAGTTGTTCACTATATGACAACATTGTAGGGAGGAAGCAGAATAAAGGAAACTATAGAGACAAAAATAAGGGAGAAGTTAGTATGAGGCTGGGCAAAAGGAAGGAGAGAAACATGATTAGATAAAATGTCCTCATTATCTTTGAGGAAGAAAACGCATTCTTCAGGAAAGATAAAGCTTTCCCTGATAATTAGGTCTGAAGCAAACTTCTTATATGAATCTTCTTATGGGAGACACACAAATTTTTTTCTCAAAAGATCCATACAACTAAGCAATGGTGGGTTTCCAGATGTTTATCATATGACTTCACATAAGCTGAGGGTGTCAGGCAAGAACCTCAGTTCTGTTCGGGGTCAGCACATGTTCTAGTGTTCTGGTGGCTTACCCTCTTGATGAAAAGATTTTATTTAAAGACAAAACCTAGAATACAAAATGCGAACTGAGTTTCCCCCAATGATATCGCATTAAAGTAATCACCTCTAGTGACTTGTTCTTGGATCCTCCTGATCACACTGGAGCCAGTCTCTTGCAAAGTCTCCTCACTTATTTCTTGAAGCACAGGTCAATCTCACATGTATTCACATGCAAGCTGGTGAGCTAGAATATCCACGCAGCATCTGCTGAATTTTTCCTTCTTGCTCTGGCCTGTTTTCGTAAGACTTTGAGCTCAAAACTACTTGAGACTTTGTACTCTAGCCATTACAGCCAGTGCCTCGCAGGAGCTTCATTAATTGTGTTGTGGCTGAGTGCTCCCCCAAATGCTGTGATTATTCAGTATTCCTTAAGAGGCCAAGCACCAAGAGATTTTAGGTGACTCTAGTTCCTTAAGTCCTCAATGTGCCAAAGCTCTGAGTTTAACGCTGGTGAAGTAGGGAGACGAACATCTACTGTTAATCACACTCTCTCACAGGGCTGCTGGTGGCCTATCTCAAAGAGTCTGTAGCAGAAACAGCTCCTTTACTTTCTTCCTTCACACTCTTCCCCAGAGGGCATTAGTGATTCATGGCACCAGGTCAGGAGACACACATGCCCTTCCCCCTCCTCAGAAACAAACTCCTTCCTCAACTTCTGCTTAAAAATAAGCTCATTCATATGAAGGCCTGAGGACACCCACACCAGTAATTCACCACATAGTCCCACACATGTCATAGCTCCCACAATGTGAATCGAGTAACAGAAGCGAATAAAATAATGTTGAAGAATAAATACAGTCTTCAAATGTTGTTTCATATATACAATTTATTTCTACCATTAAAATATGCTGATTATTATTTGTAGAAAAATTTTTAGGACAGAAAAGAATAAAGGTTGTTCTTCCTTGAAAATCAAATGGACAGTGCCATGGGAAACATGGCTCTGGAATCAGTGATGATGTCTTTGACTGCAAGTAACAGAAAACTAACTCAAATTGCCCAATTTAACAAGGAATCTAAGGAGAACAGAGTTGCAGTTCTAGTAGTTCTTTAGCATGCTAGATTGTCTTCTATGTGATTCTCTTGGCTCTCCCCTCTCCATTTGTTGTTTTTATTTTTAGGCAAACTCACAGCATCTGTTTCAGGGGCATATCCAAAGAAGACAATGTCCAGAAGAAGCAGAAGACTGTCTTTCTGTCTTTATTTATTAGTGACAGAACTTTTCCCTGTCACTGCCAAGCAAATAGCTTGTTCATGTCTCACTGGCCAGAATTAGCTCACAGCTCACACGTCCATTCTGAAACCAATAGTTGCAAGGGGAACAACACTAATTTAATTGGCTTAGATTAATCACATGGGGGTGGGAGGGAAGTCAGGGAGTTAACCATCAGGACCACTCCAGCGCTTATGAAATCATGCAGTATGTCAGTTGTCTGTGGACAATAGTTAGGTGCCCCTAGCCTTTGACCTCTTAGTTCTGCCCTGATGGACCCTAGAGGCACTCGTTGTGTCACAAGCCCAGTAATTGTGCAGGTAGCCACAAACTTCATTTAAAGTCTTTTCAGCTTTGAAACTCCTTTGAAAAGATAGTCAAACAGAAAATAAATGAAGTCAAATATAATCTCTCTCCTAGTTACTCTAAAACCTTTATCTTTAGCTCTAACCTCTCTTGTGAGCTTTGGCCATGCTTATCTAATTACCTAATGGATATTCATGCAGTGGATGTGGTAGTGTGGCATCGTCTCCATTTCAACTGCCTTCTATTGGGCCTTCTTAAAGTGCAGGGTCTGGAAAGCAAACAAACAAAATAAACGAACACAACACTACATTGCCCAGACTCCCTTGTAACTAGCCTTCTGGATTCAAAATAGGTTCTGCCTACTAGATGTGTTCTTGTAAGATTGGGAAGGCAGAAATGAAACAAGGCCATGGTCTGGCTGCTTTGGCTTGTGTTACTATCAAGGAAGGCCAGGGACGTGGTGGACTTTTCCACAGCACTGGATCAGGGTCCAGTCACTGGCTTTGTGGCTATGGAGAGCAGTTGTAGTGACAGCAACAGCTTCATGATTCCAGATCACAGTTATGGCAGTGGGTTCTTGACATCAAGAATTACTGTGGTGGTCTCTTGAACCTTCTTCATCTTGATGCTGGCAAAGGCAACAATTCCCCTGGCAGACCAGTTCAGCAGTATTTCTCTGGCAGTTATTTCTGGAGGATCATCCAGGAAACCTCTTCTCTAGTGCTTCCGGTTACTTTTAAGCATTTAATTCCCTGTTTAAATTTTTTCCTGCTTAAATTAACTCAAGTGTTTTTTGGCTGAAACATGATTGGTACAATATTCATTGTCACTTCAAATTCAAATTGTTTCAAATGACGTAGTAGTCACCTCTCCTAACTAGCTCTTACTTCTGACGTCCTTAAGTATTGTCCTCGTAGTTATTTTCTTTCTCCCGCTTCCCTTTATTTCATAGCCAATCATATCCTTCAAAATGCCTCTCTTGATGTGTACCTTTCTTTCTAGTCCTTATGCTGGCAACAAGACTAGACATTACCAGCTCTCAGGCCTGGAATATTTAAATACAGGCATACCTCAGAGATAATGCAGGCTCAGTTCCAGACTACCACAATAAAGCGAGCGTCACAGTTAAGCAAGTCAAATGAATGTTTTGTTTCCCAGTGAATATAAAAGTTATGTTTACACTATACTTTTTTAGCCTATTAAGTGTGTGCTAGCATTATGTATTAAAAACCAATGTACATGCCTTAATTAAAAAATACCTTGGTAACCGTCACCTGAGCTTACAGCAAATCATAATCACTGATCACAGATCACCAGAGCAAATATAAGAATAAAGTTTGAAATACTGTGAGAATTACCAAAATGTGACACAGTGACACCAAGTGAGCAAATGCTGTTGAAAGAATTTCATAGACTTGCTTAACACAGAGTTGCCAGAAATCTTGAATTTGTAAAAAAAAAAAAAAAAAAAAAGGCAAAAAATCCAGTATCTGTGAAGTGCAGTAAAGTGAAGCACAATAAAACAAGGTATGCCTGTAGTATCTTGGCCATTCTCTCTCTTTTTTTATATAATATGAAATTTATTGTCAAATTGGTTTCCATACCACACCCAGTGCTCATCCCAACAGGTGCCCTCCTCAATGCCCATCACCTACTTTCCCCTTCCTCCCACCCCCCATCAACCCTCAGTTTATTCTCAGTTTTTAAGAGTCTCTCATGGTTTGCCTCCTTCCCTCTCTGTAACTTTTTTTTCCCCTTCCCCTTCCCCATGGTCTTCTGTTAAGTTTCTCAGGATCCACATAAGAGTGAAAACATATGGTACCTGTTTTCTCTGTATGATTTATTTCACTTAGCATAACACTCTCCAGTTCCATCCGCATTGCTACAAAAGGCCATATTTCATTCTTTCTCATTGCCAAGTAGTATTCCATTGTGTATATAAACCACAACTTCTTTATCCATTCATCAGATGATGCACATTTAAGCTCTTTCCATAATTTGGCTATTGTTGAAAGTGCTACTATAAACATTGGGGTACAAGTGCCCCTATGCATCAGCACTCCTGTATCCCTTGGGTAAATTCCTAGCAGTGCTATTGCTAGGGTAGGTCATAGGGTAGACCTATTTTTAAATTTTTGAGGAACCTCCACACTGTTTTCCAGAGTGGCTGCAATCTTGGCCATTCTCAACTCCATTTCTCTCTATTCTTTAATTTATCATGCCCCAAGTGCCAATTTATCCTCATAAATTATTATTTTTATTGTATTACTGCAATTTAGTGCAACATATCTTAAACGATTTTTCTAAACTCTTAGCCTTGCATTCAGTGTTCTCTAAAATATTGTCTCAGTCTATCTTCTCAAGTTTATATCCTTTGGGGGGGTGGGTAATTTGTTGAGAATTTACCATATGAGAGGTGCAGTCTTATGTGCTTGACTGGGAATTTCATTAAATCTTAGCAGCCCTTCAAGCTAAGTACTATAACACCTATTTCCACATGAGCAAATGGCAACTTAGGTAAGTTAAATATCTTTTCCAATGTAAAAGAGCAAACCAATGGTAAACCCAAGATCCAAACCTATACTGAGTGGTTTTAATGCTCAGTATCATGTGTATATGTGCAAATTCTCTCCCATAGTCACAGTGTCTATCGAGTGTCTCTGGAACATGCACATGCTCACTCTTAGACCTATACTTTTGTATTTTTCTCTCTCCTCTTCATGAATCCCCTGTCCCTCTATTCATCTAAGTTTCAAATCTCAGTCCAGATGTCTTCTCTTCTATGAAATCTAGTTTAAACTTTCTGGAAAAATTTTGACATTTGTTTATTAACTGGCAATTGGTATTATGAAAACTCATATTGGAATGTGGTATTTTTTTCTTTACTTGCTTACCTATTCATGCAGAAGACTTCCTCCAATAGCCAATAGATTCATTGGAACAAAGATGACATTCTGTATTTCTGACTCCTGTATCCACTTCAGGTCTGGTAGAAAACACACTGAACTTGGAACTAGCAGAGTCCGTCTTTATCCCACCACTTATTAGCCTTGAGACTTTAGATGAGGAAATAACTTTGGGGGAAATCTTTTTCCTTATTTGTAAAAGAGAGCTAAAAAATACCTTCTTTCTCTTTCTTGCCAGGCATTGGTTCTTAGCCCTTATGATTACGATGAAAACTATAGGACTTTGGTGACAAAATGTGCTTGTACACAAATACACAAATTATTTACACAGTTGAAGGGATTCCTATGCTTCTTTTTTTTTTTTTTAATGTTTATTTTTGAGAGAGAGAGAGACAGACAGAGTGCAAGTAGGGGAGGGGCAGAGAGAGAGGGAAACACGCAATGTGAAGCAGGCTCCAGGCTCCTAGCTGTCAGCACAGAGCCCAACGCCAGCTCGCACCCACGAACTGTGAGATCATGACCTGAGCTGAAGTTGGACGCCTAACTGACTGAGCCACCCAGGTGCCCCTGGATTCTTATATATCTTGAAGTCATTCATGGACTTTGGTTAATAATCTCTTTCTTTTTTTTTTTTTTTAATGTTTATTTATTTACTTTTGAGACAGAGAAAGAGAGAGAGACAGAGAGAGAGAGAGAATGAGCAGGGGAGGGGCAGAGAGAGGGGGAGAAAGAGAGGGAGCGACAGAATCCCAGACGTGGGGCTCCATCTTATGAACCGTGAGATCATGACATGAACTGAAATCGAGAGTGGGATGCGTAAGCAAATGAGCCACCCAGGTGCCCCGAATTCCTTTCTTAAGAGTTGCTATGAGATAAAAAATATATATTCATAAATATGTACCTGATAAAATATTGAATGGGAAAGCTCTACATAAGCTTATAAAATATTATATGAAGCCAGATGGCACTGAGCAAAGAATTAAGTAAGTAAATAAATGAACCTTAGGATTTGTAGGGATCTTAAGAATTCATTTAATTCATCCTTCCTGTTTTCAAGAAGGGTTCTCTTAGAACTAGTTTAGACGAGGGGCGCCTGGGTGGCGCAGTCGGTTAAGCATCCGACTTCAGCCAGGTCACGATCTCGCGGTCCGTGAGTTCGAGCCCCGCATCAGGCTCTGGGCTGATGGCTCAGAGCCTGGAGCCTGTTTCCGATTCTGTGTCTCCCTCTCTCTCTGACCCTCCCCCGTTCATGCTCTGTCTCTGTCCCAAAAATAAATAAACGTTGAAAAAAAAAAAAAAAAAAAAACTAGTTTAGATGATTATAGTAAAGAACTCCAGAGAAAAGAATTCCTACAACTCAGACTTACTGCAATAAGTCATTGTCAAAAATTGTTTTCTTGGATGTAAAGAAGCAATTCATAAAAGAAGGCATACACATTTCCAACGAATGTGTGGAAAAAATATCATGCTAACTGATAGTTAAAGAAATGCAAATTAAAACCACAGTGGAATATCATTCTTCATGTATCACATTGTGGTTAGTAAATACAGTAATTAGCCAGTGCTGGTAAGCCAGTGGTATCCTCATGTGTTGCTATTGGGGAAAGCTTGGTTTAAGCTTTCTGGAGGGCAACTGGCAATAGGTAGAAACAATCTTACAATTGCATACTTCTACTAATTGGTTCTGGTTTTAGAACTTCCCTCTATGGTGCACTGCCACCTTCTAGTTATCAAAAAGTGTAAAAATGTATTTACAAGGGTGTTATTGAAGTATTATTTATAATTTTTTTTTTTTTTTTTTTTTTCAACGTTTATTTATTTTTGGGACAGAGAGAGACAGAGCATGAATGGGGGAGGGGCAGAGAGAGAGGGAGACACAGAATCGGAAACAGGCTCCAGGCTCTGAGCCATCAGCCCAGAGCCTGACGCGGGGCTCGAACTCACGGACCGCGAGATCGTGACCTGGCTGAAGTCGGACGCCTAACCGACTGCGCCACCCAGGCGCCCCAGAAGTATTATTTATAAATACCAAAAATTGAAGACAATGTAATTAATTATAGGATTGGCTAACTAAATTTTAGCATATTCATGTAAGGGATACTATGATTCTCTTACATATTGTAGAATACTCAAAAATATAATTTAAAAATGTTCACATGAGATTGCTATTAAAAAAAGAAACCTTGTAAAATTATATGTAGGGAACAAAAAAAATGTATGCATAGAAAGCAAAGCCAGAGAGAACATTTACCAACATGACAATACTGGTTATCTTTGGGTAAGAGAAAATAAAGTTTGTAATTTTATTTTTTTGTTTATTTAAGGTTTTTTTTTAAGGTTATTTAAGGTTTTAAGGGCTTTTTTAAGGTTTTAAAGAGTAAACATGCATTAATTTTAATTTTTAAAAATGTTTTATTTATTTTTGAGAGAGAGAGAGACAGAGTGCGAGCGGGGGAAGGGCAGAGAGAGACAGAGACACAGAATCTGAAACAGGCTCGAGGCTCTGAGCTGACAGCACAGAGCCTGACGCAGGGCTCGAACTCATGAACGGTGAGAGCATGACCTGAGCCAAAGTCGATGCTTCACTGACCAAGCCACCCAGGCGCCCCTGTATTAATTTTAAGAGAAGAAACAAACTGTCAAAATTATGTTTACATCTGATGTCAGTTCCTCTTGCTTTTCTAAGTTTATTTATTTATGTATCTTTATTTTTATTTTAGAAAGAGAGAGAGAGCATGATCAGGAGAGAGGTGTAGAGGGAGAGAGAGAGAAAGAGAGAGAGAGGGAGAGAAAGAGAGAGAATCTTAAGGAGACTCCACACCTATGCTGAGCCTGATGCAGGGCTCAACCCCATAATCCCAGGACTATGACTGAACTGAAATCAAGAGTTGGACACTCAACTAACTAAGCCACCCAGGCATCCCTTGCTTTTCCAAGTTTTAATGAAATGGAGTATAGTTGATCATCTTCCTTACAGAACAGTGACATAATCTGTGATCTTTTTAAAGTTCCTCTTACATGTGGCCAATGCAAGTTTCTTTCTTTTTTTCTCCTAATTTGCATCTTATTTGGCTTCATTGATTCTCTTTTGGTATTGTATTATGTACCCAAAACTTACTTCTGAAGACATTAACCTCTCTCTCTCTCTCTCTCTCTCTCTCTCTCATGTTTTGGTTTTCTTTGACATGAATTTAGGAAGGAGATTTCTTTTTCCAAACTACAGTTTGTATGTGCACTGTGGTTGGGGTAATCAGTGGCATAAAAAGACATTAGGAACTTAGATTCTGAATACCTAGTTTGAGAACCAGTCTTTTCTTAGCTATATAAATTTTTAATCTTTAATCTCTCACAAATTGAGTGTTCTTATCTGTAAATGGTAACAGAGGTAGTAGTCATAATAGTAATCATAATAATAATCATAATCATAATCATACATACCCAATTGATGTCAAAGGGCTGTATTAATGGCTAAATGAGGTAATGTATTTGAGAAAGCTTTGCAAACCCCAAAGTACTCTAACACCACAAATCTAAGTTGTGTTTGTTCTCTTGTCAAGTAGATTGGCAAAGACATGGGGGAGAAGGAGGTGCTTCAGAGAAGCTGAGAACCCTTAGTTTTCCTAGCGAATCAGAATTATGGATGCATGATGTTAGTATACAGTCATCCCTCTTTGCAGTTTTGCTTTATTCAGGTTTAGTTATCCACAGTGAACCGAGGTCTGGAGGCAGATGATCCTTCTTCCAAGGAATTGCCGGAAGGTTGAAGTAGCCCAATGCCATGTCACAATGCCTATGTCCTCACTTCATTCCATCTCACCATGTAGGCATTTTATCATCTCACATCATCACAAGAAGGTTAAGTACGGTAAAATAAGATATTCTGAGAAAGATACCACATTTATATAACTTTTACTACAGTCTATGGTCATAATTGATCTATTGCATTATGGTTATTGTTGTTAATCTCTCACCGTGCCTAATATATCAATTAAACATTATCATAGGTATGTATAGGAAAAACCATAGTATATGTCGCGTTTGGTACTATCTGTGGTTTCAGGTATCCACTGGGGGTCTTGGAATGTATTCCCTGTAGATAAAGGGGGACTACTGTACACCAATTTGCTCATATCCTGGCTTCCTATTCACTCCTTCTGCCTTTGTCCTTCCTTCTGTCTTCCTCTGCATTAAAAACTCAAATATGCTAAGAGAAAGCTTTCACTTTTTAAATAGCCTAAATTGGCACAGTTTTCTTTTTCACCATCTCTGAAAATTAACATGTGACCAAATCCTTTCACCTCTGGTGGCAGAAATGTATGAGACTATACTCTTCTGTAATGCCAGAAAAGCATAATCCAATTTAGTAGAGGCAAAGAAAGAAAAGGATGGTGATAAATTTCTACATAAATGCCTCATGTTGGCATGAGATCATCTACAGTCCTCTTATTTGTCAAATAAAGAGATGGAGATTCAGGGAGTTAGAGTCACTTTCTATCACAAAGTCTGTAGCAGAATCAAGACTCAAGCCCAGGTCTTCAGAACAAAGCTTAGTACGTTATATCACACTTTTCTCCTGGCTTCCATTTCTGAGACTCACCAAAAGCTTCAAGACCAGAGAACATAATTTGCCATCTTATACTTAGAAAATGCCATCAGTTTTTCTGTGAGTATGATTGTATATGGGAATAAAGTGGAATGTGGAAGCAATTGGCAGATTTTCCAATATTCAAATGTGATAAAGTCATCATTAACCAATCAAAGCATTCTTTGGATCCTGTCAGTCGATGTTAAGTCTCAGTAATGAATTATATATGCTGGTCATTTTGCTTTGTAGTGGGTGAATATATCTGATTCTGTTTATTCAGTGGTGTTGTCTTAGTTTTAAAAGATAAATCTGGGATTGCCATCGTGACTTTTTCTTCTTGGTTATGTTCCATCCTCACTCCAGATTTTACAGTAATTAATGCAAAGGAGGCTTTCTTTTCTTTTTTTGGATTGCAAATGTGAGTGTGTTAAAGTTTCTAGGGACAGAAAAGATAAGTGGCTGCTGCTTTGTTTTCTCTTGCTTCCTCCATATATGAAACCATTCTGATAGATCTGCAGGAAGAGATTTAGTCACAGATGGCAGAGGTCAGTGTCTTGTGTATTCAATGTAGTCAATAATAAAGTCAGGACTTATGCTAACTGAATGTTAATAAGGAAGCACAAGGACCTTGGAAAGTCATTATGTCTGGTCATTTGTTTCATAATATTACTCCAACAGGCTCAGGAGGCCAAGGCAGAGAGATTTTTAAACAAGTATTAAGAAAAGGCCAGAAAAATAAGGAAACAATTGAAATGCTACATAAATTATAAGGTTCATGTGATATACTATACCTCAGCAGAAGAAGAATTTTAAATGTAGTTTCTATGTAGCAGAGGGAATAGTATTACTTCTTATTGAAGGAAATTTGGTCTTTATCCAAATCAAAATGTTGTGTCTTTCTTGTCTAAATAGTATGATTCTTTTTACATATAATGGTCTCTGACAGGCACTAATTACGGGTCCTTTGGATGAAGATAGTAACATAAAACTGGCAGTATTTTTCATGGAAGAAGATTTATGCATCTCTGCATTTGGGTAAGTAGGTGGGGAGAAGCAAAGACCGGGTGACTAGTACAGACTATGCATGTAAATGTAAACCAGCTTCTGTCTCCCATTCTTTGCATGCTCCTCCTAAACTCATTTCTTCTGAGTATGAAGATTAACACTGTATCTATGTATTCAACCTAGTCTTGGGTTTCATCCCAGCTTCCTTTCTGATCTTTCATTCTTTATCCTCTGTTGGTCACTATGCCCATGAAGCAGAAAAGGAAGCCACAGTGGCCCAAGTTAGACACACACATATAAAAGGAATAAACTTGTCATTGTGTTATGATAAGGCCTCAAAGGGATGCACTATCAGTTTGCACTGGCCCTAAGAAGGATGCATCCTGGTTCCTCAGGGAAGGCAGGAGCACTAAGAGATCTTTTCTCCATACTGATTTATAAGTACCAGGAGATACACACTTCACCAAAGGCCCAGCTAATTAACTAATGTTGAAACAGAATTGCACTGTTTTAAAGCTTAAAGTCCTTCAGACTTTAAGAGTTCCTTTGTGAATCTTAGAACTCCTATTATGTGGTCTTGTTGGTTTATATATCCATCCATTCATTTGACATTTATAGAACTCAGATTCACTCAGAGCCTAGAGCCTGCTTTGGATTCTGTGTCTCCCTCTCTCTCTGTCCCTACCCCACTCGTGCTCTGTCTCTCTCTCAAAAATAAATAAACATTAAAAAATATTAAAAAAATAATTCCCCTTATATATATCATTTGGTTATCTGATGATAATGTTGTCTTTTTATTTACTAAATCTTCAAAATAAATTGGTTTTATGAATTCATGGGTTTCAAACATAATTTAAATATATTTGATGGTTTTCAGTCCATTGCAATGCTTATACTTATTGGAGTTTCATCTTTGGCCAATGGGGTCCTCATAAATCTGTTTCTTTTTTTGACATGATCCGGGTAGTCTTAGATTCCTTGCTATCCATTTGATATGTCAAGATGTTTTAAGGTCATCTTGTACATTTCCTAGTACTGACTTGAATCAGCCATATCTTTAAAAGCTCTGGTTTATTTTAGTGGAGATGATTTTTCAAGACCACAGCCTTCTGCTATATTTATTTTTGTAGACTTTTTATTAGAAATATATAGGATATACACCACATGTATGTAGGATATATATTATGTATGCATATGTGTATATATTGCACTATATAAATGATTTATAGTATGAATAATATATGAATTGTATATCTTATTATATAAATATAAAGATATAAAATGAAACTGAAATAACTTTTCTAGTATATAACCATAAAATGCTTATAAATTTATACCAATATTTCCAATTTATATTCAGGATTATAGTGGTTTTACTTAACTGGAGCTTTTTTATATCTTTATATTCTTAATTCCATATGAAGAATCTTAGTTCTCAAGGACATTAGGGTTAATTGAATTAGAAAATTTCCATAATTATTTGTTATCCCTCTTTATACATACATAATAACAATGTACTTCCAGTTCCAAAAAACTAAAAGTAATTAATTATTTTTTGGTTAATAATTAAATATAATAATTATTATTATTTCAATGTGCTTAGTTTTATACTCCCTACATTTTTTAAAAATTGGGTTTTTTTATGTTTATTTATTTTTGAAAGAGAGAAAGACAGAGCATGAGTGGGGGAGGGGCAGAGAGAGAGGGAGACACAGAATCTGAAGTAGGCTCCTAGCTCTAAGCTGTCAGCACAGAGCCCAGCATGGGGCTCAAACTCATGAACTGCGAGATCATGACCTGCGCTTAACCAACTGAGCCACCCAGGCACCTCCTTCCAACATTTTTTAATGGTGTACTGAATGTACATT
This sequence comes from Puma concolor, assembly GCF_028749965.1. Classification (NCBI taxonomy): domain Eukaryota; kingdom Metazoa; phylum Chordata; class Mammalia; order Carnivora; family Felidae; genus Puma; species Puma concolor. The sequence continues at coordinate 138,249,138 of NC_141670.1, read as the reverse complement.
ATTAGAGCACATAGCCATTACATGTTATAATTTTTTTCCTTTTAATCTTCACTAAATCTTAATTTTATAAGTTACTATATATTTAATACTTGCCATCAGTCTTTAGTCATCTGGCTTGTTTGTAAGCTTGGCCTCTGGTAGATTCTTCAAGAAGCACTCATAAGGCAGCAGGAACTAAATTATGCTTACTGTCTATCCTTTTCTTTTTGAAGCTCTGTTTTCCTGAACATAGAATCTTTGCTTCCTATTTTATTTTCCTTAAGTATTTTAAATTAGTTACATTGACTTTTGGCATACAGTGTTTTTGAAAAATTTGATGATATCTAATAGTGCTATTACTAAGTCCTTGTGTGTGTGTGTGTGTGTGTGTGTGTGTGTGTGTTTTAATTAGAATATGCATCTCTTGTTTTTGGTCATTCTGGGTTTGTATTTTCAGGTATATGGTATGAATTTTCAATATGTAATTTCAAGTCTCTTTTATTTCAGTAATTTGTCCTTGAATTATAGTCTCTAGAATTTGTTTTAGTACTTATTAACATTGGTTTTCTTCTTTAACTATTCTTATTATCTATATATGGGGTCCTTTTAGTCTTTAATATGTTTTCTTTCCCAAATCATTTTCATCTGTTTTTGATTTTTAAATTTTTTTTCCCAACGTTTATTTATTTTTGGGACAGAGAGAGACAGAGCATGAACGGGGGAGGGTCAGAGAGAGAGGGAGACACAGAATCGGAAACAGGCTCCAGGCTCTGAGCCATCAGCCCAGAGCCCGACGCGGGGCTCAAACTCCCGGACCGCGAGATGGTGACCTGGCTGAAGTCGGATGCTTAACCGACTGCGCCACCCAGGCGCCCCAAATTTTTTCTTTTTTTATCTTCCAGTTTCTCATAATGTATCATTTGTGGTGCTTGTTTATTTTTGTTTTCTTTTAATTTAGTCTTACTCCCTAAAATCATTTTTCTTCATTTTTAATTATTTCTTGAGTGTTATGATCTCAATTCTAAGTCATTATACATTTGACTCCTGTTGCTCTTTCAAATTGCATGATTTTCTTAGTGCCTTTAGCTTATTTTGAAATGTTTTGTTTCAGTTTTGATCTGTTTTTGAGTGAGTCTTTTGGCATGCTTTTGTTGTCTGTAGCTGTGCTCCCCAACATAGTACCTACTAGCCTCATGTGGCTATTTCAAGTTGAGTTAATTAAAATGTAATAAAATTAAACATTTGTTTCCTTGAGCTCACTAGTCAAGAGCCACATGTGTTTAATAGTTACTGTATTGGAAGCACAAATATGGAGCAATTTTATCATGGGAGAAAGTTTTATTGGACAGCCCTGGACTACAGAGATGTTATTCTGCTCCTCATTATTTTTTCTGTTATAGTCACTATCTAAGATGTAGACTTTCAAACCTTTTTGCTACTCAGTTTTAAATGCATTTGACTTTTCAGAAATATTAGAAGGATGGATGGACCCCTTATGCTATAATGCCCTTCTTCATCTCTTGTTACAGTCTTTGTTTTAAAATCTAGTTTGTCTGATATAAGTATGGCTACTCCAACTTTCTTTTTCCATCCATTAGCGTGATAGATGGAGATTTGGTTTAGACAGCTTTCCTAAGTTCACAGAAGTCCCTCTTCTCTTTTTTACTGTTTGCTTATTTTCATGTGGTGCTAAAAACGCATGATTTTAAAAGCAATCCTAGCTTGATCTCTGAGATTTCTTGACAATTTTCCCGGGATCCACTTTTATCTGGACCATTTCCTTTCTTTGTGTCTATTGTCCTCATCCTTCTTTATTTTGATTCCACTCTCAGCAATTTCTCCTCATTAGGAGACCCTGTCCTGGAAGGGATCCCTGGCTGGCCAGTTTCATGTGTGCACAGCGGCTGAACTGCTCCAGCCCTTTTCGGTTGTTCCTTAAGGTACTTTTACAGATGTGCTATTAGGTTGAGCAAAACCATGTTGGTGTCAGTCATGACTCCCAAGGTGGCCTTCCATGATTTTCAGTAATACCACTTGACTCTTTTGAGGTTCTCCTGTTCTCAAGACCACAGACCTCTTTTTTTTTCCTACTTCTTGCAGGAATGGCAGTGGGCAGAATTTGTGGCTGTTGGTTGTTTGTCCCCACTTACATTTTGGATTCATATCACCTCGTTTTGTTGTAAATGTAGTCCTAAGTTTTAAAATTTTTTTTAAATGTTTGGTTTTTTTTGAGAGACAGAGAGAGACAAAGCGTGAGCAGGGGAGGGGCAGAGAGAGAGGGAGACACAGAATCTGAGGCAGGCTCCAGGCTCCGAGCCGTGAGCACAGAGCCCAATGCTGGCTCCAACTCACTGACTAGGAGATCATGACCTGAGCCGAAGTCGGAGGCTTAACCAACTGAGCCACCCACGTGCCCCCCCCCCCCCCCCCCCCCCGCCGCTAAGTTTTTAATTTGGCTCTCTTGTTGCTCTATTTTAATGGGTGAATTGAGCATATTCTAAGTCTTGGCTACTACTGCCATTACCACCTCTGCCCACCCACTCGCCATCAATTCCTTTGAAGAATAAATTATTTGAAAATCATTGTAAACTTCTCTGCTAAAAAAAATTAGCTCTTCACGACTGTCTTGCTTTAGTTTGAGCCAAGTATATGGGCTTCAATCAGGTTTTGGCTTGAAGTAAAAAGTTGTTAATAGACCATGCAGGTCATCCAGCAGGTCTCCGGCCAGTTTCTTCTGGGTGTGACCCACAATGGTTGGCTTTTTATTTCATTTGGAAATACATCTTAAAATGTTCTCCAGACTACATGCTATATGTCTACTGTAGACAGGTAACACGTATTGCTTAACTAGTTGGCTTCTGAGTTCTTTCATTTCTTTCTTATTGTTCAGAACTTTAAGACAAACTTGAGATTTATTTAAGCTGGAAGTTTGGCTTTAATGCAAATTCAAGATTATATATAATATATAATGTATATCCCACCTCATATAACATAGCTATTAACTTTGTAAAATTCAAAGTTGAAAGCATCTTCATGGATCCTCTGATGTAGAGTTTCTCACTAGGCACGATTGACATTTTGTGCTGGATAATTCATTGTTGTGGGGGCTATTCTGCACACTGTAGGATGTCTAGGAGCATCCCTGGCCTCTACCCACTAGATGTCAGTAGCACCCCCCAGTTGTTAAACCAAAAATACCTCAGAGAGAGGGAGGATTGGGATTGGGGTGGAGATCACCTCCTTTGAGAACGACTGGTGTCATAATTCTCTCATTCTACGGTTGAAGAGCAGGCAGAGAAAGGAGCAGTCATTTATATAAGGTCACATGACTATGTCAAAACTGTTTTCTAGACTCTCCCAGAGGACATCATCACAAAACATAATTATGCCTAATTATGGTCAATCTCTGAAATGGAATATTTAAAATATTTTGAAAAAAAAAAACAAATAAAAGATTTTGGAAATCATGATAAAAACTTTTTTGGACCCAAATATTATTTTGATCACCACTATTGCAAATATTTATTGTAAGAAGAAAAAGCGTTCAATGTTGGCTCTTGAGATGAAAACTAAAACTTTCCAGGCATGTCTTTGGACTTTGGAGAAATTTGGAAAATAGTTTGGATCATAGGATCCTTTGGATTGTTGACTTTTAGTAAAAGGATTATTTTGGGATTGCTTCTGTTTTGGAATTTTCCTTAACAGAGTTTTTCAGGAAGAAGAAAAAAAAAATTGTGTCACCAACATCTTTTTAACTGGTGGAAAGAAAGCCTAAATCCAATCTGGTAATGCCTTTATCACCATCTTCTGGAGACTTTTGAGAATATATTGTTCCAAATTTTGTACTGTCTTTGAGAAATTTGAGACAAATGAGAAAGAGAGAGAATGAGAGAAATGAAATCATCATGAATGTTAGGATGTTCATCATAGGTTTATTATTAAACATTTCTCCATGGTAGCATCAATGACTCCTTTCTGGTGTTTTATCAAGTATTGTTTTCCTTCTCATATATTTCTCAAAACTGCAAGGTTTAGATATACTAGAAGAAGAATGTAGAGAAGAGTACCATAAAAATTTGCTGCAGTTAAGCTGGACTGTAATTTTACATATATTTGTTACAGGTTATAGAATGGTATAGATGCAGAAAAATATGGGTTTGGTTTTGTTTTGTTCGGATTCAACAAAATTTCTCTGTAATGCTTACACAGATGTCGGTCAATGGGATTTTCTCATAGGTAAGTTCCATTGAAGAAACCTTTTCATTACTTCTCCCCTCATGGAAATCCAGTATAAATGTTCCTCATTTTGCATTTCAGTTAGTGGTAAATTATGTTTGAATAATTAGGAGGGAAAGGAAGTGAAATAGAGAAGCAAATAACATGTTTTCAGCCTATAAACGTATGTATACCATTTCCTATAGCCCTTAAAGCAACTCTGGGAGTAGGTATTTTTGTCACCATTTCCAGACCAGAAATATTCAGTCGTATAAATGAAATATATAAAATATCCTATAAGTGAAGCTGTTATGTTTGCTTTACAGTTGACAAAGCACTTCAAAGATATTGAATGTGTATCTGAAATGTCTAGTAACTGATTTGGTAGCCTTTTATTAATATTTATGAATAAATTATCTGCAGGTTTCAAGCTTTTCAAATTTATATCATCCAATGAAGCTCCACAAGAGAGAGGACCTTATAGTCTAGCTTACTTGTAAACAATGCATGGTATGTAATAGATGCTTGCAAAATATTTGTTGAATGAATGAATGAATTTGTAAAGAGAGTATAATAACGTTCACCTCAAAGAATTATAAAAACTGAATGAGATAATGCAGCAAATCACCAGACCCCATGTAGAAACCCCATGAGGGCTCATTCCTTCTTTTCATTGTGACGTCTTTCCTGATACGTGCTGCTCCCGTATCCATCCTTGACACTCACTGGTCACTGGCATTTACTTTGAGGTGAAATCTTCACCAGCTATTCTTGCTAGGCCTGGATCAGATCACTCCAGCCTGGGTATGGAAGTATCCATTGAAAAATGAGTGGCTTCTGAGCCAACTCCAGTTCTAAAGCCTTCTATATGAAATTAAGCTAGCAAGTATGATTCTAAGTATAGGGCACAAAGCACGAGACATTTGCTTGAGATGTTCAAGAGGCATTGAAAGGAACATTTTGGAGGAGAAAAAAAGGAGGATGTGAACATTAGAGAACTATTTGCCTGTTGGTGTGGTTATTCTTCATTAATATTCATAGAACCTGCATCACTGCTTTGGAGCTGAGAGACTAGGTCTTTCCAAATGTTCATTGCAAATACTGTGTTCAGGTGCTCTCCTAGAACTCCCATTGAGTTATAAAAACTAATTTTATTTCATTGAATGTGTCGTGCAGCTCTATCCTGATGAATATATGACAGAGAGAGAAACAGAACAATTTTCTGCACTTTCCTTTTTTATCTTTAATTTCAAACCTAGTTCCCCTATGCATCTAGGAGACAGAAGAAGCTATGATTTTTAATATGTACAGTTATGTGCATTTTAACAAACTTTAAACTTCAGAGATTCACTGTGCCTCCCTGCTCTGCAGAGCACTCCCTGCTGCATGCATATTAATGAAGATGGAGAACAGGGAGAGAGAACGCTCCCGTATGGCAATTATGTCTGGGAAAGAGAACTTAGATTTCATCAAGTTTACTGATAATCCTGTATCTTCATATGGAAATGTGACTCATTTTTCTGAGATGCTTGCCTGCCATATATGTTTCAGAATATGTTTCAGAGTATTAAAAAAAAAGAGGGTATATATTCTTCCCTGACACCCCCGCTTGCAATGGAAACTAATTTAACATAAAACTCTTAATACCGATGAGCCTGAGGGGATGGATTAATGAGGGTTAATTTTGTATGGCAAAGAAAAGTAGAAAGAGCAGAATTTCTGCATCTTCATTTCCTGAAAGAAAAGTTATCAGGGCTTTTTGGCAAATCATAATGTTTTCGCTTGGAAGGGATAATTTTTTGAAGAAATGTTTTGGGAATCGGGAAGTACTAATCACACGTTACTACATTTAGTTAGTACAGCCAAAGATTGATTATTTTTAATGAAACTTGAATTTCGCCCATACTTCACATAACCTACCTGCAGGGTGCCCAGCATTTACCTGCTTCACCTCTGTAAAACCTCAGTGTCCTCCCAGCCTCCACACTCACATGAAAAGCAACAATGAAACACACAGAGTTAAACCCAGGGGCTGTTTGTCTCTCAAACTCTGAAACAAGTTTGTCAAGAGGGATCTCCAGCTGTCCTTCAATGCCTTTGTCCTTCCCCATGTCTGTTTTCTCTATTAGCTTTTGAGCTTCTCCAGGGAAGGAACATACTTATTCATGTTTGTGTCTCCACAAACACCTGGCATGTTACATGGCTCATCCTTGGTGACCAGTAAATAATTGTTAAACTGAATTACTGGATTCTGCTTTGTCGTCCAATATGCTGGTGATGTCATCTGTGAATACTGGTAAGCAGCCTGTTGATGCTCTTATCTTAGTTTTTAATGATGCAAAGACCCTTCCATGGAATTTAATCTTTCATGGAGTAGAAGGTTGGGAATGAATGAGCTCTAGGGTTCCTTACAGCTTCCAGAGACTTTGTATCATTTTTATTAAAGTGGGTTTTAGACTCAGACAGACCTAGGTATGAATCCTGATTTTGTTGCCTGGCTGTAGTGTTGCCTTGGGAAAGTAACTTAACTTTCAGCGCCTAAATTGGTGGTGCTCCATAAATGTATGTTGAATGAATCAATGGTTTCTAAACCTCACTTTATCATCTTTAAAATGGGAAAATAATATATATCTAGCAGTGTTGTTAAATACCCTACTTGGCAAACTCAGAAAGTAGAAAATTAATTTGCTGTCTACGGACATACCCTTGGATATTCACCTATCATTTTTTACTGCCCTTTCTACATACTTGTAACCTTTTGAATCATATATATGTATATATATATATATATATATATATATATATATATATATGTATATATATATATATATATATATATATATAATTTCAGGGGAGGGTAGCATTTGATATTATTTTATATTAATATGATTCCCTGTTTCTACAAAACATTGTTTGCTTTTACCTTCATAGCCACCACCTGAGATTATGAAGGCTATCATCCACATTTCGCAGACCAGAAACCTGAGTCCCAGATAGAATTTGATTGACCAAGAGTTACAGCAGTAACCAAAGTATGACTAGAATCTAGATCTCCTGACTTAGAATCTGGTAGACTTTAAACTCTGTCCTGTTGCCTTCTCAGTGATCAGGATTTCTAAAATGAACGAAAACATTTATTTATCTCTGTGTCCTGTTCTTTTCAATGAAACACAAAGGAAAGGAGACTGGAAGCTTAGCTTAATGAGTGGCTTTTATGCTGGTACACTTAAGTTATTTTTTTGATCTCTCCAGTTTGTTTGTGGGTGAAATGGAGAAAGAGCCCATTAAGCCTGACAGCTGTGTTTGTGTTGGTAGCTGTTGATATGCAGACAGGGCTGCAGGGAGACCCTGAGCTGGTCTCCTGGTCACTAAGTACATAAGGTCCTAAGAACACCACACCTTCCCTTGCGAGCGTTTGAGGATTTGTTGGAGTTTAGAAGACACACAGAAGTTGTACTCAATTTAGGATTCTTAAACCTTAAAACTTACCCCGCCCTTCCCTATATTAGATAGAAGTTCATGCCTGATAGACTCAAGTAAGCTGATTAGCTATGGTGGGGCTGGGGAAGATAGAGTGGCAGAAACTAATGATTGTTTCAAGAAGTAGAATAGAATATTGGCTAAGTGTGGTTTCTGGAGATAACTGAGAGCTACTATGTGCAGTGTACTGAGGATATAGCAGTGGGAAAAAAATCCCTAGTCTCATGGAGCTTACATTTTAGGGGGAAGGGGAAAATAAAATAAATAAGTAAATGATATAGTATATTGGAAGGTTATTTGTGCTGTGGACAAAAACCAGTCAGGGAAAGGGACAAGGATATTATTAATCCCTCTTTGGCCCATGGTCGGTGTTCATGATTCAACTTCCCAATGTGTCAACTTCTAATTCTTAGACTGTCCTCGTTCTCCTTTTCCAATGTTTTCTTCCTTTTTTTCCAGGCAAGAACAGTGCTTGAAGTTTGCATCGGTGTGGACAGAGTATGTAGCCATCAACATGGCATGGATTTGAGAGTGAATTAAAAAAAGAAACGAAAAGAGAAGATAATCATTTAGCGTTAAGTAGGCATTTAAAGCCTACATTAAAATTAAGCTTTCTTTCTTTTTTGGCTCACTTTTTCCTGCATTTTGTATGTCTTTAATATTGAATTAAGTTATGCCTTACTCACCAAACTTGGTGAGAAAGGCATTAAGGAGTATATGGAGAAAAGACTCAGTCCTAACCATAGAAACCCTCACTGCCCAGTGGAGTGACATTTATATTTTCCACATACATTCTTTCTGTTTTCAGAAGGGATTTGGGCATCTGTCATTAAAATGGAGTAAACACAATGCAAACACTTGAAAGAAAGCCAGGACTAAGGAATGGAGGAGGCTGAACCACATTACAGTGACAAGGGTCAAACACACCAGAAGCTTTGGAGCTTTCCAGCACTCAGGGTCAAAGGGAGGACACCTACCAACTTATAGAGAAGAGGGTTTTCTTTCATCTAATTTCTTTAAAAATTTTTTTTTAATGTTTATTTTTGAGAGAGAGAGAGAGAGAACAAGTGCAGTTAAGTGGGGGAGGGACAAAGAGACAGAATCTGAAGCAGGCTCCACACTGTCAGCAAAAAGCCTGATGTGGGGTTTGAACTCACACTCAATCGACTAAGCCACTCAGGCACTCCCCCCCCCAACTTTTTTCTAATTTCATAAAGAAATTCTTCATGTTGGACAGTTAATAAGGAACAGGAAATAGTATAACGGACAAATCCTCATTAATGGTTTTAAAACAAGTGCAGAATTTTGTCAGTGTTGGGTGTGACCAAGAATGTTCCTCCACCTCCTTTGATCCTCTTAGGTTTCTGAAGGAGAGGTCAGGATAGGGCTTTGGAAACCTGGTTGGAACCCTGAGGAACTACAAGGTGTCCTTTGAGAAGGCAGGTAAAAGCTTGGGGCCTTCAAAGAGCAGGAGAGAGATTTTCTCAGACATTCCCTGAGCTTACCATCTAGTGTTGGCCTTCCATGTCAATGACTTGCAGACATTTTTGACCATGTTCCCAAGTTAGAAATATATTTTACATCGCTGCCCAACAGAGACACATATACACAACCCCCTGAAGGAGAAGTCTCCCCAAATTTCAAAAATAATATTTCTCGGGATGCCTGCGTGGCCTAGTTGTTTAAGTGCCCAGCTCTGGTTTTGGTTCAGGTTATGATCTCATAGCTGTGAAATCCCCACATTGGATTCTGGGCTGAGCACGGAGCCTGCTTAAGATTCTCTCTCTCACTCTCCCTTTGTCTCTCCCTTCCTGGTTTTGTGGTCGCACGCTCTCTCTCTCTTTCTCTAAAAAAACAAAACAAACAAAAAGCATTTTTCATATGATGAGTAAGGCCCTCTGAGTTTTTAAAAATTCTATCCAAAGACACCTGGGTGGCTCAGTCGGTTAAGTGTCCGACTTCAGCTCAGGTCATGATCTCATGTGAGTGTGTGCCCCACATTGGGCTCTGTGCTGACAGCTGTGAGCCTGGAGCCTGCTTTGGATTCTGTGTCTCTGGCTCTCTCTTCCCCTCCCCCACTTGCACTCTGTCTCTCTCTCAAAAATAAATAAACATTAAAAAAATTTTAATAAAAAATAAAAAATAATTTTATCTAATTCTTAAAAAATTATAAAAATTCCATCCAGTTCTATTTTTTGATTGCTACTTATACCAAATAGAAAATTTAATTTCATGTTCCACTAATGGAACCAATAGTGTAGTTTAAAAACCAATGCTTTATTTTTTTTAAGTTTATTTATTTTGAGAGAGAGAGTGCACATGCATGCAAGTGGCGTAGGGGCAGAGAGAGAGGGAGAGAGAGAGAGAGAGAGAATCCCAAGCAGGCTCTGCACTGTCAGAGTGAAGCCTGACTTGGGGCTCGAATCCACAAACTGTGAGATCATGATCTGAGCCGAAATCAAGAGTTGGACCCTTAACTGCCTGAACCACCCAGGTGCCCCTAAAAACCTATACTTTAAATAAATTGTTCTCAAGCATGGAAACTTGTCAAACTTCACATGCATGTCTATCTCTGGATGATCTGATGTGTGTCAGGGGCATAATCTCCCTAAATTATGAGGGGGCTAAAGTGCCCCCTCACCATCCTCTAGGTAATCCAAAATGACAGATGTGAGGAAAAGGAAACAAAAGGTAGAGAAAGGGAAGGATTTTTTTCTTAAGGCTTAAAGCAGAGCTGCTGTCCTCTGTCCCAAGGTGGGGGGGGGGGGTTCCACCTAACCAAAGGAAGTTTTGGGTTCCAATTAAGACATAAGCTATTGGACTACTACAACTTCCAGGAGACCAGCCAAATACATTTGTGCACTGAATAGAGTGAATCCAAGGAGATCCCACCTTCACCAAAGCCAAGGCTTTTAATCCTTACATATGTATAAAGGAAGGGCTTCTGTGGTCCCAGTGCCAAAGATCCCGATGCAATAACATACATGTGTCCTTCAGGTAATAGGCTCAATCAAAACTGGACCCTGACCCCCATCTGCATTGGATGTATGGTGACCCTCTAGGCTCCAAATTTTCTTGGGTGTTCACATCCCAGGGTGCTTGTATCAGCATGACCAGGAATTTTGCAGCAGAATCTTGGAAGCATAGAAATACACAGGATCCAACTACAGAGTGGCAGTCTCTCTGGGTGTGAGCCTTCACTCCCACATTCAGAGCTCAAATAGGTGGGGTAGTACCTATCATACTTGACACTCAGAGAGAATCATTGTTTAATAATCTTCCTCTATGACAGAAGTATTTTCAGCAATTATGAAATGAAACAAAAAATAATAAGAGCCAGAAAAGAAATATGTATGTTGACATTTTCAAAATTGAAGTTGGTATATATAGTCCTGCCAATAAAAAAACATTAAAAACTTAAAGAATGAAGTGAATATTATAGTTGAAAAGGAAAAAAAACCTGTAGATTATTGTGTTAACATGTTTTTTTGAAAAAAGAAAAACTTATTTGTTATAGCGGTAAGCAATAGTATTACAGTTTCTGCATGTTTTCAAGCCACCTTCTGCAAATTTGCCAGTGACCTTGTTAAAATAGATCTTTGCAGATGCAAAGATGCATCATATATATAATGGAATATTACTCAGCAGTCAAAAAGAATGAAATCTTGCCATTTGCGACAACGTGGATGGAACAAGAATGTATTATGATAAGCAAAATAAGTCAGTCAGAAAAAAGATAAATATCATGATTTCACTCATATGTGGAATTTAAGAAACAAAATGGATGAACATAGGGGAAAGGAAGGAAAAATAAGATAAAAACAGAGAGGGGGGCACACCATAAGAGACTCTAAAATACAGGGAACAAACTGAGGATTGCTTGAGGGGTATTGGGTGGAGGGGGATGGGATAAATGGGTGGTGGGCATTAAGGAGGGCACTTGTTGGGATGAGCACTGGGTGTTATATGTAAGTGACGAATCACTAAATTCTACTCCTGAAACCATTATTACACTACATGTTAACTAACTTGGATTTAAATAAAATAAAAAAAAATAGATCTTTACATATTCGTGTTCAGTATAGTCAGATATATTAAATCATCTTTAATCACAGTTTAATGAACATTTTTATTCATTTGAAATTTGAAGTATTTGTTCCTATGAAGTAATGAATATTTAAAATAGTTAGGAAACGGTTTAAAAATGAGAATATATTTATCAGAAATTCCTCAATAATCCGATTTTATAAAAAGTTTCAGGAATTTCAGTACCGTCCATTTTTTGTTCCTTCAGGATCAATTTTAGAAGAGTAAAAAAAATTCTCACTAAAATATCTTCAGGAAACAATTTATCATAAATTTCTGTTATATATACTGTAAAACTTCTGAGGTTTTTTTCATCTTCTGCAAAAATCAGAAATTGGCTGAATGATAGAGAACATTGACATGATGTAATCCATTGCTTTAGAATGAACTACGTAATTGAACTATCTCCAGTTCTATTTCCTCGGTTTACAAACACGGTGCTATTATTATTTAGAATCTACTGGGTTTTTTAAAAAAAATATTTATTTTTGGGAAAGTGCAAGCAGTGGAGGGACAGAGAGAGGGGGACAGAGCAGGCTCAAGCAGGCTGACAGCAGCAAGCCTGACAAGGGACTCGAACTCACGAACCAGGAGATCATGACCTGAGCTGAAGTCGGACGCTCAACTGACTGAGCCACTCAGGGGCTCCTAGAATCTACCATTTAAGGACAGCCATATGTAATACCACAGGAATAGAGACATAAATTATAGCCAAAACAAGCAAGCCTGAATGGACCGTATCATTGGAGTTCTCTGAATTAACTTCCGGGTAGAATATAAACTATCAAAGGATAAGAAATACAAACGTAATGATTTGAAATTTATACGTATTATTAAAACTCAACCCTCTCCATAGCAATTGTTTTAAGCTCAGAGCAACAGAACAGTTTTCCAAGAAGAGCATTTATTGTTGACTAGGGTGGACCACTGGCACCTCCCACCCCTGATACACCACTGGGAGCATGTCGATAGTTGAAGGACTGACTGATCTGAGCTGCGCTATGATAAATTTCATCTCCGAAGGGCATTCTGCTACAAGGGTAACAAAAATCTGAACACTCTGTCCTCGATAACATTCTTGGTCCTAAAGTAAAGTGACCCATCATTAACACTTGTTTTCTTTGAGGTGGGATGGGTGTGGAGGGCAAACTTGTGCTGCCCCTACAGACCAATCCTTTTGGATCAGAGGCAGTGTGTTTAGAAGCAAAAAGAAAGGACTGCATCCCAGCCTCAGATTCCCAGGTCTGTCTCTGGTTTGTGCTACAAATGTGGGCAAGTTACTGAGTCTTTCTCTGCAGTGTATTCTCATCTGTAAAGTAGGAGTAATAACAGTACCTGCCAGAGATTTGTGATGATTAAATGAGATGGTGCATGCAAAGTGCCTTAAACAGTACATGGTGCATGGAACACACTCTTTTGTATAATGGTCATTAAGGGCATGATAGAAATGTGCAAATCAATAAAGGCAATTCTTTCATGGGTTTCAGCAAATGCCATAAAAAACTTATTTCTTAGACCGATCTAAATCTAGTTTAAGTAAAAGCTGGATTTATCCCATTTGTGGTCTTTTTATTTTTTTTTTAAATTTTTTTTTCAACGTTTATTTATTTTTGGGACAGAGAGAGACAGAGCATGAACGGGGGAGGGGCAGAGAGAGAGGGAGACACAGAATCGGAAACAGGCTCCAGGCTCTGAGCCATCAGCCCAGAGCCTGACGCGGGGCTCGAACTCACGGAACGCGAGATCGTGACCTGGCTGAAGTCGGACGCTTAACCGACTGCGCCACCCAGGCGCCCCCCATTTGTGGTCTTTTTAAAAAGTGCTATGCCATCTATACATCATTCTAAACTTACACACACAGGAGACTGGATTAGGTCTGAATTCATATGACAGGTACCTTCAATCGCATAGTAGCTCAAATTCCCAACAAGATCCATGGAAGCAACTCAATTATAATGAATGACTTGAGTCTGAGGGAAGCCGGACCTCTGTAAGGGCTTGAATTACCCTTTGCCACCACCCAAGTGGAGGCCCTTATCAGATTTGCACGATGAAAAATATTTGATTTCCCTGAACTTACTGCCTCGCAATTCATCCTGATGACTAGCATTCCAATTAATTTCATCCTCTCATACTTCTGTTCAAGAACCTTTCACAATGAAGTTAACCAGTAGGGTCAACAGATTGAAACTTTGTTTCAAAGGGGTTCCCTGGGCTTTAGCATCTTAATTCTAGCTCAGCTTTTAACAGCTTCCAGAATCTAGCTTCACTACAACTGTACCGTACTTCTCTTTACTTATCCATTAAGACAGTACCCTTACTGTACCTGCTCATTCTTTCTCCAAAGCCTTTCCTTTTCTTTACCTCTAGTACCTTTTCTCCTTAGTACAGGGGACTATTTCTCTAAGTCTCTCAGCATAAGATGAAGAAAACTGAGACTCAGAAAGTGGAATCACTTGCTTAGGTTGTCATGTTTAGCTTGCTCCATGGCAGAGCTGATCGCAGAATTCTGATTTCTAATCTAGGGCTTTTATTCTGAGGAACTGTTGCAATTAAGTTTCAGAATGCAGATGTAGCTAATTTTCCTTCCTTCACAGGTTTTTCTATACCTGGGACCTGCTTTGTACTTACCTCCCAATAGACAAGAGCCTTAAAAACTCTTGGAAGTAAGTTTCAATGAGAGTCAAGTGTGTGTGTGTGTGTGTGTGTGTCTGTGTGTGTGTGTGTGTGTGTGTGTGTCTGTGTGTGTGTGTGTGTGTCTGTGTGTGTGTGTGTGTGTCTGTGTGTGCATGCGCGCATGTATGCGCGAACGTGTCCTCTTGGGAAGTCAGGGTGGAGAATAAAGCCAAGAGCAATATTTAATTGACAGAGGTAATTTTGTTTTGAATGAGTATTTGAGAATATAGCATTTCAGTAAGTCGTTCCCTTTTAACCTGGGTTCTTCAGTCCGCAGACTTGCATACCACATCAATATCCCTTTTGTCACTTTTGGCCAGTGGCCCCATGGTTTGGAATGGTGATTTTATCACAGCTGACTGCCATTTTGAAGGGACAGGGCTTTGTCATCTCTCTTACCTGTTTTCACTGAATAGAGGCAAGGATTGGAAGCTGATGTGTTCTCACTTCTATTAAAAGTTATGCTTCCCTCGTTTCACAGTAATAGGCAATAAAATGTAAATAAACATACTTCAGTGGAATTTTGCCAGGCATAGTATTTAGGTATAGTGTATATAAGGATGTAGTTATTTTTAACTAACTCCTATCCACTGACATAATTGAGTCTAACGGACTTATTTGAATACTTAATATTGTTTAATTTTGTAATACAATATCACCTAATTTCATAATTTAATTTTTAATATTAAAAATGAATATTAGTGTTTATGACTATTTAGACAATGAGAATATTTTAAGAGGCATACATATAAGGAGAGATTCTTCAGGAAACTTGCATAAAATAAATCCTATTTTTATGAAAACTGTGAAGAAACTGGGGAATTAAAATATGCTTAAGACTTTGTGCATCTATATTTACTTCGTAGATTAGACAAATGCATAAATAATAATTGAAGAAAAAGTTCAAAGTATAGCTGGTTTATGTCACTGCTGAGCTCCAAGCCCAGAATTTTTAAAGATAAAAGTTTGGTCAATGATTTGACTCGTATTAGTTTGGCAAAATGCAGAAAAAATTGAGATGATATGGATATATATTGTCTTTGCCTCACACACATTTATTTTCCTCCAGCCATCATAGTGATCACTGGATTCAGTTTAATTCTAGACACATTTAGAGTACCTACTAGGTACCATATTCTGTGCCATGTGCTCTGGATGATTCAAAATCAAATAGGATGCATTTAAAATTGGTAGCAAGATAGGCCCAATACAACTGAACCTGAATGTAGTACAATTAAATGTAGTGCTATGAATGGAGTAAGAAAGTCTCTCTTGACGGAGAAAAGCTTCACAGAGAAGTGGATTTTGCTGGTGGTAAAACAGGGGAAGGTCATTCTAGGCAGAGGGAGCAGAGGGAGCCAAAGTACACCTTGGGCAGCTTAGAGTGTGTGGATGGGAAAGAGAAGAAGATGGAAGGCAAGGGCAGGGCAGGTTACTAAAGGCCTTATCTGCATGTCAGAGGGTGTAGACTCTTCTCCATGAGCAATGGAGGAGCCACAATGATGGTGATAATAACAGAAGAGTGTTGAGTACAGAGAAGGTGTGGATGCCTGACAGCCCTGAGTCTCCTGAGGAAGCAAATGGCAGGATTTCTGCTGAGCCTGCGCACTTGGCATTGAGGCTGGGATACTGCGGACAGTGTAGTTAAATGTTGAATATTTGCTGTAGGGGATGGGAAAGGAAGCCAACCAGTCATGAGCAAGAGGACTGGCAAGTAACATTCAGCTGAAGACAAAAAATCACAAAGTTGTCATATAGCTAATTAACACGGTTATACAAACAGCGGCAACATTCTACAGTCAAGGTGAAGTCAGTTGGGTTGATATTATTGATAACTGATCATTTCACAGACACATGTTGTTTGATGTCTCCACAGTCCCTCAAATGCCGTAGTCACTCATCGTTCATCAAGATCTATGATGAAGGCCAAAAATGTGCTGGTGTGTCCTGAGGGGTGGGGGTGGAAATATTTTACCAAGAAGAGACATTACGCCTTTTTGACAAGAGACAAATGTTTCATTCAAATGCTGCATTTCGCATATTGGAAACCATAATGAATTCTTGTGCACCTCTCTGCCTAGTTCACAATGTCAAGCCCAGGCATTGAAACACCTCAGGCTTTCCTCACAAAATTAAATTTAATGTTACACCCTCCAGTAGAATGGTGCATAAATCAAGCATTTGATTTGCATGGACTATAGCAAGCAGCTCTCTTCTGGATAAATATAAACCCAACTCTGAATATTATGTCAGGGACAGGAACAAAGCAATCTAGGACTTCCAATAAAAGTCTGGTACCAAGTGTAATTCATGCTGGTATTACACTGCTCTGTGTCAAGCCTGTTATTAAAACTCTTGTTTTAACCTCCTTTTTTCATTTCAAAGGAAAATGTTTTTCTTGACCTTCCTGTATTCAGAAAACCAGTGCACAGTCAAACCAGTACTATTTATAAACTGGTGTCTACTCCTGACAATCATGGGCATGTTTCTTTTTTTTTCTTCCTCCATCTACACCGACCCAGCATAGAGTACAGCAAGGGTTACATGTGAGTAATCAGGTGGAAAGAAACAAAACAAAGGGCATGGAATAAAATACACCATGGGAGATTAGGTTACATGGATATTCACTAATGTTCTACCTCTGGCCATAGTCCCAAAAGGATGCTAAGAACAGTTTCAGAGCAGATAAGTCTTAAAAGTGATGGAATAGCCAAAGTTAATACACATTCAGAAGCAGAACATGCATCCAATTCAGGAAGAGTGAGCCTAAATATGCATCATTTGGTCTCGTTTCTGGCCTCCAGCATATGCTGAGTTGTACATTTTCCTTACTTGTATTTTCCTCATCACAGGGTACTGAACTATCTTTACTAAAAGTAAAATTACCGTGATCTGAAATTGAGGGAGGCCCTAAGATTAGAAGCATTTTTACAAATGCAAAATGAGTCCACTGTAAGTCCCCAAAGAACATAAATAGATCACAGACTCACACTTATTCTACTCTACATCAAGGCCTGTCATGTTTATTCTGGAATGCTATAGAGGTATTACAAACAGAGCTTGCTCCTAAAGCCAAGTGCATTTCCAAGAAGGCACAGCTGTCTGGAACACATAACCAGGTGAAGATGTGAGCCTGAGGGCTAAACTGATGATTTGGTGTCTGCAGTGTAATTTCTCCCAGCTGTCCACAAACATCTGTTAGAATTTGGAATGCTTCAAGATCTGAATAGGTGAAAGCAGGTGTCTGAAAAAATAAATTTATGATTGTTTAAGGATAGTAAATTAGGATTCATCCACTTATTTGTGAATGGAATACATCAATAAATATTTATTAAATGGATACAATATGCCAGTCTCTGTGATAGGTACTATGAGGGGATGTAAACATGAATTAGATTCTACTTTCAAGGAATTTATGTAAATGTTAAAAAAGGCATATGAGATATGCAGAACTATTGTATAAGGTAAAAGTGTCATAAGATATATAGATACAGTTCTACGTGGCATGAGAAAGATACATTATTTTTAACTGGAGGAAATTAGGGAAAGCTGAGCAGTAGAACTTGGCCATGCAAAATAAATAGGGGCAGGAAAGGGAAATCCCATGTGGGGGGTGGTGGGGTGGGCACGGTCAAACACTTGGAAAGGGGAAATTCCACCAAGAGACCATGAGTAATGAATAGTGACTGATTCCATGTTACTGAACAAGTGAATGAATGAAGACAAGTAGAGGCATATAAGATTGGAAAGGTAGATGGGCTGGGGGATGGTCACTGAACCCTGGACTAAGCAGTTTAGACTTTTAAAATTAAGCAGTATGGAGCCATTAAAGATTTTTGAGCAAGGAAATGACATGATCTAATCTATGCTTTAGGAAGATTAATGTGATCATAGCATGTAAAGTCGATTAAAGAGCAGAAAGACTGGTATTAAGGAAACCAGTTGGCCCTGGAGAGAAGTAATGAAGACCTAAACCAGGACAGTATCAGTGGGAATAGACTAGAAAGGACAGGGTATTATACAAGTAGAATCCACAAGACTTGGCAGATTGGTGAGCAAGAAGCCAAGGTTGATAGCGTTCAGTACAGGGTACCCCAGAATGACACTTTACCATACTGAGTATTTAAGCTGAGAGAGTTTGACAAAATGCAGAAGCAGGAAGGTAACTGTGACCTCTCCCTTCTTCACCTTTCCAATGAAACAGACCAATGTGAGAGGTGCCCTTCCTATACCGGAACCCTTATTTCTGAAGACATAGGACCACCAAGAAGAACAAACAGGCCTTGCTAAATTTCTTCTATTACTACCCTTACCTCATACTTCTTAACGTGTCATATTTATTCTTCCACTTTTCATCAAACTCAGCATAGAATACTCAGGTTTGTCTTTTGGGGTTATTATTATTACTATTATTATTATTATTATTATTTTGTGAAGGCTCCCATGCCATATAACATTTATGTTAAATTCATTTATATGCTTTTCTCCTGTTAATCTGTCTTCATCAAGTGCACTGTTTACACCCATCCAGGGACCCAACAAGGGTCAAGGGAAACTTGCTGAGGTTTTGAACAGAAAACCTCAGGTTTTCACAATAAAAGGTTTTGAACAGAAAACCTCAGGTATTCACAATAAAAACTCAAAAACTTGACATTATTTTTATCTTAAAAAGATCAATGCTTTTGTAAAACACAATGTAATATAGTTGCATCATATCTTTTACCTGAGCTCAGAATGTAATTTGAAATCACCTGCTATTGTAGGCTACCCGTTCCACAGAGTAATTTGGGTAAAGTTGAGTGGCTTCTTCTGAATTGAGGGAAAGAAGAGAAATAAAATGTTTCTAAATGGTTGCTGTGGTTATAAAATCAGCATAAAAGTTTTTGGCTTTTCTCATTCTGATTATTCCACTAATATTTTTAGAAATCATCACAGAGAGTCAGAGTTTAGCATGTCCCAAAAAGAGAAAATGGATAATTTCAGGTACATTGACCTCGTTGATCATGATTTAAGGATTATTGGAAAAGAGCAGCATCGAGTCCAATCCAAGTTTATTTTGAAAGTACAGTCAGTCCACTTCATGGATAAGGTGTTTTCTAATTGACTGAAACACCAAGCAGGCTGATCTCTAAGCCAGCCTGTCAATACTCATACAGAGAAAACCTGTGCTTCTCCCCCACCCCCCACACCACCTCTCAGGCCAAGTGATTAACTGTGCATCGGTCATTTAGCGTAATAAATGTGAAGTCGGAGAGATTGAGTGTTGCCACAGGACTCCTGCTGCGGAAATAAATGCCCTCCCACCTTGGCGTGCTTAGAGCACACACAAAGAATTTGCTTTGAAAGTGTTAAGGAGCAACAAGCTCCCTTTCAGTTTAGAAAGTCTTATGTAGTTAATCCTACCTGTCAGCCAACGTGGAATGTGCTGCTTATGATCACTGCCTTCTGAATTTGAAATAAGTCTGTTTTAATGGGAAACACAAAGTGAAACTTTAGTGTCATTAGGATGTCGTTTTCTAACATTTGACTCAGACCAGCTTTAAAGAGTGTTACTTCTCGTCTGGGAGAAGCATGGGAACTGGAAACAGTGGCTGTGGAAGGAAAGAGGACTCCATTTTGAACATTTCTTCTCTGCTCTTAGAAGTCTGGTGCAGTTGGTAGTCTGCTCATCGCTAAACAGGTGCAACAGAGGCCCTTGTTCTCTCTTAAGGTTCCTCAACCTATTAAGGAACTGGCCTATTTTAATTTGCCAAGTTTCTGATTTGGTAAATTTATGAAACCAATAAAATAGCTAGTATAATCTGGTTGTTAATTCTAGTTAATGCCTCTGCCTAGAGTATTTGATCCAGGTTATTGCTACTGTAAAAGAGACACGGTTTCATATAAAAGGAAGCAGCAACTGTTTGATCAAATTGGGTGATTATCATTTGGGGCAGGGCATTTTCAAATCAGTGTCCTCACATCTTCACTTGCCAGCTCCAGAAATTTGCCTCTGACCTGCAATAAATAGTTGTGGTTCTCAAGCTATTTAAGCCTGATTAAGGTATTTGTTATGCATTTGACAGTACACAATAGTGCACGATGTCAATTCTCAGTTGTCATCATCATGATTAAAAAGGGTAGAAGAGAGTGACCTCTATGTGAGATGAGTTGTATTAAATAATAAGGATGCCATGAACCTCTAATCCAATCAGAGTTTAGCCAAAGTGAATAAAAGCCCTAGCAAGATCTCCAAACAAAAAAGTTGCTAAGCAAATGATGCTAGATTTTCTTGTTGACAAAAAGTACTTTCTGTGGTTCAGCCACACCATATTTTCAGTTGTTAGGGGATGTTGTTATGAATACAAATGACAAGAATGCAATTTACTTCAGAGAAGCACCCCACATGACCTCCTTGTTCAAGGTTGGCTTATTGGAAGTTTTTTAATTTGAAAAATAATTTAAATTGAGGGAGGCAGTGCAGTCAAAATCCCAGCAAAGAGAAGATTTTAGCATGAGACGAAATGCCTAAACTGTAGTGCCAGTGGGTTAAAGGATCTCTCTCTCTCTTTTTTTTTTTTTGAACAGGCCTGACAAGTGTTCATTGGGTCAGTCCTAAGAAGGAGCCAAAAGATAGCAATTAAAGCCACTCTTATGTGGATCCTGAGAAACTTAACAGAAGACTATGGGGGAGGGGAAGGGGAAAAAAAAAGAGAGGGAGGGAGGCAAACCATAAGAGACTCTTAAAAACTGAGAATAAACTGAGGGTTGATGGGGGGTGGGAGGGAGAGAAGGGTGGGTGATGGGCACTGAGGAGGGCACCTGTTGGGATCAGTAGTGGGTGTTGTATGGAAACCAATTTGACAATAAATTTCATATTTTATTTTTTATTTTTTATTAAAAAAATTTTTTTTATCATTTATTTATTTTTGAGACAGAGAGAGAGACAGAGCATGAACGGGGGAGGGTTAGAGAAGGGAGACACAGAATCTGAAACAGGCCCCAGGCTCTGAGCTGTCAGCACAGAGCCCAACGCGGGGCTCGAACCCACGGACCGCGAGATCATGACCTGAGGTGAAGTCGGCCGCTTAACCGACTGAGCCACCCAGGCGCCCCAATAAATTTAATATTTTAAAAAAAAGCTTAAAAAAATAATAAAGCCGGGTTCTCAGGAGAGAGTGTCACTGTGATGTCAGACATCCCATCTAGCCCACTTATTCACAGAATTGTCTGAGAAACTCCCTTTGCTGAAGCCCATGTTTTAACAGTGATGAGTCGAATGAGCAACAAGAAGGACAACTGAAGTTAAAAGATCAATTGCAGCTTTTATTAAGAATCTACCATGTGCCAGGCTCTATGTTAGACCCTTTGCATGAATGATCTCTTTTACTGCTGATGTCAACAACTGAGGTCGATGTTATTACTACCTCTGCATTACGAAAGAGGAAAAGGGTTGAGTAATATGCATTGGCTGATATGTGGTGGATTTGGCCACCAAACACCAGCAGTCTTTCATTCTTGTTTTCCCAACTGTTAATGCTTTAACCCCTCCTTAAATACAAATCATGTAGACAGATTTAAAAAAATTGAAGCTTGTCTTTTAATCACGGGAGATACTGGTTTTTGTTTGCTTTACTAAGGAGATTCCTAAATCTAATCTGTTTATAAAATGATTATTACCTATTCATTTAAAAAGTATTTATTAAGCATCTGCTGTGTGCCTGGCACGGTTGATGTTAAGCAGATAAAGGATAAGATATGGACACTGACTTTAGAAAATCCTCCGTCTACTGGGTTAACTTGAACTAAGATACAACTATATTCATATATCTATCTTTTGGGCATAATCATGGTCTTCACGGTCAACATAATGACAATGCCCAACGTTTTTATGGAGTTTGGTCATAATACAATGTCTTGAAAATGTTATTTCATCTGTGTTTTACAATCCCCTATGAGGTGGACAGGGTCAATTTTTCACCCCTCCGTTGTGGTTGAGGGAGCTGATATTCACAAGGTGGAATCCCCCTCGCTCAGGTATCCTGGATCCAGCTCTCCTTAATGAGCTCCACCCCGTGACAAGACATCTGCAGAGGCCTCTCCCGTTTTGTTTTTGATGCGGCATGTGAAGAGAGGTATGAATGTCACTTTACATAAGTAATAGTCTTTGCCTTAAAGACCTTTTATTATATTTATTTCTTCCAGACAGACCTGATAGAAGTCTGTCAGTCTGTCTCTGAACCGTGTTTAGCCCCACTAGCAGGCCCATTTCCACTCATGATTCTGGCTGCCTCCTGAACTGCTGTGTGAGCAAATGAGATAAGTACGAAATATTCCTACGCCACTGGCTCCATGCTCTCCTCATATTCAATCACGAAGACTAATGAATCAGAGATGATTGTGGTGGTAAAAATCCAAATGCAGATTTTTGCTGTCCTTACTAATGAGAGAAAAATATAGTAGACCATTGGCCTAAAGGCTCCAGATGCGATTCCTTTGTAACTTAGAGTGCATTAAAAAAGCTTCAGTCAGCAAGATAAGTTAATTTTTTTATGACCTTTATAAACTCTTTTAGCCTGTATCTCAGGAGCTTCTCTTAAAGATTAAATTTTTAAAAATCCTTTTAGCTCAGGCCGACACAATCTTTTTTGTTTCAAAGGCTACATCCAAAATCTATAAAGAAACTCTGTTCGTGACAATTATTGTCAAAGTAATGATTAGGTAACATGTCATTTTTAGTTTTTACTGCTCTTGTCTCTATGATGGTAATCCAATAGAGCTCACTTCTTCTTAATGTAAAAGTTGCGTAAAGGATGCATCATTCCCAGTTGACTTTGCCTACATTTGCAAATTCTTGAAAAAGCAAATTGAATTGTCACTGGCAGCATCTCTTTCACAGAATGACCATCGGGGTAAGTGGGAATGTGAGGCACTGATATCAAGATTTCATTAAAAGACAAAAAAACTCTTCAAACTGGTATTAATGTATCGTTGGGTCCACGGGCTTCAGTAGACTCTATGGCACAATTACCCAAAGGTGAGGGGTGTCATTTTACAGGGGAAGAATGTTGGAGGAATGTGAGGGCTCTTCATTAATGACATCACAGATTTAATTGTTTGCATGAAATACATAGTTTCTTCTAAATTTTTTGGTTGTAGGGTATCAGCTTCTTTTAAACACTGTATTTGTAACTGGCTTGATTGGTGACTACAAGAGTCATCATCACAGGCATCTGTCACTACTTCTATTATATCCAACCTGCTGACCCAGAAAATCTGTGGTTGACACAATTGATTTCTCTATAAGATTCATTCAGCATTTATTTTATTTTTGACATCCACCTACAAGGTCCTGCAAAAACTCAGTTCCTGCAGCTCTGGGTCAGAGAAATATAGTCCTTTATAAAAGGTGTGTATCCTCAGCTGAGGGGCTGGAACAAAGCATGAGTGTGACTTAGAGTGATTCACTGAAATAATTGGATTTATTAAAATACGTATGAGTTTTGGAGACTGGGCCATTGAGGACATGGTGCCAACTTCGCGAGATTTTTGCCTTTGGAAATAACAGCAACAACAGCAGCAAATAAATGAGAATAATGATAATGATAATGATAATGATAATAATAGGAAAGGCTCAAGTTACAGGACTTCCTTTGCACTGTCAAACTCTTAACCTCTGGATCATGTTGCTTTCTCGCCTTCCCTCTTGGAATCTCTTCTGCTAGGTCCCAGAAAGTGTCTTGGTTGCAAACCAACATGTACAAAATGCATGTTTTAAATAGGTGCTTGACAGTTATCTATTACTTCTCATCTATTATCTTTGTGCAACCTAATTATATAGAAAGGTTACATGATTTTTTTTTCAAAGCATATAGATAATTAAGTGTCAGACTCAGAATTCAACCTCAATTGTTTATCTTGTAAATAAATCGACATCTTCCTCTGTGCTCTAAAATCTAATGATCGGGCTTGATCATGCATCATCCTATGAATTTTACTGAGAAATGAGCAATGGGAAGGAACGTGGAGGTCTGTATAAGATTGCAGTAGTAGTCTTTGCTTAGTGAATTCACATATCTAAGCAGATTAAATTATTTCCCTTTTTATCTTGTTTGATGAGACTTTCAGTTTGCGCTGAATTTCAGCTCTAGACAGGTCTACTTAATATTTAAGACTTTTTTTTTGTGGTGATTTCAATGTTTTATTTTCATTTTAATAACTAAATGGTAATATGCAGGGACCACATTTTCTTTTTTTTTTTTTTTTTTTAAATTTTTTTTTCAACGTTTATTTATTTTTGGGACAGAGAGAGACAGAGCATGAACGGGGGAGGGGCAGAGAGAGAGGGAGACACAGAATCGGAAACAGGCTCCAGGCTCTGAGCCATCAGCCCAGAGCCCGATGCGGGGCTCGAACTCACGGACCGCGAGATCGTGACCTGGTTGAAGTCGGACACTCAACCGACTGCGCCACCCAGGCGCCCCAGGGACCACATTTTCTAGAGAAATCTTCTTTTTGGTTCAACATAGAAAGAACCACATAAAGTGTTCTATTAATCATATACACAACTGGGCAGAGATCTTTTAAAGTGAATATCCTTTGTCAATTTCTTCTGATTCTACTAAATATTGTTTCTACTCTACAACAAAAAATGAGTGAGTGTAATGATTTTGGAGAGGAAGCAGCATCATTGGCTCTATCAAAGATGAAACACTTCCAGAGATCTTGGGGCTGACTTTTACTATAGTGCCACCACGAAAGATCTGAAGATCATTATTTACTAGAAATAAAGGAACAAGGCAGAAATCGATTACTACGACACTAGATTTATGTTTCCATTGCTCTCTATATACATCTCTATTTGTCCTAACTTCACGGGGAAGATATTTAATACATAATGGAAGGAGGCTGTTGCTTTTGATTTATTTTTTGTTTATTATTTTTGGCATCCATGGAGAAATTCTGGAAATCAATACTGTGTGTGTGTGTGTGTGTGTGTGTGTGTGTGTGTGTGTGTGTGTGAGTGTCTGGGTATTCTGGGCATAGTGTAGGTTTAAAGGTTCTGGAGGGATAAGAAAACTTCCTCTACTTGCTGAGTTCTCTTTTAATAAGCAAATTATATTATGAACTCACATAAAGGAGCTACTTTTATTTCTTTGTATGCTTTACATGACATTATGAGCACAGATACAAAGGCTAACTTAGCCATAATTGCAACAAGAAAATTTTTTGTTGTATTTACATTTATAGACTATCTCCTCCTTCTCTAGAGCCCAGGAAGTGACTCTCATTAATCCTAGCTAACTCTCTCTTAGCAATTTATTAGAGAATTAGAATACATATCTTAGGTCTATGAAGGGACAAATACAGAAATGTTAGGAAATTTTAAGTTTATTTTGAGTAAGAGTTGGCTGGTAATACAAATAAGGTAATATGGACCCTGTCTTTAAATACTTTAAAATTAAGCATTTGGACTTGAAAAAGGCATGTAGAGGGTCAATCAACACTAATTTATCAAGACCATGTAAACAAGAAACTATGTTTAAAGGAAGGCATATGTTTTATGCTCCATGAATTTATGACAGCTGACTAGAAATTTAGAAGGATGGAATACATGTAATGAGAATAAAAACAAGCTGTTCATTGTTATATAATGGTAAAAGAGAGTGGAGAGGTAGAGCTGGAATACTTTTAGAGACCCTTGAAGAACCCAATGAAAAAATATATTTGAACCGGATTGTTGCTTTTGAAAATACTGGAGTGACATGGTTGAAAGAGCACAGATTAAGTCCTGACCTACACAGGGTAAATCCTGAGAAGTAGTTAGGTCAAGTACTGACACTGAAATTTTACAAATGAGAAATCAAATTCACAGAAGCCATGTAACAGTATTAACAGAGACATGAAATACAGATTTGGGGGAACTGGTAACCAGCAGCAGCAAATAGGTTCTCTTTTGGATGTTTTGAATGTTCGATGTAAAAGAAAAAGCTCTTTAATGTAACTTTAATCCAGAACCTCCCAGGTCTTTAGCAGCTATGAGAACTGAAAGAAGAATTTGGGGCACAGACTTCACCTTGAGTTTTACCTTCTCATGAAGTTGACCTGACTCATAGAGTTGACTTGACCTTATCATGCTGAACTTTTCTGCCACTTTATAGGCCAAGAACGCCTGTAAAATCTGCCACCCAAGCATGAACAAACTCTTATTCTTGGTTACCTCTAATCAAGATGAGAAAGTCTTGGTTTTAAAATTCAGGGTTACTAAATACTAAAGACAAAAGGAAATAAAGAGAACTTAGAAAGTTGAGTTAAAAAGAAGGAGTTTTCATCCCATCATTGCTAACTTGTTCCCTAGTTGTAGATTTTGCTTCAATATATACTTTGTCTTCTAAGATACCTACCTCTAGTCATAGAGGGCAGGTGGACCTTCAGTTAAAAATTTTCTGACTCTTGTTTTTCTAGCTGCTAACTTATATTTACCTGGTGGGCGCCATTGTAATTTCCACCACCCAAGAACTGCTTCTTGGTAACACTTTTTTTTTTTTCCTGGTTCAAAGACCAGAAAAAAATTCTTCTCCCTGGAGTTCTGGTTTCCTGTCTGGGAGATTCTCCTCAGTCATGGCTGGTTGTTAGGACTATGGTTATTGACCATCTTTCTTCAAAGTATGATAATTCCATAACAATACACTAGACAATAAAGTTAACATCAACAATAACAAGAGACTATTTTTTTTTTCCACACAGTGCCAGTATTCTAGATACAGAGGTCAAAAGAAAATTAAGAATATGTATTTGTAGTTGAGGAAAAGGAACTACATATTTGGGGCTTGTCAACATAGAGATATAAGTTGAAGTGACTGGCATGGTTAAGATTTCCCTGGGAGGTTATTAGTAATACAGTTGAGACCAAGGACAAAATCTTGAGAAATAACACCCACAGTAAGGATAAGGGGATTTAAAGAAGATTGAGAAAGCAGTATTGGTGCAAGTGGCAGTGTTATGGAAATTGCATTCACTGAATGCCACATTGAGTCAGGCAGGGTTAGAATTAAAACACTGGGTTGACATCAGGAGGTAATTTGTTATCCTTGTAGGAAACAGTTTCCAAGTCTAGGTCATTATAAGGTTGCTTGGGTATTCTTAAAAAAAAATGGCAGCTGTTTGCACTCATAACTTTCTTTACCAAAGTGACTCTTTTGAAAGTCAACCCACATTTTCAGCTAAGATATTTCTTATGCACCTTTTTCAACATTCCTCCAAAGTTAGTGCACTTTTGGGGAGGGATGGTGAAGTCATGTTCCCTATATTAAGAGTGAAGGAAAGAATTTGGTAAGAAAGATTGATATGCTTTATTTTGGCAATTTTAACAAAAACCTTCACTGAATTTTGAAAATCTTGCCTGCTAAAATCAAAGTGGTTTGAGGAGCAAAAGTTTGCAATATGTGTGTGGTATTCCATGGATGATTTGTCATTTTAGCCCCCACCGTCCAACTGGTCCTGTTGCTATGCACTCCTCTGTGGTTGGTCATTCCTCACTTCCGTAGCTTCCACGGATTCTGGCTAAGCTGTTTGTTTCATCATCCATTAGTCCCTGAAGTTTAGTTTGTATACCTAGAGATATTCTTAAATGTCATATTTTTATCATGAATATTGGAAAAATGTGAGCTACAAAATACTAAGTATTTGCTATGTGTTATACGCCATGATAAGTACATTACATAGCTTATTTTATTTGACTCTCACACAAAAGCAACCACCTCTGGGAGGTGTTATTATCCCCATTTTACGCATTAGAAAACTGAGGCTCTACCTCACACAGCCACTAGGTGGCAGAACAAGGGTTCAAATCTGGATGTCTCTGGTGTCCTGATTCTTGCTCTTAACCACTGTTTATACTACTCCTTAGTTATTTGTAAGATCAGCTGTTAATAATATATTATTCCCTACACTTTTAAGTTGTGGTGCTTGACTTGTGATTATTCTGCCTTCAGAGCTGTGCAATCATAAATTCAAGTATAATAAGTAATTTCAATTTGTTCTTAAACTGTGCATACATCTCCATTAATCTTAATAAATAATTGAGATGCTTATTAAGCAATCTTAGATACCCTATTACTTTTTGAAATGCCAAGCTAAGAGTGGTAGAGCATTATATGATATATTAAAACATTCTGGAAGTCAAATTCCAAATCAAAACATTCACATATTTTAAGGAGCAAAATAATGATTACTAGTGTTTTCCAAGCAGGAAATTCTAAATTCCTTCTGTTGTTATTTATATTACCATGTGTATGATTCTCTCTGATAAAAAGATTTTAAAAAACGAAATACACTTTAATATACATTGTAATATCATGGTTGTGCGCCTTACCCGATTTTAAGTTCTAAAATAGCTCAGTTGTATCTACAACATGGTCCCAATATTTTCAAATCTGTGATTTAGATTTTCTATGACAGAAGTTAAAAGGTTTTAGGGAAGAGTGATAAGTTAAATAAATCCAAGTAATGAAAATGGGGAATTTTTAAATTTACTGACTTAAAAATGTGCCCCCTCATGTGGATTGGAGAGAGAAAGGTGTATTTGTTGGAAAATAGGACTTCAGAGGCCAAATGCCTAATTCACAGCCAAAGCCTCAGTAAGTAAAGAAAAGCTATTAAAGCAGAATGTTGACCAGGGTCCTGCTAAATAAACACATCATCCCCGTGCACATCTTCACCATCGTCTGCACGGCACTGAGATCCATCTATTTGGAGTGCATTGGTTCTCCTTTGCAGTCGTAGTGTTGAAACATGCACGAAAAGAGCCTTATATATCTTAGTCACACACAATAAAGGAAAAGTTGCCCTGTCTTTATACAGAATCGATAGACATTGCCTTCTGAATAAAAATCAGGGCCTTCTAGGAAATAAGATTGTCTACCCTGTATTCACTTTCTTCATATAATTCTTCATCACATCCCTGCACCTCCAACTAGAATTATAGGTATTTCTCAGTCTACAGTACAATTGTTCTCATGAAAATCTCTTTTCTGGTCAGTGGCAGATCCCCAATAGGAGTCTGATAATAGCAGAACGACTGGGCACTGAACTCCCAAAGCTCGAAATTCACCAAAAACAGACAAGTAACAAAGCCCAAGCTCCCTTGTAGAGCATGCTGATGGTTATCAGAGGGTTGAAATAGAAGCGCTGTGTGGGGCAAATGTGTATCAGCTATGTGGATAGATGATCTTTTATCCTGGGAGACTGAATACCCTGCTCCTTGTCAAGCTCCCAATAGATGTGGACAAACCTGTCAGATGATCTGTTCTTTTTCAGTCCTTAGCACAATGTGGGATGTTTTCGGGCTGTACAAGCTCTGAGAACACTAGAATTGGGCCCCAACATTTATCAATAACAATTTATAGCTGATATATAGCGTTCTGGAAAAGAGAAGGAATCCACTGAAGCCTAACAACGCAGCTCCCACAAAGGTTCACTCCAGGCCTGGGATCAATGTCATCAGTGAAATTTATGGGAACGCCATGAAACCCTCTGAGATGCAGTGGCATTCTCTGCAACCTTTCTTGGAGCCCATCAATTATGGTCTAATAAGGTCTTTCCTGCCTTAGGAAAAGGTTTTCATTCCTTCACTGCCTCTTCCAGGTGTACCTGTATAATAAAAGCAGCTGTTTCTTTAGTCTAAGTGTGGTCTCCTGAGAGAGAGGTTTCTAGTGGCTTCCTCAACTTACTTATGTGGGTTCTGGTAAATCTCTGGTTTCCCTCACCAGGTATGTTCACTCAAGTGAATCTAAAGAGCCGGTCACTAGTTCCTGAGATCTCCCGGAGGTAAAAACAAACAAACAAACAAACAAACAAACAAACAAACAAACAACAAAAACCTTGTCTGTAAAATATTCTGTATTTCCTGAATGTTGAAAACCTATGAAATGGACATATCTGATTGAATATTACGGTCAAAACATGTTTATGGAAATAATCCAAGGCTCTGTAGGAGAGGAGCAGACTGTGGTATGCTGGATATGGGTTTTCTCTAAATTTTTGGCCTCCTCAACAGGGGTAGAGGTAGGGTGTAGAAATGTGGGTCTTCAGACCTTTGACTATCTGTTGGGTCATTTCTAGTTCATCTTGATTGTGTCCTCAAAGTTGACTTCAGTATATACTTAACTTATGAAAAGCTGTTTCTTTGAGAGGTAGGTCTGTTGTTCACTCTCGAGGAGTCTTTATGGGATTCCAGCTTCCCTAAAGGAACACTCAGTCATTAAGGGAAAATAGATTTCACTTCCATGATGCACGCATATAGCATATACTCATACATACCCACATTTATACACACATTTGTGCTTGCAGATAATATCCATACACATATGTGTGTATGTATTTCCATGGATTTTAGGAAAGATGTTTCAGGAATGTTACATTTTAGGAATAATACATCATTGCTTGTCATGTTTTTTCTCTGGATGAATAATGCTTTATTTTCTTAATGTGATCATCACGGCCTAGCTCAGTAATGGGCTGCAGACAGAAGCCAGGCTTCCTTCTAAGACTTAAGTCACATGTTTTATTCAAAAAGAAGTCTTAC
Source organism: Puma concolor (assembly GCF_028749965.1). Classification (NCBI taxonomy): domain Eukaryota; kingdom Metazoa; phylum Chordata; class Mammalia; order Carnivora; family Felidae; genus Puma; species Puma concolor. Next base: position 138,218,138 of record NC_141670.1, on the reverse strand, counting down.
ACTATGCAAAACAGACTTCTGAGGTAAAGTCTGGTTAGAAAGAAAACCTAGAAGGGAAGAAATGGGAAGCTCTCATTTTAGCAAGGCACCATCTGGCTTTCAATTTTCTTAAGTATCCTGACTGCTGGTCACTCTACTATGAGTCTTACACTTTTGCCATTACACTTTGGTGTCAAATTTAAGGCCGTAAAGCCCTTATTAAATGATACAAGGTTGAAGGCAAGTGAGCCATCCTAAGTGATTAGTTTCCTGCGTGGCTGTGACAAATTACCATAAATTAGGGGTTCTAAAACAACAACAATTCATTGTCTCTAGAGAATAGAAGTCTGAAATCAAGGTGTGAGCATGGCCATACTCTTTCTGAAGACTCTAGGGGAGAATATGTTCCATGCTTTCTGTTAGCTTCTGGTGTTGCCCCACAATTCTTGGTGTTTCTTGCTTTGTAGACGCATCACTCCAGTCTTAGCCTCAGTCATCACATGGTGTTCTCTCTCTCTTTTGTTTCTTTGTTTGTTTATCTATTTTTATGTTTTCTCCTCTTCTTTTAAGGACACCAGTCATATTTGATTGAGGGCTCTCTCCACTCCAGTATAACTTCATCTTAATTAATTACATCTTCAATAAACTTATTTCCAAATAAGATCACAATCTGAGGTTCTAGGAAAGGCATGAATTTGGCGGGGGGGAGGGGATGCCATCTAATCCCGTACCCGAGAGTATTGTGTATTCACTGAAATACTCCTTAATGCTTCAAGTTAACATATTAACTCATTGCTACTTAGAAGAAAGATAGACAAGGTGAGTGTTGGGGCACAGGCAAAGACAGGGAAATAGAAAATGTTCAGAAGAGTAATGTTCAGTGCAGCAGCCACTAGCCCCCTGTGGCTACTTAAATTTGAAGGAATTAAAATGAAATAAAATTAAAAATTCAGTGTTTCAGTATTACTCAGTAGTCAAATGTGGGTAATGACTAGTCTATTGAATAGCACAGAAATAGAACATTTCCAGCCTTGCCCGATGTTCTTTTGGACAGTGCTGGTCTAGAACACATCATGAGTAGGAGCTATGGTGGAGGTTCTTAGGAAAGGTAAAGATGGGAGAAAGGGAAATGGAAGAATGTTGCAGCAGGCAAGGGAAGGAAAAGGGAAAGGGAAGGTGAAGGCAAATCATATTACATATTATTATTTTATATTATTATAATATTATAGGTCTGCCTGGCAAAACACAACCATTGGATGTGGCGCTCATCTCTTGACCCCTATATTTTGCCTTGCAGAGAGCAGGTACTCACAAAATATTTGTTGAACCATTAAAGGAAAAGATGAATGCTTTAATCAGGATGGGATGTTGTTGACACTGGCAGTGCTGCTGACAGAAAGGTATGATTTCCATGAAGATTTCTGGGAGACAGTGCTTTGAGTATTAGCAAATCTCCACACAATGACCTTCACTTGAAGTCAGAAGACACTTGCTTCTCACGCCTTGCTCCTGTACTAGCACCATCTGCACTCTGCCCCTAGTTATTTGGTTCTCCAGGAGCATAAACAGCTGCCTTCTCTCTTTCAAGGAAGCATACAGTAGCATTACATTACTTGTGCCCTTTGCACTTGTGCTGGTTCAGCAATTTCCCTGTCGACTGCCATTACGGTGCCCTAATACAAAGCTACCAACCACTACTGTGCATGCCCAAAGCCCTGTGGCAAATGCCTTCCTGACAACTTTTCCTCTCGCTGCAATATGGGAAGAACAAATTACAATTGGGTTTGAAAGGGATGGGTAACTTACCTGGTCTCGGGGGCTTTGACAGCCTCCTGTTGCAGTGCCCACTGACTGGAGGGCTGACACAGCTCATTTCCCAAGCTTGGATTTACTGTGATCCCTTGTCACAGCTCTGTGATGAGGGAGGAGGAAAGGGAATTTTTATCAGTGCAATGAATCCTTGTCGTAGCTCCCTGTAGTGACCCTCCCCCACATACACACAAGTACACATACAGACACACAGAGTCACATGTGTTGATCCATCCCTAACTATTGTCATCAATGAAGACAATAGTTTTTCTATACATCCCAGAGCAAATTTGGAGGATCTCCCCCTAAGCTCCCCTATTTATTTATTTTAACTCAATTTTGATAGTATTTTAGACACAAAGAGGAAGGAGCTCTTCTATTCAACACCATGACAGACAGAGCATGTGATACGGGAAGCCAATGGGCATAATGTAAACAAATAAGTCCCAAGGATGTTGTCTTCTGAAAGTGTGTTGGGCTGTACATTTTTATTATTTGGCTGCAAGGGACTGCTATTGAATCATATGGTGGAAACACTGAATAATAAGTAGCATTGCATATTTATCAATCTACCTGTCCGAATTCCAAAAGGTAACAAAAGACTTCTCATTTTCACTTTTGGATAATAAAACAAATTCTACAAAATAAATTCAAAAAATTCCAAATTACATTGACTAACAAGAGATTAATGGTTACCTGGGGTTAGAGGTGAAGTTGGGGTTCGGACTGGCTGCAAAGGGGCAGCATGAAAGGTAAGGGAACTGTTCTGTGCCTTGATTATGGTGGTGGTATATGTAATTACCAAAAGTCATTAAACTATAGACTTAGTGTGAATGATTTCATTATATATGAATATCTCAATTAAAAGTTAATATAGGGGGCATCCAAATTGGCTGGGAGGAGGTCAAATTTTCACTCTCCGCAGATGACATGATACTCTATATGGAAAACCCAAAAGATTCCACCAAAAAGCTGCTGGAATTGACTCATGAATTCAGCAAAGTTGCAGGATATAAAATCAATGCACAGAAATCGGTTGCATTCCTATATACCAACAATGAAGCAACAGAAAGAGAAATCAAGGAATCGATCCCATTTACAGTTGCACCAAAAACCATAAAATACCCAGGAATAAATCTAACCAAAGAGGTGAAAAATCTATACACTGAAAACTATAGAAAGCTTATGAAAGAAATGGAAGAAGACAGCAAAAAATGGAAAAAGATTCCATGCTCCTGGATAGAAAGAACAAATATTGTTAAAATGTCAATACTATCCAAAGCAATCTACATATTCAATGCAATCCCTATCAAAATAACACCAGAATTCTTCACAGAGCTAGAAAAAACAATCCCAAACCTTGTATGGAACCAGAAAAGACCCCGAATAGCCAAAGCAATCTTGAAAAAGAAAACCAAAGCAGGAGGCATCACAATCCCGGACTTCAAGCTGTATTACAAAGCTGTAATCATCAAGACAGTATGGTACTGGCACAAGAACAGACACTCAAATCAATGGAACAGAATAGAGAACCCAGAAATGGACCCACAAGCATATGGGCAACCAATCTTTGACAAAGCAGGAAAGAATATCCAGTGGAATAAAGACAGTCTCTTCAGCAAGTGGTGCTGGGAAAACTGGACAGCAACATGCAGAAGAATGAACCTGGACCACTTTCTTACACCATACACAAAAATAAACTCAAAATGGATGAAAGACTTAAATGTAAGACAGGAAGCCATCAAAATCCTCGAGGAGAAAGCAGGTAAAAACCTCTTTGATCTTGGCTGCAGAAACTTCTTACTCAACATGTCTCCAGAGGCAAGGGAAACAAAATCAAAAATGAACTACTGGGACCTCATCAAAATAAAAAGCTTCTGCACAGTGAAGGAAACAATCAGCAAAACTAAAAGGCAACTGACAGAATGGGAGAAGATATTTGCAAATGACATATCAGATAAAGGGTTAGTATCCAAAATCTATAAAGAACTTATCAAACTCAACACCCAAAAAACAAATAACCCAGTGAAGAAATAGGCCAAAGACATGAAAAGACACTTCTCCAAAGAAGACATCCAGATGGCCGACCAACACATGAAAACATGCTCAACATCACTCATCATCAGGGAAATACAAATCAAAACCATAATGAGATACCACTTTACACCTGTGAGAATGGCTAACATTAACAACTCAGGCAACAACAGATGTTGGTGAGGATGCTTTTTTGCACTGCTGGTGGGAATGCAAACTGGTGCAGCCGCTCTGGAAAACAGTATGGAGGTTCCTCACAAAACTAAAAATAGAACAACCCTACCACCCAGCAATTGCACTACTAGGCATTTATCCAAGGGATACAGGTATGCTGTTTTGAAGGGACACATGCACCTCCATGTTTATAGGAGCACTATCAACAATAGCCAAAGTCTGGAAAAGCCCAAATGTCCATTGATGGATGAATGGATAAAGAAGATGTGGTATGGTATATACAATGGAGTATTACTCAGCAATCAAAAAGAATGAAATCTTGCCATTTGCAACTACGTGGATGGAACTGGAGGGTATTATGCTAAGTGAAATTAGTCAGAGAAAGACAAAAATCATATGACTTCACTCATATGAGGACTTTAAGAGACAAAACAGATGAATATAAGGGAAGGGAAACCATATAAAAACAGGGAGGGGGACAAAACAGAAGAGACTCATAAATATGGAAAACAAACTGAGGGTTACAGGAGGGGTTGTGGGAGGGGGGATGGGCTAAATTGGTAAGGGGCCTAAGGAATCTACTCCTGAAATCATTGTTGCACTATATGCTAACTAATTTGGATGTAAATTAAAAAAAATAAAAAATAAAACGAATTAATAAAAAAAAGTTAATATAGGGACACCTGGGTGGCTCAGTCAGTTGAGTGTCCGACTTTGGCTTAGGTCATGATCTCACAGTTCATGAGTTCAAGCCCTGCATTGGGCCCTCCACTCTCAGTGAGGAGCCCACTTTAAATCCTATATGTCCCTCTCTCTCTACCCCTTCCTGCTCACTCTCTCTCAAAAATAAACATTAAAATTGTTAAAAAGTTAATACAAAAATTCAAAAATTTTAATTGTAGTTAAGAATTTGCCATATATAGAATGAGTTAAAGAATGAAGATTTTGGAAAACTGATTACCATAGGGGACATTTTTTAAAAAGCTATAAGTACATGAGAGCTTTCCTTATGAAATATTGTTTAGGTGAAACATACCATACACAGATGGTAGAATGATTAGTCTTTCATGGGTACTCAGAAATCTACCCTCCTCAGGTCCTTTGCAGTTAGGTAGGGCCTTGTAGCTGGTTCACTTCAGTGAATTGGTGGTAGAATTGACATGTGCACAGGAAAAAGTATTCTGCACCACTGTCTGGCTCTCTTGCTTTCTGCCTCAGAAATACAGGAAGCCACATGTTGAGATGGCAGTGTCACAAGAAGATGGAGCCACTCTCATCCAGGGACACTCTATGACTGCTTAGGATGTAGTTTACCAAACTGCCTTAGACATGTAGCTCAAGCAAAATAATGAACTTCTGTTGTGTTAATCTAATGAGATTGGGGGACTTACTTGTTACTATAGTATGACATAGCTTGTGCTGACTAATACAATATGTTGCCATGATTTCAAAATCTTCAGAGTTTAATGGCCATGGATCCATTAAAGTTTGCCTCCCTGGAGAGTATGGATTTTGATAAACACACTATTCTAGTAGGCATGGTTGATAAAAGAGGAATTCAGGTGATGAGTTTCTTCTTGGTAATTCATACTTTAGAAGAGAGAGACTGGGCAACAGTAACCTGAATAGTCATTCCTGCTATGTTCTTACCATCCGGGGGTTCTGGGATATTGTGAGATTACATATTGATACCTTCACCAGAGGCAGAATTCACTTGAAGATCTTTGAATTCTAGATTAAAATATAAAACTCTGAGTGCTCCCTTAATCACACAGAACATATAAGACAGAGGAGAGAATTTATCCACTGACTTGAATCCTAGGATTCAAGTTGAAGCCTGTTAGTTTGTCCCTTTCTTGCCATCTGTGTGTTCTATGAGTCTTACCTTTATCACTACTTTGTTGCCTTTTACCATTTTACATTATATCTTTAACAGACAGGGTCCAATTTCTTTAAAAAAAAAAAAAAAAGAATTCTTGGCCCTATTGATATCATTTCCTGATAGTTTACTCTAGAATTTCTGTGTCAGCTGGTGAAATCTCTTTTGTACTGTTAAAATGCACATTACTATCAGCAAATATTCAGATGTTTTAAAAGAATTTATTTTGGAAGAGGCACTGGACATGTGGGAATGTAACTAAAGAACCAGTTTGGCAAATCACTAGGAGAAGTAACTCACAGTAGACCCAGTAAAAGAGTGTATTTACCAGGGGGACATTGAGAGTATATAGTGGATTCCCTTGCAATAGAAGAATGGGAAAGGATAAAAAGTCAGAGGCAATCAAGTGGAGAAAAATACTTTTATAATAAGTGAAAAGACAGTTTTATAGGTTCATGCTCATAAAAAAACATACTATGTAGCAGTAATCGTTCTATTTTTGCCTCACAAAGAGAGGCAGGAAAAGAGATGGAGGAGAAATTGTTTTTCTTTTTCACAAAATCCCTTTCCATTATGGGTGAGACATGGAATATAGCATGATTAAGAAAGCCCATGGCAATTAAAACTTCATCCTGCTGAAAAGTTAAAGCCATTTTCTGGAACAGGAAAAAGACTTAGAAGACAGGAAGTGATGCAGTAATCTTTCCTTCCACCCCCTCCCCCATGAGAGAGACCCAGGGCGTTGCAGTATATGTGCATTTACTTCTATATTCTTTCTTCTCATGAAGGATCTTGAAATAAGGAATTGGAATGCATTAGAATTCATAGACCTCTGGGGCTCTTGCTTTAACTCGTTCTTCTGGTGTCACTCCCTATTCGAGTGGTCACATTATGCTAAGTCTCACTGAAACACATTTACAGCAATCATTGAGTTAGAATTTCTCTCTCCGTGCTTGAACATCATGTTACTAATATTGCATACCACCCAGGAAAAGCAAATTGTAAATACTTACAGATTAGTCTAAAGTTGTATGGATCTTAAGTACAATATACTCAAGGGTGAGTGAATCGAGCATTGGTTGGGAGAACAAGGAGGGTGGTCACTGTAGGCTCTTCCTCAAAGTTGAGCCAGGAGTTTGTTTTTTGTTAAATCTATAATTTGTACAACAAAGAAAAAAATTAAGAAAATCATTAGGGCCTGTGTTGTGAAAAGTAGGTAAAGATCTACAGTGTTTAAGAGGCAGGGGGTGGGAGTGGAGGGGTGGGGAGGTGGAGGCAGAGGGTGCTGGAAGACCTCCCTCCGGCAGTATAAGAATATAGGCTACAGCAGACAAACAAAAACCAAAAGCTAATTTTCAATATTTTATTGTAATTTGGGAGTGAGATCTTGGAGGGTTTCAAGGTAAGAAAAAAGGGATTTGGGATAAATACAAGTAATTAATAATCTAAGCTTAAAAAAATAATTGATGTATTTGAAACTATACTATCTTTACCATCTTAGTTGAGTACATTTAGCAAAAGTTATAAAGGGGTTTCTAGGTTTACATTGCTAAATTAATTAAACAAAGAGGCCATTAGACTGAGGTGGCTTTTTTTGTTTTTTGTTTTTAATTTTTTTTTAACATTTATTTATTTTGAGAGAGGGAGAGAGAGAGTGCATGCAGGGAAGGAGCAGAGAGAGAGAGAGGGAGAATCTGAAGCAGGCTCCAGGCTCTGAGCTGTCAGCACAGAGCCCATCGTGGGGCTCGAACCCACAAACCGTAAGATCATGACCTGAGCCGAAGTCAGAGGCTTAACTGACTGAGCCACTCAGGCGCCCCTAGACTGAGGTGGCTTTAATGCCTTAGCAGTCTACATAACCAAGCCAAAACCAAAGCCTCCAAATGCCTCAAAGTTAAGAAATTGAAACCTAAGTACAGCCACAACTCGGCTTTCCCAAATAATGCAACCACTCAGGCTATAGTCAATCAAATAATTTCCGTGCTTAACTCCCATCTCTTCTCTATAAAAGTCTTGCTCCCAGCTCCTGTTGGTGGAACACTGCCAACCAGTTCCCATTTGGTGCTGCCTGATTCAAATTGATTTTTGCTCAGATAAACTCTTACAATTTTTAATATGCCTCAGTTTATCTTTCAACAACTTATAGCCTCAGATCCTCAGTCTGATTTCTGTAAGCAAGTCTTTATTTGATCAATTGAATTCTTCCAACAAGAGCTTCTCTTAACCTTTGTGTTGTGAGGGAAAAACACTCATTTTCCCTAAGGTTTCCCATAGAGTAAAGTACGTGTTTTTGTTTTTGTTTTATAAATACTTAGTTTTTTATTTTTGAGAGGGACAGAGTGTGAGCAGGGGAAGGGCAGAGAGAGAGGGAAACAGAGAATCTGAAGCAGGCTCCGTGCTTCCAGTGCAGAGCCTGATGGGGGGCTGTATCTCACAAACCGTGAGATCACGGCCTGAGCCAAAGTTGGACGCTTAACCAATTGAGCCACCCAGGTGCCCCTTTTAGGGTTTTACTTTTTTTTTTTTTTTTTTTTTTTTTTTTAAATTTTTTTTTTTTTTCAACGTTTATTTATTTTTGGGACAGAGAGAGACAGAGCATGAACGGGGGAGGGGCAGAGAGAGAGGGAGACACAGAATTTGAAACAGGCTCCAGGCTCCGAGCCATCAGCCCAGAGCCCGACGCGGGGCTCGAACTCACGGACCGCGAGATCGTGACCTGGCTGAAGTCGGACGCTTAACCGACTGCGCCACCCAGGCGCCCCTTTAGGGTTTTACTTTTAATCACTGTGAAGAAACAGAGGTACAAAAATAACAAACATGGACAAAACACGGCATCCTTAAATCTTTATGTCTTTATCTTTAAATCTTATAAAACCTTCCTAGCACTGGTTCCCAGTCTACAGTCCTACACTTGATTTCTTTGCTGTAATTGCAGAAGCATCTGGTGTTGGAAGCCTCTTGATGGTCTACAAAATCTGCCTATCTAGGTTGAATGTCAGTTGTAGCCCTAGTGAGGTGTGGGTTGGTACCACTCCAGAGCCATTTCGGTCCCTTTCAGGATCTGCATCCCAGTTTTCCTACCCACTCAGTTCATCTGCTCTGCTCTGTGATAAAGACCCTTGTGGGCTTGGCTTCTAATGTTCTCAGCCATTCTTGCAGCCCGTGTTAATGCCTCGCTCCTCTGCGGGATTTCATTAGCTGAGAGCTGAGGAAAGCCCTTGTTCTTTTACATGTCTCTCTTTAGAAGTTCTTCTCCTATGTTTCAGACCATCCTACACTGATCCAGACTTTTTTTTTCTTTTTGTCTTTTTTGCTAAGCTTCCATAGCATCCTTTTCTTTGGCCTGACCAACTGGCCATCACCACAGCATAATGTATTGGCTAGGTAGTGTAAACCAAGCATAGGGCTAGGCATTTTACATCAGTTAAAATGTCCTTTTGATTTTGTTAGCTGTATATCCAGCAGCTTGTTGGTAACGCTAATGGTCCCCTTAATATAAGCAGACTTTCCCCATCTGTTATTCCAGGCAAACATCTGAGCATCATCTTTGGTTGGCTGTATCATCCTAAAATCAGTTTTATAGGCTTTGTGCTTGCCTTCTATTTTCTCATTTTCATAATGCTTGCAGATTTGTCCCTTTCCTCGTTCAAAAAGCTCACACATTTTCTTAGACTTTTCAATGAGTTTTGGTTCTTAATTCAAGGGAAACCACCAGTTCATAGGTGCCTCAGAGAAATGCCCTGAAGCCACTGAGTTGACTTAACTCAGTGGTTCTCAAATTTCAATGTGCATGGGAATCATTTGGAGAATTCTTATTACAAATGCTGATTCTTGGGCTCCACCCTGGTTAATTTTATAATTAAATACATGGGGGGTTAGGCCCAAGAATTTCTTTAATTATCATCCCAGTGATTTTCATGTAGGTGACATGTTCTTAGGAAACTGATTTGACCTTCTTGGTTCTGGCTCTCACTTCTGTCCACTACCTTGGGTTCTCTAGTGATCACTGCTTCTGGTGTCCTCATTCAGTCCTATTAGACATTATATTTATACAAGCCAGTGCAAAAGCGTACGGACTACTCTAGGTATAATTTCTACCAAAGAATAGAAGACTTTCCCTTCTCTTCACAGATATTTTTAAATGCATACTCAAAAAAAGTGAGTAAAGTATCTGGAAAGACAATAAATTTTTTAAAAGATTTGCAAGGTAATATTCAAGTCAAAAATATTATTTTATTTATATTAAAATACTGAATGTGCACCCATTAAGATTATTCAACTATACACATTACGTAATTCACATACACAAAAAAGTATGGAGAACAATATAAAATAGACACATGGGAGCTCACACCTCTGTATTAACATTTTACCACATTAAAAAGACTTTAATGTCCATCTTTTAAAACATTTGCTACATATGTCTTATCTTTAAACAATAAATAGTATTGCTTTGAGCATTTTAAAATTTTACATAAATGTTATGTACTGTATGTATACCTTTGTAGATTTTTAAAAATCATCATTGGTTTTGATATTCATGTTGCTTCATGTAAACCTAATTAAGTTTTTTCAACTTCTTTTTTTTATTTAAAAAAAATTTTAATAATGTTTTTATTTATTATTGAGAGACAGAGCATGAGTATGGGAGGGGCAGAGAGAGGGGGAGACACAGACTCTGAAGCAGGGCCCAGGCTCTGAGCTGTCAGCACAGAGCCCGACGTGGGGCTTCAACTCACAAACTGTGAGATCGTGACCTGAGCCGAAGTTGGACGCTCAACCTATTGAGCCACCCACGCGCCCCAAGTTATTCCAACTTCTGAAGAGTATTCTCTTTTATACATCACTATTTATCATTCTCTTACTGATGATTATTAGGTACTGTTTTTGTTTTGTTTTGTTTTGTTTTGTTTTAGCTAAAATGTTGTTGAGTCACACAGGTGTGTTAGAGTTTCTTTAGGTCATAGCACCTAGATGTGACATTGCTATAATAGAAACTTGTGCATTTGTAATTTTAAAATTGTACATTTAAAATAAGAGCTGAGGGTCATAATCAATCTAAATTTTTTAATTATATTTTATTAAAATTTACTCTGAAACCACCAATGCTTTGATAATCTCTACTGCATCTACATTTCAGTCTGTGCAGAAAACTCAGAGTTATAATCAATGAATGGGTGCACGTATTCTTTTATTTTATTTTTTTTACTTAACATAATTGCATATAAATATCTCACCTATTTGACACAATAAATGCTTACTTAATGACTCCCATGAGCAAGTGTAACTCCAGAGAACAGAGACCAAAATCCTGGCCTTCTTGAATCTTTTATTACCGCCACATAATCACATAGGCGATAATTTTATCATTTAAACAGCAATTAATATTACACAATATCAACATGCTATGATTTACTTATCGAATCCCTCAGGAATTGTGTTTATTTCAGAAATGAGTACCTACATGACACCCATGTGAGAAACAAGGACTGAATTTGACCAAGGTGATATTATCATAGGGAGTGTATGTCTGTAACGTTCAGAGTGACTTAAAACAGGCCATATTTATTTACCCTATTATCATTAACAGCAGTCCATGCTCCCCCTTTTCTCCTCATTCACTTCCTGTAACTCAGCCTAGAGCCCAGGTTGTTAGAGTGGTAACAGATCTGGACTTTGGAATGGGTTTGTGTACAGGCTCCTTGGCTTGGTGAGATACATGAACTTGGAAAATTGGTGTCTCAGCTTTCTCTTCTGTAAAATGGGGGTAATAAGACATTCAGTCAATACTTGGAAAAATCCTTCAATAAGAAAGCAAGAGTTTGCTCTGGTTAAGCAGTAAAGCTCGGGTTGTCAAAAGTCCGGTTTCGCTTCCTAAAGCAAGTTACTTGAGGGATATGTTGGGAGACTGAAAAATAAGGCAAAACAAGATAACTTTGTTTTCTTTGCAAAGAGTCTGGGGTCCATCAGTCAGCATCTAGTTTAGAGTCTGTGGCTCACTGCATGGAAGCTGTTCACCAGAGGTTCCCTCTATCATATGTCTGCCTGGAGCTCTGATTTCTGCGACTTCAGGAAGAGAAAGAGCCTGGCAGGTACCTGCATGTGCGTGCACGCACACAAGCACACACACCACACACAGATGCACACAGGAGAGAGGCAAAGATGGTCAAAGAAGGAAACTAAGCCAAAAAGTTATTTTTAATGAGAACAAATTCATCCATTTGAGTATTTTACCGAACAGTATAGCAGGTTGTTTCTAAAATGTGAAAATTAATCAGTTAGGTCTTTAGGCTGTTCTCCCTACATATAAATACAATGGTCATACATCCAAGCCAAATAATCTGAAAGTGTAAGAAAGTATAAAGTAGGGGCACCTGGGTGGCTCAGTCGGTTGGGCATCCGGCTTCGGCTCAGGTCATGATCTCACAGTCCGTGGGTTTGAGCCCCGCGTCAGGCTCTGTGCCGACAGCTCAGAGCCTGGAGCCTGCTTCAGATTCTGTGTCTCCCCCTCTCTCTGCCCCTTACCTGCTCACACTCTGTCTCTCTCTCAAAATAAAATAAAAACATAAAATTTTTTTTAATTAAAAAAAAAAGAAAGTATAAGGTAACAACCAATCTTAATAGAACCAGTTTCCAGCTAACTTGTTTAGAAAATGTTCATTATTATCTATTGCCTCCTTTCCCCCTCTTCTTCCTTCCTCCCCTTTTCTCCTTTTTATTCTTCTGTACCAGAATAACTGCTAGCCACAGGGAAAATGAACTAATATAAAATATGCCTGCATCTATTTCTCCAAATTGCTGTTTAAGTTCAGTTCAGACATGAATCAAAAAGTGCTAGCAGTGAGTTAAGGAGTGCATTCTGTATGCAGTGGGCTCATATGAAGTCACTGACTAATATAATTAAAAGCCTGAGTTAATTGCATTACTTTCCATTAGCTTTCATTGTATACCTACCTTCCAAGGACCTGACTACCCATGCCCATGGGGCTCTGGTCCCACGTTTATCCAAGTGAGATGGCTGCTTTCAAAACGAAACCTTTCATCAATCCCCTATTAATTAGCTAAATGCCGCATCAGATTATGCATTCATGCCTGCAAGCCAGGCGGTAGCATCAGGAGAGCAGAGCTCGCGGTCCTCTTGGCTCATCCTCCAGCCTGGTCATTGGTATTCCAGGACAAGTCAGCTTACTGTAATTTGAAATTGGTCTGCCGTCCCATTAGGAATCTGCCCGATCAATACCAAGTGAATTAGAGTTTCAGTGATCTGATTAACTCCCCATTATTTTCTACCCTGGCTGATTTAGAATGCATGATGAGACAATATTCCAGTTTCTTTGCTTTATCCCAGTTTAAGTGAAATATAGACATCTAAGGAAGCAGTGCCTGTGCATTTGATTTGGCTCGGCTGTAATAAAGTCAAACACCATGAGTATCTCCCTCATCAAGACAGTCTTAAGTGACTGAGGGCTGCCTCTTGCACACCAAGGAGCCGTGAATGGCAAGGGGGAGAAGTAGGTGGGGAGCACTCGCTGCTCATCTCTCTTCGTTTTGGCTCTATCTTCTGAATGGGCACCTATAAGGCATTTAGCAGGGTGGTTTAGTTATTTGTCAGATGATCAACATTAGTAGCTTTGTGACTGAAGCTCTGGGTCATGTGGTTGGAAGGCAGACTATAATTCTCTCCCAAAGGCACAAGAGGTTCACGACAATAGAGTAACTAAATGTTGTATCTTGATGACTGAAAACAAGCATTGCAGCCAGTCAGTCGGGCTGGGGCTAAGTGCTGCCCTTGGCGAAAATTCTTGGTGTCCTTCGGGAGTGAATTTGACTTCCTGTGCAGGAAGACTGTTTTCATGCCCCACCCTAGGGCTTCAGAGAAATCTGACTGCACCTCAGTGAGTCACTGTGTATCTTCAAGAGGCTCAAAATTCAAGCTAGTAGAAAACACAAGATCTGAAACAGTTCAAGCAATGGTACCACACCCTTTAAAAATGCAGTTGTATTATTTCCTCAAATGTTTGAATTGGGTTGGCCAAGCATCGTCTGGTAGGAGTTCTTAAATTATTATTTTAAGTGTGAGATTCATAATGGGTTTATCAATTGCTTTCATGTTGCCCCAAAGCTTTAAAACATAAAAGCATTATATTTTTCAAATAGATCTGAGCTATTGTAATGTAGCACAATATTTTTTCATTGGTGATCCAAAAAAAGATTCAGCATAGCTTATATCTGATCATAAATAATAAGTCATTAAAATGGCTTACATTAAGTACCATCCCACTTTCCTCTTAGGAATTACTTAGCAATTTAGAACATTCTGTGTGGGGTGGGTGAACACATTTGACTAGAGATGATACAATATGATCTGTTAGCCAGTTTTGTGAACACCTGGATTGGAAATATATATATAGGAGTGGAATAACTTGGCATTGACAAATGCAAGCTTGACGAGAGGTCTGATCAGCTTAACGTCTTATGCACTTCATTGTTATTCTCCACTATTGACTATTACTCAACTGAACATTTCTGAATATCTTTTGTGTTTTGTCTCCCAGTTATGGTTCATGCAAGCTAATTAGAGCAAAATTATAATGGAGATTTGCAAAGAAAAATAAAATTTGAAACATCATAGATCAAAACAAAGTAATTATTCCTCCTGGGTTTGAATCCTGCCATTTACAGATAGGTTACTCAATTTGCCTCTGTAAGCCAAAGTTTTTTACATCTATAAAATGGAAATAAGTTTGTAAACATTATGGTATAGTTTTGTGGATTCAATTCAGTAATATATGTAAAGTATTCAGTGCATAATGAATGCCCAAAGTTGTTACCTTTCTTTTCTTTTCCCTCCCATGTTTAAAGAAACTGTGAGAACATTTTTCATGTCAATCTCTACTTTAGAATATTCCGTTTTAAAATCTTAAATTGAAAAGAAAAAAGAGTCTCAGGATAAATGAGTTGTGTCAGATATTTTTTATGCATATGATTTAAATGGGAAATTACTGGGATATTGCCAGTCCTCTGAAATATCTCAAATTTCTCACCTGGGAAAAATTGAAGTTACATAAAGAAATGATTCAAACTGTGTCTAAAAGTGGAATGGCCAAAAGCTCTAATTGATTCTTAACACAAAGCCAAATCAGCCTCTCTGGTAGAGGCAAATGCCTGAAGCAGGGCTCACAGGCTACAGCTGGGTTGTTTTTGGGTATTTCTGATCATCACCATCTTTATCAGTCCCTATCCTCTGACTTTTTTTCTGACAATAGACTGGGTCCCCTCCATGGTTTTGATTCTGCATTTCTATTCACAGATTGAAGTCAAGATTTCCATTGTGTTTCTGGTCGGTTAAAAGTCTCAGGCTTGGGGCGCCTGGGTGGCGCAGTCGGTTAAGCGTCCGACTTCAGCCAGGTCACGATCTCGCGGTCCGTGAGTTCGAGCCCCGCGTCGGGCTCTGGGCTGATGGCTCAGAGCCTGGAGCGTGTTTCTGATTCTGTGTCTCCCTCTCTCTCTGCCCCTCCCCCGTTCATGCTCTGTCTCTCTCTGTCCCAAAAAAATAAACGTTAAAAAAAAAAAAAAATTAAAAAAAAAAAAAAAAAAGTCTCAGGCTTTTATCACATCTACTTCTGTTCTTTTTTGGTGGTTGATTATTTCGTAGCATGTAAAATGTAACATTTATTTTCCCCAAATAGATGTTATTTTGTTGATTTCACCCTATCATTCCAATTTATTAACATCGTTTCGGATATGTATTTCATTATGTGCATAATTAAGTATCTTCCTAGCTTAGTTTTCTTTAGTCACTATTATAACATGGTGCACAGTACCAGTAATACTCCTGATTTCTGTCTCAAAATTCACACCCTTGGGCATGGGGTTGAATAGGCACTTACCTTGTGCTGCTAGCATACAGCCCACATTTCTCTCCACTACTGCTGTGTTGTCTATGTTTCCCTCCACACCTTATCCTTCTCCACCCTATTTTGCATCCCAGCAGGCTGGCTTTTATGGACCCCCTCAATGTCTACCTAGCTCTCTAGTTTCCTCTTGGATTCAGCCTATGGGGTGATGGCTGGAAATAGGAGAGAGGTAAAGGAGTGAAATCAGGGTATTTTTTTCCTCCTAGCTCCTTCCTTGCTGAATTCCCATGGGTCAGCTGCCTATTTGACCCAAGTTCCTGGCTCCCATAGGAGACTTTATCCATCTCATGATTATCATACATTTTGTGGACTGAGACAAAATGGACCGTTACCTTACATATACAGCTATTATATTAATATCAATTTATGTCTATTACAAATTACTGTTGGAGATTTGCTGACTTGTACATAGGCAATGCATAAAAACATACATAAAATTTTATCATCTTTGGATCGCTATATTTGATGACACCATGCTGTTGTATTTTAGTGATAGTTTGAATGTTGCCTAAAGCTTGACATATAACCCAAATGTCACAGTTAAGTTATTAACTCGATGGTAAAAATACTCATACATAGCACTTACATGTTGCTTTTCATCATTAATGTGTATGGCAAATAGGAGCTAATCAATAGCATAGCAGTGTATTCAGTAATGATCTTTTACTGTTGCTTGGTTCATTTCAGTTCAGAGGCCTTTTACTAGTAAGCCCATAAAACTGGTGACAAGTTTCAAGTTAATAGACAAGATTTATTTGAGTATATCTCTCTGCATCCTCTGTCTCTTTACCTGCTTGTCTTCCCACTGGATAGTGAACCCCTAAAGGCAGAGATTGTATCTCTGTATCCCCAGTGCCTACTATAAGACCTGACACCCAGTAGACATTCAGGAAAGTACTTGTAGAGTTGATAAATGAATAGAGGATATAGCAAAACTATTTAGGTGGTCATTAATAGTATTTCCAAAGCCTACTGCCATAAGTGTCTATGAGGCTATAATGTGAGAATTTTTCATTCTCCCCTTCAATTGAAAAGAACCATAGTTTGAAACTTTTTGAAATGTTTATTTATTTATTTATTTATTTAGAGAGGAGGAGGGTAGGGACAGAGAGAAGGGGAGAGAGAAAATCTCAAGCAGGCCCCACACTGTCAGTGCGGAATCTGATGCGGGGCTCCAACCCACAAACCATGAAATCATGACCCTCACCCAAATCGAGAGTTGTACACTTAACTGACTGAACCACCCAGGCGCGCCTAAAACTTTTTGCAGGTCATACTAGTATTTATTCGAAGGCAGAAAACAGCATGTACTGAGAAAATGGACACAGCTCACCGTGTTGAGGGAGACTGAAACCTGTCCCTCTTTGGTCACCACTCACAGCAGTCTTTTCTCCATGCAGCTCTAATATACGCACAGGAACCAGGCTGCCAGAGCAGATCTTGGAGATATTCACCAGCTGCATGCAGAGCTCCCATCACCTTTTCCTTGGTGCCTTGGACATTGGGGAGACTGCTGGGTCTTTCCTGACTTTTGAAGAGAGATTCTGTAGCTTTCCAACGAGGCAACCAGTTCCTGGCAGTGGTAGTCAGTGACCTTGACAGGGGAGGTCTGACATGCTGGGCATCTGCAACGTTACATGTCAACACCCACATTAGAGAATAAGGGAAATGTTTTGGAATGAACAGAAAAAAGACTGTGGCAGAAGCTAAAACCTGACGTGGAGAATAAGGAACTGCACTGCTCTGTGTATAATCTTATCGTCATGTGTCAATAAGCATGAAGAGGAGGACTGAAGACAAGGGTCCAAATAAGTGTTGAAGAAGAAGAAGATTTAAAAATCGGTCTTTGAAAAAAAAAAAATAAATAAAAAATAAAAATAAAAATAAAAATCGGTCTTTGAGATAATCCAGTCTGACCCTTTCATTTTACAGATGAGGATATTCTGACCCCAAATAGATAAATGACTCACTCAAGATCATACAGCCAAAGCTTTTTCTACAATTTTCTTCAATACCATCTTCATTTGCACAGTGTTCAATACTCAAGGTTCTATTTAAAATGTGTCAGTAATTTTAGGGGCACCTGAGTGGCTCGGTTGGTTAAGTGTCCAACTTTGGCTCAGGTCATGATCTCTCAGTTCGTGGTTCAAGCTCCACATTGGGCTCTGTGCTGACAGCTTGGAGCCTGGACCTTGCTTCGGATTCTGTGTCTCCCTCTCTCTCTGCCCCTCACCCACTCATGCTCTGTCTTTCTCTGAATCTCAAAAATGAATAAATGTTAAAAAAATTAAAATTTGTCAGTGATTTTAGGATATAAAGTTGAATTATGGACATTATTCCCCCAAATATTTCATGAGAGTTGATTTTGTATTAACTACATGTAATATGCAGATAAAACATTCCTACACTTGATTTGCTCTGGTGATTGATCCAGTCCTATGGACAGGGGTGAGAATATTCTTGTGATAAATGGCAAAAATGACGTTTCTTTAGCTCAGATTCTTCTAATTTAGAGTTCACTCCACTAATTTAGAAGTAACTCAGATTCTGTGATGGAACAAAATAACTTCTTCCCTCACATTATAAATAATGTCAATTTGGTTGAAAATTTTTAAAAATCTAGTATTAACAATTCTGTCA
Organism: Puma concolor; assembly: GCF_028749965.1. NCBI lineage: Eukaryota > Metazoa > Chordata > Mammalia > Carnivora > Felidae > Puma > Puma concolor. The sequence goes on along the minus strand of NC_141670.1, from coordinate 138,199,706 downwards.
ACTTGTTTCCAACTACTAGTAATTTATCTCCTCATACTATGCTTTCATTTTTTAAAAAAATTTTTTAATGTTTATTTATTTTAGAGAGAGGGAGAGAGATGGAGCGTGAGTGGGGGAGGGACAGAGAGAGAGAGACACAGAATCCGAAGCAGGCTCCAGGCTCCGAGCTGTCAGCGCAGAGCCCGATGCGGGGCTCGAACTCACAGACTGTGAGATCGTGACCTGAGCCGAAGTCGGACGCTTAACCAACGGAGACACCCAGGTGACCCACTATGCTTTCATTTTTATGATACAATGTAATAGAGACCTATTTTAATTTTTGTTCCCTAATGAATGTGACAAGAAGGTAAAACTGCTACACAGGCAGAGGTGGGACCGGAAGACTAGGAGACAGAGCAGTCCTTGCCAACAACCAGTAAGAGCAGCAGGTGATGCTCCTGTCTAAACTAAAACCACTATGTGAAGGAGAGAAACACTACAGTTGGGGTGCTGACTGCTTTCTTTCTACAGGTGCTGGAGAGGGTTTCAGAGGATATTTTTCTGGAGTGGAAAGGTAAATGGACCAGAGACAGGATAGCTTAAATGTAGCATGCAGCCTTCTGGAAGGTTGGAAGGAAACTTTTCCACAAAGCTGGAGTTAGAACCAGTGGCCATTTGATTGGCATTACTTGGGAGGAATGCCTGGCTGCTTCCAAGGGGTACCTTGGAACGGGGGTTCAATTTGTTCTCTGAGCAGACTCCTCTCTAGGGAGGAACAGGACTCAAGGCAGCCCACTTGAATACTTCCGTAACTACCCTCCAAATGGAAGCACAAAACCTCCAAAGTGCAGCCCCTCCATCAGCCTAGAAAAGGGTCTGGAGCAATCCCCTAAGAATGACTGTGCTCAGAGAACATGTTCTCAGTAAAGCCAGTTCCGTGAGCTTCTGATAGAAATATGCTGATTTGTAGTTTTCCAATGCCACCCCTAGGTGCCAGACATAATTTTCCTTCTGTAGTCTTATTCACGCAATCAGTGGAGCTCACGTTTTACAGATTATAGCAACTCCAAGCCATAGAACTCTGTGATCTTTTCTGTAATTCTGGCTTTTACTTTACAGTGATGCTCTCTTCCTCTCCATCCTTGTCAACAGTGCTCAGCTTTATTTGTTTTGATGTTTTCTAGTAAACACTCTATGTAGTAAAAATGTATGCCTATTTTTTTTCTCTTAGGAGGACTTTTAGAATCTTAGAAATTCTGTTTGACAAGTTTTGACATTGATTTTTACCATGGTATTTTCTCTGAGGATTATAAAAGATTCATCTTATAGGAGGATTAACAAACGCTGCATTCACAATGGTATTGTAGGTTGATTTTTCTTTGCTTCATTTAATTCCCCGTTCTGTTTTTAAAGTTAGTGTAAAAATGTTTAAGGCTTGACCTATTTATGACAACATCTTTGCAATAGAGTGTTCCTAGAGCTTTTATTCTATTTCTTGCTAAATCAGACAGAGCAGATATAATTGCCATAAATACTATAAATATTGAGCTAGATTTTCAACTGCATGGGCAAAAAAATTATCTTCACAAGTTTTACACAAACTACAATTTATATTTTATAGTTGTTTCTGAGAAAGCTTTATAGTGTTCTGTTAATTAAAACTCACTCTGACATGTGGGTTCTTTTTTTTTAAGTTTATTTATTTTGAAACAGAAAAAGAGAACAAGTGTTCACGTGCAATCAAGCACAGGAGGAGCAGAAAGAGAGGGAGAGAGAATCCCAAGCAGACTTTGTGCTCTCAGCACAGAGCCAGACTGGGATCTCCATCTCATGAATCTGTGAGATCATGACCTGAGCTGAAATCAAGAGTCCGATGCTTAACCGACTGAGCCACCCAGGTGCCTCATGTGGGTCCTAATAGTTAGAAAATACTGAGATTATATCTCATTTATGCATTTACAGCTCTGTTTGTGCTTCCAGTTAACCATTATGCTTCTCCAAGTTAAGTTTTGCCATCCCACAATGCATCTGGGCTGTCCTCTACTTGGCTGAAATATACATGGGGTTGTGGGTGCCTTAAAGGAGCCTTCAGTAAAGTATGCTCTCCTGTCAGTGTCCTGTCTTTAGGAGTTTGATTTTCTGGTTGTTGGACACTGTATCATTTCCAGCTAAAAATAAATAATACTTTCAACTCACTTTCTAATTTTACAAATAGACATTGTCCTTGTAAACTTGTTTAGAAACTAAATGTTGGAAAGTGTTGCTTACACTCCCGAAAGCATCAGCAGTGTGTAACTACCCTAAGTCTATATAATGACGTTAAATTGATAAGAAGTGACACCACGTCCCGTTGTCTTGGTATATGCTTTTCTCTAAGTGTGACAGAGGTTATAAAAAAATTAAAATATGAATGAAGCAAGATCAACTGAGCAGCATTTTGTTAATTTATTGACTGCATAATGCTCATAAAATATGTTTCATTCTTCTGATCGGTAAATATTTTTTGGAACTTCTGTGCCCCAGCGACTGGGGCTTTAAAGATCAAAGAAGCAGGGACCCTTCCATCAAAGAATTCTCAGTCTATTCATGCTTTAGGACTGCTTCTCATCTCCAGACACTAAGGTTATCTTGTCTCCAGATCATCTTATTTGAAGATGACACTAGTAAATTTGAGCTAAATTGTTTATTGGCTGCTTGCTGATTAGTGTGACAGGATTGGTATTTAGCTATTTTGAGAATTATAGACACTATTTGGTTTAGAGGAAATTTCTGAAAACTGGTAGTCATTACCGGCCCTGTAGGTATTTTATTTGACATTCACAGTAGGTGTTTTTGGTTTGTCTATTTTTTTTGTCTAAAAATATCTTTATTTGCTTTCATCTTTCTCATCAAATTTGGGAAGTTCGAGGACATTTTTTCTCACTCCCTTCTTTTGGGACCCCAACCCATACATATGTGTGCTAAGCCATATGCCATTTTCCACGGGGCCCAGGCTCAGCTTTTGCCTCTCTGGGAAGTCTCTCAACCCATTGCTGATCTGACCCCATCTTTGGAGATCTGCTTCTAAGAGCCAGTGAAGGATGAATACCTCAAAGGTACTTTTTTTGGCATTCTTCTCCCGGCCCCAGTCTCAGTGATTTGCCCCTTGGTGCTTGGGAAAGGTCTGCATGTTTCCGGCAACCTGTCTTACTTCTCTCAGTCCACCACAGTATTCATTGTAATACTTGCATGCCCTTGCTGAAGACACAGAGTGGGGTGGGGGGATGGGGGAGTGCAGACTTGTTCTGTGACTGGAACTCCTTGGAAATCTAATCCGTAATCCTAACCCATATACAACTATTAAGAGTTTGTGAAAATTTTGACTTGTTTCTCCTTACTGCTGTCTATGGCAGATAGCTCCTTTTCCTGCTACGTTATCAGGGATGAAAGTAGCTGTGCTTGTCCTTTGTTCTAGGAAGAACACATCCTATTTAGGTTTCTTAGTGTTCTCCACTCCCCAGTGAGTTAAAGAAAAAAACAAAAAACGTGATTTTATCGCTTAGCCATCTTGTTCTAGTTATTAGGGTAGGAACAAGGGTGTCTTGTGAATTTCTAATGTCCTAACCAGAAGTAGAAGTCGTCTCCAGTGTTCAAAAAACTGAGGTTTCTTACTTACCAACACTAAAATATTAAGAGATTTCCATAACAGTCTTATTTCTGGTTCTCTTGGTAAGAGATGCTCTAGCAAGAAAAAGGATGCCTAAATTTTGTGGCAACCATAGCTGGAGATGAGCGATAGCTGCTCCATCCATATGAAGGAGATACAGTATTCACCTATTCCTTTATAGGAGGATGCTTTATCATGTTACCTGATATCAAGGCAGGTCAAGAAGCAGAAAGATAAACAGTACTACAAATGCTCCCTTGCTTGGGTTCATGTAGCATTTTAGGTCAGGCTATTTAACAAACTTTTAGTGTGGTTTCTCAATGTGACCATATTGCTCTTGATCTTTTTCAAGTACAATGCATTCCTCGTTCCTTCTTATGGGTTCATTAGTGTTAAGATCTATTTATGAAGGCAGACGTCCCTTTCAAAGTAATTATCCTTAATTGAGTGAAAAGATTTGTTGAAATGTGTTATTCCTCCAGAGCGTATGAGATTTTCTGACAGACTTTTCTTTTTTGAAGACTTAAAATGTGTGTGTGTGTGTGTGTGTGTGTGTGTGTGTGTAAGTGTATGAGTTTCTTATCATAAAAGGGATTGTGATTGAGACTTCGTTTTCATTTTTTGTAAAAGATGGAATAAGAGTAAGCAAAAAAAATCAGTGAAATATATATTTAATAAATTAGCAAAATACTTAAAACAATATAGTCAGTGATAAAGTGATAGAGAAATTGTATTGTTTAAAGACATTCACTTGCACTATGTGTCGAGGTTTACTCTACAAAGAAACCAAATCACTGACTCCTTGCACTCTTTCCTTCATTTCTTTGTTCCTTCTGATAGTCATTTGCCATTCACCAGGGACCTTGCTAGGCACTGGGGATATAATGGAAAGCCAGACAGAACTGGTTTTTGCACTCATGGAAGTTGGGGGTGTTAAATAAGTAATTACCTAAAGTGTGTGAGGTCCTATGATGTATAGTGCACAATGCAAGCATATTACATGGGGCTCACCATTACTGTCCTAGAAAATAGTAAAGTGTAAAACTGGGAACTATGTGCAGAGGATTAGGTGATCATGAGGGTCAAAGCTGCAAATCATGAATAAGCATGGGGGTTTAGACTTCCTTGGCATTTAGATTTATCAAAGCCATATGCTGAGGGTCAGTGAAACTCATTAGAGTAGGACAAGCTAGAGGTCAAGGTTGTATTCTCAACCTCAGGTAACTCTTGTCTTATCCACAATTTCTAATCATGGGCTGCTGTTTTCCAGGCACGTTATCTATTATTAGGTCACCCCTCCTCCAACCAGGTCTAGGGTTCATAAAGTCTATACACATTTGATTTTTGTTTATCAAAGCTGTAAGTATAATGGCAGAACATCTAGAAATTAATGATAGTTTATTTCATATCTAATTTGAAAGTGGCTTTGAGATGATATTTTTTTCTTGCTGTTTCCAATGAATATAGCCCTGGATTTCCTTTTCCAAACCTATCACACATTCTTTTGAGTATTCTGAGTGGTAGAACATTTTTACTTGTGCAGGAAAGATTCACTTCTTGAAATCAGCCAAACATATTTAAATTCCGGGCCTATTGAATAAGACAGGGTACTACTGTTTGGGGGGATGAGTTTGTTGCTGTCCCAGAGCAGTTACAATTATAGTCAGGAGGGTGGGTCTGTAGTTAACCAGCTCTGGAGATCATTGTTAAAGAGTAGCCCAAGAGATCATTTGGTATGCAAGAATATTCATGAGTGGTCCTCTAAGATTGTTGAAGAACAACAATCACTTGAATATAAGTGTGTATATGTTTACTAAAAATCTGCTTACTAGAGAGAATTATAATAAGGCAACAAAACTAAAGTTCCAAAAATATGCATTGTCTGATAGTTTACTTGGTAGCATGATGTGTATTATGCACATGCAGCAACTTATAAAATAAGTGAACTATGTTTCTTTGTAAATTTTTGTCTTTACAGTGTAAAAATAGCTTATCTACATATGTTGCTTTTAGGTTGAGAATGTGCTAGGATTCAATTCTAAAATATATAGCATTTTCTTGTGGCACTTATAGCTAGCAGTTTTGAAATTTTATATATAAAATAACTTATTAAAAACACCTTATTATTAAATTATGTATCAGGGTTATATATAAAATGTTGGAAGTAAGTTGGGGCATTGGTGAATTATACATAATGAGCTGTTCAACTAACCTTAAATAGCTATCTCAGGCTGAATTAATATTGGATTCACTAGAAGGAAATGATAAAACAGAATGGCATTGGCCCTGGAGGTAGAGAAGCCTAAGTTTGAATACTATTTTAACATAACCTAACTTTCTATGGCCTCAGACAATTTTTTTCTTGTTTAAATTATATATATATATATATATATATATATATATATATATATATATAGTAATGCCCACCGGTGTGTATAATGTGCTTGACATCTAATGGGCTCAATGAATGGTGGTTATTATTAAGGGATGATAGGGAAATATAGCAATTACATTTTAGTACTCATAATTTCCTTATAATTAAGAAAAAATTGTTAATACTTACTAAATGGAATTTTAAAGACAACCATAACTTGCTTTCTTCTCACCAATGCCTGCAACGGTGCTGGTGGATACACAAATGATATTCCCAGTAGTTTTGGAATCCGTGGGTTGCCAAATCATAACATATGAGGGTACCCGATCTCCAAAGTGGCAGTTGCTCGTCATTTTAGGGAAAAAATATTTTTTCTTGGAGAAGGTGCATCTAGCACTCTTCTTTAAGATCTAAAATGGGCTAAAATGAAAGCTTGTTAAGAAGAGCTCTAATTTCTGTTAGGTGTCTGTGTATACATGGGCACTCTAGGACTTTCCTAATTAACTTTTGAATCAGCAGTAGTACTGTTGTGCTCCAGGAACATCGTGTGATTATTTTGCTTTTGTAATATATCCGAGTGTGAAAGCCAGATGTTTAAATTCACCTTTTTTGCTATTGGTGTTAAAGAGATTATCATCCCTGAATATAATCTCAAGGAAAGTTCTGGGGTCCTGCTTCAGTGAGAAAAAGTCTTGTTTCTCTTTACCAAATCAAAAGAAAGGGCTTTTTATTATATGAGAAGAATAACGTTGCATTCTAGTAGAGGAAACGGGCAATCACCTTTTGATCCCTAATGTGGGTGCCCAAGTTTGTAAATTTAATAAAAAGATAAAAAATGTGGCGGTGTTTTTATCTGAAGCAATAAAGTGTGATTAAATCTGGCCAGTTTGATGCTAGCGGTCTTTCTGGGTAGCGTGAAGGTGAGTGAGAGCTTTGGACAAGATAATAGCGACAGACAAATGTGAAAGAATATGAAGTTTTAAAGAGCCTTTCAGAACACTAAAGAGTTTAGGAAATTAAAATAATCAGTATGGCTTTTCATGCTCCTGAGTAGTCTTAACTGCCAGGTCCATTCACTTCTCTATCATTGAGTAAATCTATCTCCTCCATTGTAATGACTGTTTCTTAGTCTGTTATGATTATCTTTCATGTTACTTTTTATTAATATTTTAAAATAAAGATAGGCCAGAAAGTAATATGTGTATAATCTGTTGGGTCTAACAGGGTGCCAATCAGCTAAGCCCTATGGCTCTTACAAGTAATGAGATAACTTTGGGAAAGGTAGGATGTAGACACAAATTTATAACATATAAAAGGTCATTTTTGTCATTATGTTGAGCAGAGGATCTAGCATATAGGGAAAACCAATTATTACTATAACGTGTTATAAATGCTTGGCTATTCAGACACATCTTTGAAATATTAATGCCTAACAGTGACCTTAAAAATCAGAAACATTAGATGGAATGCCTAATATAGTAGTACAATTCAGCTTAGTTATGCATGCGTATACATATGTACAGAGTATGGTAGGGGCTTCGGTTAAAATAAATTGCAACTAAGTTTGTTTGATATCATCCCTGTTTGTTAGTTTATGTCTGTCACATATGCATGAAGATAACATTTTGATAAGGGAAGTGAGGGTTATCATTATAGATAGGAGGCAGTGTTTGCCATATTGGCCTTTGCCTTAATCATTTGTTCTGGTAATGGTAATAGTAATCAGGAAATTCCAATATTGACTTATATATGATTTTAGCCATGGCTTATATTTTTATTTAGATACTAAACTGAGCTGGCTTCTTTTAAGGTTTCATAGTTGTAGTTATACTAAAACATATTAGTTTGGCACAGCTTTCAAAAGTGCACCCTCTGTTAGATAAAGGGTGCCATAATGGCTTCTGGAATGATCTATTATTTTTGGCATATAAAAAGAAGTTATAATGCTGTTCTTTAAAATTTATGTTTCATAATAAAATGAATAATTCATTCACTCATCCACTGACAAGCAGAATACTTAAATTAATGTCTCAAAGTAAAAAATCAGCACCAAACCAAAAAGCTAGGGTTGGAGGTAGGGAAAGAGGCTTGGCTATTAGGATATAATACATTTTCAAAAGATAACCATAATATAAAATGAGTCTGAAAGTCATTTATAAAGAACAGGATATTAAAAGCTATAAGAAAAAAAAAAGACCATTTATCTATTTGTGTACTATTTTGAAGACTTGAGCCAAATGTTTCATCAGTGATTTGGGTGCCTTCCAATAAATTGGGTAGGGTTGATGCGTGTTGGGGGAAGGGGCTGGGCAGCAATCTCTTTTTCCTTTGAGCTTGGTTTATTTAAACCTTAATTCATTAATTCAACAAATGTCTATTGAGCAGCTGATATATATAAGGCAAGATGCCAGGCACCAATATATATACATACACACACACACACACACACACACACACACACAAAGATATCTAAGGCATAGAGTTTAGGATTTACAAGTGGAGATAACATACCTAGATGAACTTAAGACAAAATCAATTTTGAAAATAATTTTTAAAAATAATAAAATGAAATTTATTAATGACTAATTAAGGATGGATAAATAAATCTTACTCATTGTCTCTTTTTTATATTTGCAGCAATGCATGATTATCATCATCATCATCTTATTACCATACGACAATGATAATAGCTAAAATGTATGTCCCTAGGCACTGTTCTATGTATTTACATGTACATAATAACCTATAGAGCAAGTGTTATTATTATGTCCATTTAATATGAAGAAACTGAGGAACAGAGAAGTTATGTAACTGGCCTAGGGTCGCTCAGGTAGTAAGGACAGTCAGACTTACCTCCAGGACCTGAGATTTTTGCTATTAGAAATGACATAAATGCAATTGGAATCAAGCTGGCAGGATTCCCTGACAACATCTAGTAGATGTTAGAATTGTGAGGATGTTTTCAATTTGGTTTCCCAGTTTCTTCAGAGTTGTCAGTACCAATGTCCATATAGTTAGCAGCAAGTCAAAGAGGAAACAATATGAATATGTTTATGTTTGAACATTGATCTTTACAAAGAATTATTTTCTAAAACTAATGTTTATCAGGGTCAGTCTAGAGAGTTACAAATCAAACAAGGATGGTTTCTGGATTAGTTAGATTACATTCATAATAGAAAACTTTTGGACTGGGGTTCTGTAAACCTGGCCGTATCGCTTTTCTGGACCTCATATTTTCCATGTACAAAATAAAGGAGTTGGATTGGATCATCTCCTGGCTCTATTTTTAAAAAATTTTTAATTAAAATTCAAGTTAGTTAACATAACGTGTAGTAATGGCTTCAGGAGTAGAACCCAGTGATTCATCTTACATATGGCACCCAGTGCTCATCTGGAAAAATGCCCTCCTTAATGACTATCACCCATTTAACCTATCCACCCTACCTCCCCTCCCCTCCAGCAACCCTCAGTTTGTTTTCTATAGTTAAGAGTTCCAGAGAGAGGCAAACTGTAAATGACTCTTTGCTCTATTTTAAATCTTATGTTCTGGGGGTTTATATCTCTCTGGGCCAATTAGGCTCATAAAGTTTTGGATTTAATTAAGAAGAAAAAGATTTTAGTGAGGGAAATCGGCAAAATTCAGACAGATAGAAAACATTTATGTTTGTTCCGAGACCTCTGGCTAAGTCAACTAGCTTACATTGAATAAATAAATATATTACATGGTATTTCTTACCAATTTAAAACAGTTGTTTCTATTCAGAAATAGGTGTTATTTTGTTTAGTCCAGAAGTTGATTGTCATATTTAAACATTTGTTTATGATTTCCCATTTATTGGCTGTGACACAAAGTAAGTTTCTTAAGAAGGAATATCTAAGTTTCAACAAGAAACTTAGAGGACACTAAAAAGTGGTATAGGCAATATCAGAGCAGTCACTCATTTTCACTGCCTTTTGTAGAACATGGTGAAAAGTTCTTATACAGCACAGATTTGTAAGTATTTTTTCTTCTAGAGACCTTCCATATCACCCCTGTGAGCCACAAGTCTTGTAAGGTAGTTTCCAATGCCTGGTAATTTCCAATGCCTAAGGTGTATGACTATGACATTTTAATATGTAATTGCAATCTCTGGATTTAAAAATGGAGGATTGAATATGGTAGCACAGAGGTGAATTCATCTACTCTCTGAAAAATAACACCGTGGGGCCTTGATAACTTGATGATTCTCTGATGTGTGCCATAGATGAACCATAGCACTCCCATGGCACTTGTGTCATGACGAGATGGTTCATGATAAAAACTTTACTTCTTTCTAGCTTTGTGACCTAGGGCAAGTCATTAACCTCTCAGATGCCAGTTTTTTCAGCTTTAAAATGAAATTGTAATACTTAAATCTGCTCTACTTTCTTAAAAAGAAATTTTGATGTTTTCATTTATAAATAATACTTCTCTTGTGACTCATTTTATATCTGGTCAGAACACCTGAGGATGAGGGGATGCTGTGGAAGAGAATTAAAGATGGAGATGAAGACTGAAAGTGAGGAATTTTCTCACAGCCTATGTGAAAATTTCTCCCATCAAGTCTAGTAAATGGAAAGCTGGGACTTGGGGACCATTTTCTTAACCATTTTGGGTGTGCACCAGTTATTTATTTATTTTATTTTACTTTTAAATTATTTTATTTTTTTAATACAATTTATTGTCAAATTGGCTTCCATATAACACCCAGTGCTGGTCTCAAGAAGTGCCCTCCTCAATGCCCATCACCCACGTTCCCCTCTCATCCACCCCCTATCAACCCTCAGTTTGTTCTCTGTATTTAAGAGTCTCTTATGGTTTGCCTCCCTCCCTCTCAGTTTGTAACTTTTTTTCCCCCTTCCCTTCTCCCATGGTCTTCTGTTAAGTTTCTCAAGATCCACATATGAGTGAAAACATATATCTGTCTTTCTCTGACTGACTTATTTCACTTAGCATAATATCCTCCAGTTCCATCCACGTTTCTGCAAATGGCAAGATTACATATTTTCTCATTGCCAAGTAGTATTCCACTGTATATATATAAACCACATCTTCTTTATCCATTTGCCAGTTGATAGACCTTTAGGCTCTTTCCATAATTTGGCTACTGTTGAAAGTGCTGTTATAAACATTGGGGTACGTGTGCCCAACAAAATTGAAGTAGCAAAGTGCAAATTTTTTTAAGTCTGCTTTTTAAAAAAAGTAATAAATGGTAAGTATCAGCCTCTTCTAAATCTAAAGCCTCAAGACAGTGGAGCCCACTACACCTTCTAATGTTCAATGGACTTTGCTTCTGTTTTGGAGAGCAGCAGAGGAGAGCTTTAGGTCTGAGTCTTCTATAATTCAGTCTCATGTTCAGTTCATAGGAAAAAAGAATGATCTAAAACTGACTGCTAGTCTCACTGGTCATGTTTCCATGTCAGCAAATTCATTGCTCACTTGACGTACAATGAGATAAATTTCTACTTTGACATATGCCTACCGGTATTGTCCTGTCTCAATTTTCCCTTCACCTCACAATGTTTTAAGCAGCTTAAATAAGAAGAGAACTCTACATTAATACTCCATTTGAGAAGGTAATCTGTCCAAGGAAGAATATATCCATCTATGGAGGAAACTCAATGCATCATTTATTTATTTATTTATTTATTTATTTATTTATTTATTTTACAAATCGAAGTTTCTAATTTACATTCAGAAAAAATGTTTTAAATTTATTAAAAACAAAGAGTAAAAACTGTGATATTAATAGAATATATCTCATTTCTATTTTCTGGAAGATGAATGCATGTTTCTGGAATACACACACACACACATATATACACATATACATTTTTTCTATTGAGGTATAACTTACAAATAATAAAATGCAAGAGTGCCTGGGTGGCTCTGTTGTGAAGGTGTCCAACTTCAGCTCAGGTTATGATCTCTCAGTCTATAAGTTTGAGCCCTGCGTCGGGCTCTGTGCTGACAGCTCAGAGCCCGGAGCGTGCTTTGGATTCTGTGTCACCCTCTCTCTGCCTCTCTCCCATTCATGCTTTGTGTGTGTGTGTGTGTGTGTGTGTCTCTCTCAAAAATAAACATTAAAAAAAATAAAAAAAAAACAAATAATAAAATGCACAAATTACAAGAGGACAATTTTGCATATAAATATCTCTCTGTAACCACCATCCAGATTTCCAGATTTCCTGCACCTTTCAGCCCCTACTCCTACCCCATCCCCAAAGTAACCACTATTTGTCTTTTTATCACCGTAAATTAGGTTTGCTTATTTTTAAACTTCATATAAGTGTAATCACACAATACATACTAATGTGTGAGGCTTCTTTTCTTCTCAACATTATTTCAGTGAGAATTTCGGTCATGCTGTGGTTCGGGAGCAATAGTGTTCTTTTTCACAGCTGTGAGCTATTTCACTGTATAGCTGTATTACCACTTATTGTTGATGGAGATTTGGGGTGTTTCCAGGTTTTAGCTATTATAAATAATGCTGCTATGAAAATTCTTTCAAGTGTTTTTGGTGCACATAGCACCTGAGTCACAGGATAAATACATGTTGAGATTTCATAGATGGGCCAAAAGCTTCCCAAAGGGGCTACTCTAGTTTGAACTCCCATCTGAGAAATTTCTCCCCTATGAGAAATTCACATTGTCATTAACATTTGATGTTACAGCACTAGGTTCTTTCACTTTCCACCAGTTTGGATGATGCCTAGTAGTATTTCAGTGAGGTTTTAATCTGCATTAAATCTTCTCAGTTGACAAAACATGTTGAGCTTCTTTTTATGTTTATTGGCCATACACTTCACTTTTATGAAGTGCCCGATCAAGTCTTTTCTCCCTTTATTTAAAAAAAGTCTTTTTACGTTTATTTATTTTGAAAGAGAGAGCAAGCATGTAGGGGAGGGGCAGAGAGAGAGGGGGAGAGAGAGAGAATCCCAAGCAGGCTCCACACCATCAGCATGGAGCCCAATGTGGGGCTTGAACCCATGATCCATGAGATCATGACCTAAGCAGAAACCAAGAGTTGGGCGTTCAACCGACTAAGCCACCCAGGCCCCAAGTCCTTTCTCCACTTAAAAAAAATTGGGCTTGTCTGTCTTTTCTTACTGATTTATAGTTCTTTATATATTCCAAGTATGAGTTATTTGTTGGATATATGTATTGAAATTATTTTTTTCCAGTCTGTAGCTTGCCTTTCATGTTTCAAATGGTGTCTTTCAGAGAGTGGAAGTTTCAAATGTCATACAGAGCAAGTTATTTATTGTTTTCTTATTTCTTTTCCAATTTCTTTCCATTTCTTTCTCTTTTCCAGTTTAAGAAATGTAAGATACTTGCCTATCTTAAGATCTTGAAGATATCCCCTTATATTTTCTTCCAGAAAGTTTATTGTATATTTTTATGTGGGTCTTTACTTCATCTTTAATTTTTGTCCATGGTGTAAGGTAGAGGTCAAGGTTCATTATTTTTTCCATATATTGAAAAGCCTGTCCTGTCCCACTGGACTGCAGTGGCATCATTATAAATCAGGTGACTATATCTAGGTGGATCTGTTTCTTGGCTCTCCATCCTGTCTCTTTGGTTTACTTTATCCTTGGGCCGAAAGCTCACTATGTTACTTATCTTTGCTTTATGTAAGTCTTGCACTCTGAGAGCAAGTCCTGCAGCTCTGTTCTTCCTCATCTTCTAGGTTTTCTCGACTATTCTAGAAATTTCTGTTAACAGATATTTGAAATCTTTACTTTTGAATGACTTTTAAAGAGATTTTTGGGAATCAATAAGAAGCTTTCCCCAAGCAGGAGACCTACTCTCAAACTGGTTGTGATTGTAAGATATTTGGTGAGTGAATAAATTCTTGAGATCTCAGTTTCTGTCCGGTATAACAGGACTAAAAACTGTCCAAGTTCCTTGGATTGCTGTATGGCTAAAACACAAATGACTGTAAATTGAATTCAATGCTAATGAATTAGGGACATTAGGGATGGAAGGAACCTGGAGCATTATCTAGCCCAAGCTCTTCATAACAAATGAAAAAGGGTAGATGACTTTCCCAACGTTTGCTTTCAATTCATAAGCCAGTTTTCTTCTACTAAAGCTTGCCATCTTTTAATCAAGCCAACAATATTTCAGGAAGCTCTTGTCTCCATACATATATCTCTTGCATCTACTGGAGGAAGGGGATGTGTGACCTTAAGAATGTTAAACTTCAATAAAGGGGAAAACAGTTTATAAGAACTGTTCCTTTGTGATGTAGAGAGATGCTTAATTAACTAGAACTTCATTGAAAATTGTGGTGTAAATCTTTTCAAAATTAACCCAAGTCCCCATGAATTATGTTTCCCCTGATTGTGCAGTCCAAAAGATTTTAAATCAGCAAGGCACATCTTGATCTGAGAACAATGTTAGTGTTTGCGCACTCTGCATTCTCATTTGCTTCAAGAAAAGAAGACTCCTCCTTCATTCCATTTACAACAGCCAGATTTTGGAGGCTGTACCAGACAGATGAGGTACACAATTGACAGTGTGTTTCCCTCATCCCCAGTGTTCTCCCTGAAACACTGTTTGTTTCCCTTTCCTTTTATTTTATTTTATTTTATTTTATTTTATTTTATTTTAATCACTCTTCTGCGACATTGTTGGGGGTGAGTCTTCGTCAAGGTGTCCAGCTGAAAAACGGTTATCGGATCTTGCTGAGGCAGGGACAGAGGAACAGCAGCCAACACCGGCTGCAGATGTGCAAAGTGGTAACTTTAGGAGGCAATGATAATTAAAGAACATATGGTCTGTAATAAATCTGTACAGTAGTGCTAGCTCATATTAATCGAGGGATTAAGAATAATAGCACATCCTTATGAATAGTGTGTTAAATCTCAAGTTACATTTCCTAAGCTCAATATAGCTTGGTGTAAATTTAGTGGTTTTTCTTATTTGATATAGTATATGAAGTGTGAGAAGATTTATAGTATAATTTGTGTACATGTACCCTGATCAAAATGGCCGAGAAAGGCCTGATGACACATAAACATCTGGAGGTACAGATGTCACTCGCATGAAGCTGAAGACTGACGGGAGGCAGGAGCATATGATCGTGAGAGGAGCAGGGCTCGAAGTGCCAAGTTTCACATGAGTTTGATAGAAATGTGTTGTGAGTGCTTAACATTGTGATTGATAGTTGTAGGTGAAGAAAAGTATCCCCTAAGCTTATGCCTACCTTTTTGTTCTCTTTTGTTTTGGATTTGTTCTTTATTTTTACTCTTTCGGAGTGATGACTTTTATCAGAAAAACGTATTGAGTTTCCAGGCTTGGAAGATAGGGTTCCAAGTGGGGAAAGCTGTGTTGGAGAAAGTGACTCATGGCCTGAAATGATGTTACCAGCAAAGAGGGGCAAGGGGCTGAGTTCTTTATTCATTTGCATGTATTCCATGTCTATATATTAATATTCCCAAGCCAGCTACCAAGAACCAATTAGAGATACAGATATAGATAAAGATATATAGATATAGATATCCTAACATATTAATAATGTTATCCCTGTTTACTGGAATTATTAGGAGATTTTTTCTATTTTGATTATCTAAATATTCATTAATGAATAAGATTAAATGGTGTTTTTCAGAACAGAAATACTGAATGGGCCACCAGAGTTCCATTTCTTTTTTTAAATTTTTTTTTTTAACGTTTATTTATTTTTTTGGGACAGAGAGAGACAGAGCATGAACGGGGGAGGGGCAGAGAGAGAGGGAGACACAGAATCAGAAACACGCTCCAGGCTCTGAGCCATCAGCCCAGAGCCCGACGCGGGGCTCAAACTCACGGACCGCGAGATCGTGACCTGGCTGAAGTCGGACGCTTAACCGACTGTGCCACCCAGGCGCCCCCAGAGTTCCATTTCTAATCCATCAGTCTTTAACTGACCTAGTGGCTTTCTTCTGGTGCCATCAAGGTTAAAGAATGACTACTTTTTTTTTTTCTTTATCTCATTATCATCAAATGAAAATCAAGTAAAGCATAATTGTTCTTGTCACTTAAAATAACATACTTCTTGAATGGACCAGTGCAGAACATTTGAGCCTAACAATTGTTATGAACCTAAATGAGCAAAAACATTTGGAACCATTTGGTAAAAGATATAAATTTATAAGGTAAAGTAGTGCCCTTTGGGAAATTCTAGGAGCCAGTCTTTGGAAATTCCTGAAAGGTCCTTCCTAGAAGATGCGGTATCACCTCAATGTCAAGTTAGTCAATTCTTTCTCTGATGAATCAACATTCCACTGGCTGCAGATTTGGGGGAATAGTATTTAGAATTTGTTTCTTTTGCTCTCACTGGAATAGTTAAGGCTGATTTTATGAGTAATGGTTTACCTTTGTATTCTGGACCAGGCCTCTGAGAGTTAGATGAAAAAGTCGGTCAATTCCCATATTTTCTTTATGAGATCAAAGTATGGATGCCATCTTAGATAATATAAATTCATGTATATAATAAGTGAATGGTCTGCCCATTAATTTGTTGGCTACAATGCTGGATTGGAAACACAATGGATAAGAAGAGCAAAGTAATTAAAGCAATACTGAGTTTCTCTTGTAGAGCGACAGAGGATGATTAGGTTGCCATAAACTTTGGAGTTGAATAGTAACCTCAGCTGATCAGCAACTCATTTTTTACCCTATGTCTTTCTGTTCTTTTCTGGCCTCCTCCTAACCATACTGCAGATGAATACCACATTCTCAGATTTACTGTTCTGCCAGTGCCTAAGGAAGCAGCTGCTGATGCTGCGATGATGCATGGAAGCTAGAGATGCCAGGATTTTACTTCTGTCTACTGGGGACTTTTTTTTCTTGCTAGCTTCTAATGAGCAATTTTATATTTCATACGGACAGTTCTGCATCATGGCCTGAAGAAGGGTTAATGGCTCAAAAGATTTGGTGTGAGTTTTCACATGAAAGCACAATCTATTCTCAAGGAAAGCTTAAATATTGTCACGGAGAATTTATTTAACATGGAGATACCAGGAAATATTTTTGCATTACTCCTGAAACAAATGGAAAGAGAAGAAGACAGACACAGACAGAAGTGAACACAGACCAACAGATGTACATAATAGGTAGCACACTCAATTCTCTTCTTGGTGCTAGAAGGAGTTCTCTACCTGTATAAATACAACAAAAAGGGTTAGCTAAAAGACCAAATATATACTCTGGAATGATCTACATGGTCACCTTAACTGCACACATATACCTGTGTGTATTTGCATATATGTACACACAATTACCATATGCGTTACACCATAGTATTAGAGCTAAGGTGTGGTTCTCATTTTTTATTATTTAATTTATTTATTTATTATATTTTTAATATGAAATTTATTGTCAAATTAGTTTCCATACAACACCCAATGTTCATCCCAACAGGTGCCCTCCTCAATGCCCATCACCCACTTTCCCCTCCCTCCCACCCCCATCAACCCTCAGTTTATTCTCAGTTTTTAAGAGTCTCTTATGGTTTGGTTCTCTGCCTCTCTTTTTCTTCCCCTTCACTTCCCCCCATGGTCTTCTGTAAGTTTCTCAGGATCCACAGAAGAGTGAAAACATATGGTATCGGTCTTTCTCTGTATGATTTATTTCACTTAGCATAACACTCTCCAGTTCCACCCACGTTGCTACAAAGGGCCATATTTCATTCTTTCTCATTGCCAAGTAGTATTCCATTGTGTATATAAAACACATCTTTTTTTATCCATTCGTCAGTTGATGGACATTTAGGCTCTTTCCATAATTTGGCTATTGTTGAAAGTGCTGCTATAAACATTGGGGTACAAGTGTCCCTATGCATCAACACTCCTGTATCCCTTGGGTAAATTCCTAGCAGTGCTATCGCTGGGTCATAGGGTAGATCTATTTTTAATTTTTTGAAGAACTTCCACACTGTTAATGAAAAATCGTTTTTTTAAACTACAAATCCTTATTCACTGTAAAGGTCATGGGAGACCCGTGTCTTTTCTTTGTCTCATCTGTATCATTTTTTTTCTTAGCCCTGGTTCTATGTTCACATCCATGTGTCAGAAGTAATTTTGGAAAATACTCAGTCTCTCTGTTGAGAATACAGTGTATAGTCTTAGGCAACTGTATTTTCATGGTGCTCTTTTGTTCCCATGCATTGCTATGTCAATCTGTGTATTTACAAGAACTTCATGAGCTGAAATTCTAATGTAATGCATGACTTGCAAAAAATCCTACTGGGTGAAATGTTATAAAACATCTCTGTTGAAGCAAGAGAGTTTTTTCTGTTAGTTAGTTGTCTATTCTATCAATGATGCATTGGTTTTTTGGTTGAAAAAAAAATCCCCATCTTGGCATATTGTTACCTCAAAAGTCTGTCTCCATTTCTCAGTATTCTCAGGCAATGGCTATTTTAAGTATTAAACTATCATATGCCACCTATAGCATGATTTACTATGTTTATACCATGTAATTACTTCTTTCTTGGGATTTTGTTGCACAAATCAAAAAGAGTTGCTGACATAGCCAGACAGCTAGGTGCAGAAAATTTGCTTTCTTGGTAGATGTAAAAATACCTTGAAGAAATGCATATCTAATATTTGGGAAAATTTAAGACTCCTAAAATGTTTAATAACTTGGCAACTGTTTTCAGAAGAAATTGAAATAAACAGTAGAAGAGCATTGCCTGAAACACACAGACACATGCACACACACACACACACACACACCTCTAGAAGGTATATTCAAACAATAAAAGTAGAGAATCCCTAAGGATAGCAGAATCCATGATTAATATTGCAAAGTGAAAAATAAAGAGAGACACCTGGGTGGCTCAGGTCATGATTTCACAGTTTGAACCCTGTATCGGGCTCTCTGCCATCAGCACAGAGCACACTTCAGATCCTCTCTGTCTCTCTGACCCTCCTCTGCTTGCATATACTCTCTTTCTCTCAAAAATAAACAGTTTTTAAAAATTATAGGAAATAAAGAACTAGTTTGCTAGTGTACTAGGTAGTTCCATGTCCGCTTTGTGTAGGAAAGGGCAGTCTTATAGATTACACTCCCCCTGCTCCCATCCCCTCCTGCACCTCCAGAAACAAACAAACAAACAAACAAACAAAAAACAAAAAACCCACCAGAGCTGAATTCATCAGAAATTGACACCAGACATAAAGGAAGAGGGGCCATCTTTATGTTGGAAGCAGAGTTAAAATTTTGTCTCTTTTGGAAACTAAGTTGAAACATCCTTTAGATTTGGAGCTAAAGCTACCATTTTGGAAACATACAAGAGAAGTTAGCAGGAAAACGAGTCTGTAGAATGAAGAGAAATAGCCAGATGGAAGGGCAGGCGTTATGTGGCTCCTGAAGAAAAAAGAAGGAAAGAATATTGGTCATGTGTTTGACTGATTTCCACATCCAGGTCCCCTGAGACTTTATTCCATTATTTTCAATATGGCATTGTCTTCTAGGTTTAATTCTTTTGCATGCAAAGAAGTGGAGCTTGATGGACTCTGAGAAATCCATTAGCTTAGCATCTGACTTTACAGATTAGCAAATAGAAGTTTATGGAGGTTAAAAATAAAACTTATTCAAGATCACATAAGGACATAACAATAACTTCTCTTCTTGTTACAATTCTTAGCCAATTTATTATCTTGATTACAATTCTTAGTCCAATTTATTATCAATATCAATGATATCATTTGCAGAGGTACGAATGTTAATGATAGTTTCCACTTCTAAGGATTGAAAGTATTTTCTCTATAGGATCTCAAAGGAAAATATTGCTTTTCTGATGGATAGTCTGGAACATTCATTTACTGTGAAAAAAACGTGACCTTCCATGATCTTTCCCAAGTTGTATTTCTAGACCAATTTGCACTATTCATATTTGTAGACTCTGTGCTCTAGTTGCATTGCTCCCTGAAGATCCTACTTTTACTCTTTTTAAAAATTAAAAAAATTATTTATAAAATAATATTCATTTATTATTAATTTATCTATTCATTATTATTATTATCATCATTATTATTCATTTATCTATAAAGATATACTTGGTGCATGGTGTTTATTTTTCTTAGAGCAACGGTTCTTCACTCTGGTTGCGTATGAGAAGTTCCTGGGTAGCTTTAAAAAAATACCAATGCCCAGAATTCTCAGGGATTCAGATTTAATTGGTCTACGTTACGGTATTAGATAACTGAAATATAGCTAATGTACAATAAAATTCACCCATTTACTATGCATCCTGAAAATGTGCTAACTGTATACAGTCATGTAACCACCAGAACAATCGAGACTTAGAACAGTTCTATCTCAAGTGTCCTTGTGCCCATTTGTAGTTGATTCCCTGACAGCTGACCATAGATAACCACTGATTTTCTTTCTGTCATTGTAGTTCTGTCTTTTCTAGAACTTCATATAAATGGAGTCATAAAGTGTATAGTCATTTAGGCTTGACTAATTCTACTATGATTGAGACTCAACCATATTGTCCTTTTTTAATTGCTGAGTAGAATTCCATAGCATGGCATAAGACACAATTTGCTTCTCTTTTTACCATTTGATGGAAGGTTGAATGGTTTTCAGTTATTTGGTTATTATGAATAATTTTGCCATGGATATTTGCATACAAGTCTTTGTATGGATATGTGTTTTCATTTTTCTAACAATGTGATTGCTGGGTCAAATGGTAAGTACGTGTTTACCTTTGTAGATACTGCCATATTGTTCCTCAAAATGGCTGTACATTTACATTTCCACCAGCAATGTGTGAGAGGTCCAGCTGTTTCACATCCTCACCAACACCTGGGGCTTTGGGACTTTGTAACCTTAGTCATTCAAGTGAATATGTAGTGAGATCTCAGATATCAGTATTTTTAATTAACATTAAATCAAGCATCTGTATTTTAAGAAACATTCTCAGGTGATTCTAGTGTCAGCTGTGGATGAAAATGACTATCCTATAAGGTCTTTCTTTTTTTTTTTTTTTTAATTTTTTTTTCAACGTTTATTTATTTTTGGGACAGAGAGAGACAGAGCATGAACGGGGGAGGGGCAGAGAGAGAGGGAGACACAGAATCGGAAACAGGCTCCAGGCTCTGAGCCATCAGCCCAGAGCCTGACGCGGGGCTCGAACTCCCGGACCGCGAGATCCTGACCTGGCTGAAGTCGGACGCTTAACCGACTGCGCCACCCAGGCGCCCCCCTATAAGGTCTTTCCATGGCAACTCTCAATATTTGAATTTTATGCATTCTTCAGGCCCCAACTTAAATACCCACTTTTCCATGAAAACTTTTCTCATCCAAGAGGCATATTTTCCTCTTTCCTAAAATCCCCTATTATGATTACTTAGCACTTGTTACCTTGCTTTATAGTTATTTATGTATCTAGTTATCTTATTCACTAGACTGTAAGGTCTTTGAGATCAAAGACTTTACCTTACCTTTGTAGGCCTTAATGAATATTTATTGAATGAGTTGTGAATATTTGCAATATCCACCTCATATTTTATGTAACAGAGTGACCATGTTAAGAAAACAGACTCTTGAAAACAAAATTGGAGGTATCACAACTCCAGATTTCAAGTTATATTACAAAGCAGTATTAATTAAAACAGTATGGTACTGGCACAAAAGTAGACACATAGATCCATGGAATAGAATAAAAAAATCCAGAAATAAACCCACAATTATATGGTCAATTAATCTCTAACAAAAGAGGAATAAATATACAATGGAAAAAGACAGTCTGTTCAACAAATGGTGTTGGGAAAACTGGACAGCAATATGCAAAAGAATGAAACTGGACCACTTTCTTACATCATACACAAAAATAAATTTAATATGGGTTAAAGACCTAAGTGTAGGAGCTAAAGCCATAAAAATCCTTGAAGAGAGCACAGGCAGAAATTTCTCTGGCGTTGGCCATAGCAAAATTTTTCTAGATATGTTTTCTCAGGCAAGGGAAACAAAAGCAAAAACAAACTATCAGGACTACACAAAAATAAAAAATCTGCACAGTGAAGGAAACAATCAAGAAACTAAAAAGATAGCCTAATACTAAAAAACAGCCTACTGAGTGGATGAAGATATTTGCAAATGACACACCCAAAAAGGGTTAGTATCCAAAGATCTTATACAACTCAACACCAACCCCGTACCCCCCACCCAAATAATCCAATTAAAAATGAGTTCCTGTTTCTCCACATCCTCGCCAATGATGCAAACTGGTGCAGCCGCTCTGGAAAAACAGTGTGGAGGTCACTCAGAAAATTAAAAATACAACTACCCTATGACCCAGCAACAGCACTAATAGGAATTTATTCAAAGGATACAGGAGTGCTGAATCATAGGGGCACTTATACCTTATAGCAGTGCTTCCAACAATAGCCAAATCATGGAAAAAGCCCAAATGTCCATCAACTGGTGAGTGGATAAAGTAGATGTGGTTTATATATACAATGGAATACTACTTGGCAATGAGAAAGAATGAAATCCTGCCATTTGCAACAACGTGATGCAACTAGAGGGTATCATGCTAAGTGAAATAAGTCGGTCAAAGATAGACATCATATGTTTTCATTCATATGTGGAACTTGAGAAACTTAACAGAAGACCATGGGGCCTAAATGTCCATCAACTGATGAATGGATAAAGAAATTGTAGTATATTTACACAATGGAATATTACTTGGCAATGAGAAAGAATGAAATATGGCCTTTTGTAGCAACATGGATGGAACTGGAGAGTGTGATGCTAAGTGAAATAAGTCACACAGAGAAAGACAGATACCATATGTTTTCACTCTTCTGTGGATCCTGAGAAACTTAACAGAAGACCATGGGGGAGGGGAAGGAAAAAAAAAGAGGTTAGAGAGGGAGGGAGCCAAAACATAAGAGACTCTTAAAAACTGAGAACAAACTGAGGATTGATGGGGGGGTGGTTGGGAGGGGAAAGTGGGTGATGGGCATTGAGGAGGGCACCTGTTGGGATGAACACTGGGTGTTGTATGGAAACCAATTTGACAATAAATTTCATAAAAAAAAAAAAAAGAAGACCATGGGGAAAGGGAAGGGGTTAAAAATAGTTTCAGAGAAGGAGGCAAACCATAAGAGACTCTTAAATACAGATAACAAACTGAGGGTTAATGGGAGGGTGGGGGGAGAAAGGAAAATGGGTGATGGGCACTGAGGAGGGCACTTGTTGGGATGAGCACTGGATGTTGTATGTAAGTGATGAATCATGGGAATCTACCCCTGAAACCAAGAGCACACTATATACAGTGTATGTTAGCTAACTTGACAATAAATTATATTAAAAAATAATAAATAAATACATCTATTAAACATGATATATGACAAGAAAAAATAAAATAAATACATCTATTAAACATGATATATGATAAGAAAAAAAATAAAAATGGACAGAAAACATGAAAAGGCATTTCTCCAAAGAAGACATACAGATGGCCAACAGACACATGAAAATGTTCACATCATCACTTACCATCAGGGAAATGCAAACCAAAACTACAATGAGGTATCAGCTCACACCTGGCAGAATGACTAAAATAAAAAATGCAAGAAACAACAGGTGGTGGTGAGGATGTGGAGAAAGGGGAACCCTCTTGCACTGTTAGTGGGAATACAAACTGGTGCAGCCACTCTGGAAAACAGTAATGGAGGTTCCTCAAAAAAGTTAAAAACAGAACTACCCTAAGATCCAGTAATTTTTCACTACTGGGTATTTGCTCCCAAAATACAAAAACACTAATTTGAAGGGGTATGTGCACCTACCTGTATGTTTGTAAAGAACAAACTGATGGTCACCAGAGGGGATGTGGGTGGGGTGGGTGGATGAAATAGTTGATGGAGATTAAAGAACACACTTATGATGATGAAAAAATAAAATAAAATAAAATACTTTTAGGGAGTAGCTATAGTTATAAATAAATACAAATTGCTTTATGAGAAAATAAACTGGCTTATTGTCACACTCGAAAGAAAGAAAGAAAGAAAGAAAGAAAGAAAGAGAAAAGAATAAAGAAAGAGAAAGAAAATGTGTCCAGATTGGAAAAGAAAAAAGAAAAAAACCCCACAGACTCTGGAGCTAGACTATCCACCTTCCAATAGTGAATTTTTATTACCTCTGTAACCTTAAGCAAGTTAAATAAACTCTCTGTATCTCAGTTTTATTATATAAAAATGGGGCTATAAATGGTACCTACCTTAAAGGATTAGTCTTATAATTAAATGAGTTAATAATCATAAAACATTTAAGATTGTGCTTAACACATGGTAAGCAGTATGCAAATGTTAGCTGTTTTAGAGTGTATATGTGTATGTGTATGTCTTCTGTATGATGTATGGGAAGGTTTGGAACAAGAATGGAAAAAGCAGAGATATTAGAAAGAGAGGGGAGCATGAGAGAAAAGACAGAGAATTAGGATTCTCTCCCCCCAAACTGGCTTTGGGCAAATTGCAAATCAAATGTTCTTTTAATCCTCCTCAGTCCAGGTCTTTAGATGGGGCTTTACTATCAGCTGAGTGCCTCCCTCTCCAAGGTCAAGCTGACATTCAGCTAATGTCTTATTGTGAAGATTCTTCCCCTTCCGTCAGGCTACTGTCACTCACTGTTTCCTCAAGAGTCAGCTCTGATGTCCAGCCAGTAGATCCAGCTTTCAGTTAAGTCCATCAAGATAAGGGGCAGTGGACTGGCTACCTTCTGTCTACAGTGGCGATCTGGTTTCCTCATGGCTGGAAGCATTCTTTTTTGCCATGACCCAATTAATAATGTCTACCTGGTATGAAATAACTTTACTGAGAATACAGTCCCCAAGACATATTTTTGTGGTCAGTTGGTTTAAAGTTATGTACCATCTCTTCACTCCTTTTCCTGTTGCAGAACCCCATCATCATGGAAAGGGGAAGTCCAGCCATTGTAATAATCATACTGATGGACATTTCTTTGATTGTTACAAAATATCAAGCATTGCATTAAACACAGGAGTGATCCTCCTCACGTTGCAAAGAAGGAATGATGGCTCTCCTGAAATTACACTTGATCTTAGCCAAAAGGCCGAGAAGCGATCTCCTGAAATTATAAATGAGAAAACGGAGGCTCAGAAAGACTAAGTAATTTGTCCAATGTCATAGTTCCAGTAAGAGTCTAAATTATATTCATGTTCTCATTCATTCATTCATTCATTCACTCATCATTAGAGTACTGATACCTAGATTCCCTAATTTCACATCTAGATTCAAAGAAGCACAATATTCGTGAACTGTAAGGACTCCCCTTCTCCCAAACTCCATCTTTTTCAAAACTTTTTTGCTTTAGGTCTTTTATATGGACCAGCAGTGAAACCACGATACTTATAAATACAAAAAAATGAAAGAAAACCAATTAGTGATGCACCCTCAGTCCTGCTTGATGGAGCCACCTTGAAAACGCTTCCCATGCTGACGCTCTGACTTCCTATACTGTGTTGGGTCAAAGAAAACAGATATCTTCAACTTCAGAGAGGGCGCTGAAGGCAGTGGTGTAGATTTGAACTCCCAACTCATAAACAAAAATTTGGTGATCATGACCCTAGTCTGATAATCCCGGAAATGATCTCTTTTTGGGTAGGCATTCCAGAGGAGCTTTCTTCTTTTTTTGAGTTCCCAAACACTTTTGGGGAATGCGTAATGATTACCTTCCCTCTACCAACTGGCCAGACATTAATGCTGAAACATGTTCCAATATCTTAAACATGGAATCAGTGGTATTTTTATTCAGAGCAGTTGCTGGAAATTTGGTCAGTTTTGCTTCTCAGGAATTTAGCTAGGAATTTTTTTATTTGTTTCGCCTCTCTTCCACATGACAATGTATCTTTTATTCCCTGATAGGGAGTGGAGTGGTGTTTGTGCATTCCAGGGTATACCTTTTCAAAAGAGCTGATTAGGATGATTTCTAATTGAAATAAATAAAGTATTTCACCAGATCCTGCAAACAACAGCCTGCTTATACTCAGATTCTCTTCTTGCTGTGGGAGGAAAAGAACCACTGGGATTATTTGAAGTTTTGCTATTGCTGTCGGGTGGGGGGGGGGGGCAGGGAGAGCAGCTTTGAATGAAGAGGCATCTTTCTTCAAATGCTATATGTCTGAGACCTGCCAAGGTTGGAGGGATTCTTTCATTCAAACACCGAATATTTTGCAACTACTCTATGGTCTACCAGATGTTCCTCAGCGCCTCCAGGCTGGGCCAGTGTCTGTTGTTCTTGCTGCTTTTAGAGGTCTGACTGGGAACCCTCTGCAAGATTAGAATACGGTGCTAATGAGGCCTGAGCCACAGGTGTGGGCCAGTCAGCTTCTCACAGAGAAAAGCTTTGTCCATTAGCCTCAGTTTACATCTAGCCTCTGCCAGCCATTCTACAAATGGGTCAGAAAAGGAACCAAGTGAGTGAACATATGCTGATGAATGAGGAATTCATTCCAGTCTGGGAAAATCAAAAGCACAGGACTTTCACCTCCGAAGGTTATAGTAACATCTTTGTAAGTGTGGGCCAGTACGTGGTAATTAATAGGAGGCAGGCATTTTGTGTCAAAATATAAAGCTACACAAAAGTACCTGTTATGGACACAAAGGAGACATGGTTTTTATACTCATGCTGTCCAGAAGGAAAATGAAGAATTTAATTGAACATATACTTATTGAGTGCCTAATATGGCCAACCCCTCTTTAGGTTGCTGAGTGGGACACTCAGATGAGCCTCTGTCCTCAAAAAACTTAACGTTGGTAGAAAATGGAAGTGAAATAGGTACAAAGAAAACTATAACACAGAAAACATAAGGTGAGTTATGAAAGGTACAAATAAAATGCCCCAGGAATTCTTGGAGGGAGAGATCACAATTACAGAATCCACCGCTGGTCTCCCCAATATTCATTCCCCTCTATTTTCTTTTCTAACAGATCTCTGATTTTGTTTACTATCTACAGTTCTTCACACAATTGTAGGTTCCAGGGAAACTGACTTCCTGTCTAGCTTCAGAGGATTTAAGCTAATTAGCTTAAGCCAATCATGGGAATCCTATTATTCTTCCTGTGCATAATGGTTATGCACCCAATTCTGGCCAATAATGATTGTGGGGGAGAGGGTGGGGAGTTAGTGGGTTTCTGGGAAATGTTTCCTTACTCTCTAGCAAGAGGGAGAATGGATCCTTTTTTTCTCTCTGTATGTCGTCATGACCTGGCACGATGCCTGGCATTGCTGCAGTCATCTTAACATCAGCCTGAAGAAAAAGCCAACCCATAGGGCAATACACTGTAAGAGAACTTCAGCAGGTTTGAGTGAGGTCTTCTGTTACTTGAAGGTGAACTTTATACAAGTTGCATTCACTTAGTGGGGGTGAGAAACATTTTATGAGCACTGAAGAACAGATGCAATTTTGATCACTAGAGTACAGGCAGTAAAATATATTAGGTGATGGGGTGGTGATAGTGAGGTGGGAATAATTTAGGTTAAGAAAAAATCAAAAGAAAGGCACAGAGATTTGAAGCGTTCAAGTATGTTCATCCAGACTGGAATCTGATTTTTTCATGCATGTTTCACTTCATTCTATTAGGGATATAGACCCTAATATAGGAGAGATGTTGTTAAAAAAATAATTATAAAAAGGAAAAGAATAAGATGCCTGAGAGATAAAAATACAAAAATAATGAAAGTTCAATACCTCCACAAGGATGTTGAAGAGAAGGAAAATGGACACATGTGGGAAAGTTATAAAATCCTACACAGTCACCAGATTTGAATATGACTGTCAAATTCCTGGTGATCAAAATAAAAAGCTGGTTAATTGCATCATTTCATATTTGGAGAAAACATGCCAGTTCCTTGAGAGAATTTATTTATGTGAATATTTATATGTGGAACAACGGAAGATGTAAAGGATGATGTCCCCATCAAATTCTCTACAGGGAATTCATCATTGGTTCCTTTAAAAATATCTATTTGTTTATTTGTGTGTGTGTGTGTGTGTGTGTGTGTGTGTGAGAGAGAGAGAGAGAGAGAGAGAGAGAGAAAGAGAGAGAGAATGCACACAGGCAGTTCTTGATCCCACGAACCGTGATATCATTACCTAAGCAAAAATCAAGAATTGAATGTTTAACCAACTAACACAGGCGCGCCTCGTCATTGGTTCTGATGCTCTTTTCAACTAAGCACAAATCAAGGTATGTAAAGTACTTGCTGGAGTCTTGAGAACAGAGAAAGAAAAGATAAGTTGAGCCATATGGTGAAGCAATTTGGGTGACAGGGTAAGAGCTTTAGAATTCATTTCATGGTCAATGGGAAAATGGAGTTTGAGGATCAAATGAAAGTGATTATAGCTGATCTCCTGTAGAGTTTAATCTATTAATTATCTATGAGTAACATCGGAAGAAGACAACCATGGAGACAGGGAGGAAAGGAAACAAACTAATATAATTTCAAGTGCTTATTAGATGCTAGGCATTACTTATGGTAGTTTAAAGAAGTATGACATCACATTTAAAAAAAAAAAACTATTGATGATCATTTGAGTTTTCTCCTTCATTTTGTAACTATGATGAATTATGTTGATTGATTTTCACAAAGCAACCTTTTATTCCTGCAAGAAACTCACTTAATCATAACATATTAACTCAAAAAAAAGTCACTTGGCTGGGGCGCCTGGATGGCTCAGCATCCGACTTTGGCTCAGGTTATGATCTCACAGTTCATGGGTTCCAGCCCCGCCTCAGGTTCTGCACTGACAGTTCCGAACCTGGAGCCTGCTTCCGATTCTGTGTCTCCCTCTCTCTCTGCCCCTCTCCCACTTGTGCTCTCTCTGTCAAAAATAAGTAATTAAACATTTGGAAAAAAAAGTCACTTGGATCAATTTGCTAATTAATATTTGTTTAGGATCTATGTTTATGAGACAGATTGTCTTGTGCTTATAATATCCTTATAAAACTCAGCATCCAAAAATTGAATAATCCAATTAAAATGGGCAAAAGACATGAATGGACATTTTTCCACAGACATATGGATGGCCACATGAAAAGACACATGAAAAGATGCTCAACATCATTCATCATCAGGGAAATACAAATCAAAACTACAATGAGCTATCACCTCACACATATCAGATTGGCTAAAATAAATAATACAAAAAACAACAGGGGTTGGCAAGGATGTGGAGAAAGAGCAACCCTCCTCCAATGTTGGTGGGAATGCAAACTGGTGCAGTCACTGTGGAAAACAGCATGGAGGTTCCTCAAAAAGTTAAACATAGAACTATTCTACAATCCAGCAATAGCACTATTAGGTATTTACCCAAAGAATACGAAAATACAAATTAAAGGGGTCCATGTGCCCTGATGTTTATAGCAGCATTATCTACAATAGTCAAATTATGGAAACAAAAGCCCAAATGGCCATTGACTGGCAAATGGATAAAGAAGATATGGTACACACACACACACACACACACACACACACACACACTGGAAGATTACTCAGCCATTAAAAAGAATGAAATCTTGCCATTTGCGACTATGTGGATGGAGCTAGAGAGTATTATTACTAAGTGAAATAAGTCACAGAAAAACAAATACCATATGATTTACTCATATGTGGAATTTAAGAAACAAAACAAACAAGCTTAGGGAAGAAAAGAGAGGGAGAAAGAGGCAAACCAAGAAACAGACTCTTAACTATACAGAACAAACTGATGGTTACCAGAGGGGAGGTGGGTGGGGCATGAGTGAAATAGGTGTTGGGGATTAAGGAGGGCACTTGTGATAAGCACAGGGTGACATAAAGAAGTGTTGAATCACTAAATTGTACACCTAACGCTAATATTACAATGCATGTTAACTAACTGGAATTTAAATAAAAACTTAAAAAAATCCTGGATATCTTCTAATGTTTGGTTTATGATGGCTTCATAAAATTAATTGCAAAGTATTTCCTCTTTTTTTATTCTTTGGAAGAGTTTATTAAGATTGGTGCTATTTCTTCCCTAAACGAAGAATTCCTTGCTAGCCATCTGAGTTTGAAGATTCTTTTTGGGAAGGCTTAAAATGTAAAACCTTGTATTGTGAGTAACTTGTTCCGTGAGTGTTCTGCAAGATGAGCAAACAATTTTTTTTATTTTTTCTAGCGTTTATTCATTTTTGAGAGACAGAGAGAGACAGATAGCGAGTGGGGGAAGGGGCACAGAGAGAGGGAGACACAGAATCCGAAGCAGGCTCCAGGCTCTGAGCTGTCAGCACAGAGTCCAATGCAGGGTTTGAACCCATGAACAGAGCGATCATGACCTGAGCTGAAGTCAGACGCTTAACTGATTGAATCACCCAGGTGCCCCACAAACATTTCTAATGAATTTTAACTTGATACATGAGCAACGTCTTGCAATACAAGTAGTACATGATGCTGAATGTCACATGATTACAATTGAGCCAATGGTTCTTAAAATTTGCTTTCATATGTGAGTGCTTTGGATTACAAACATATTTCTGGAATGAATTATGTTCTCAAAACAAGGTTTTACTGTGTGTCTATATGTGTGTGTGTATTTACTTTGTAGATTTCTTGTGTCAGCTTTGGTAAGGTATGTTTTTCTAGGATTTTATACATTTCATTGAAATTACTAATTGTTGGCATACATATATTTTTAATATCCTTTTAATTATCCTTGCTTTCTGTAGGGTACATAATGATGCTCCTGGTTTCATATATCATGTGGATAATTTTTACCTTCTTTTTCTTGATCAATCTTCTTGAGATTTATCAGGCTTATTTATCTTACATAGGTTTATTTTTCAAAAGATTAATTTTTGGCTTGTTGATTTTCTCTATTGCAAATATGTTTTTGTTTAGTTAACTTCTGCTGATATCTTTATTATTTCCATCCTTCAAGCATAATTTGTTGCATTTTTTTGAGACTGATATTTAGATCACTAAATTTCATCTTTTCTAGTAAGTATAAAAAAGGATATGGTGTAAGATGTCCTGTATATGCTATTGTAACTATACCCACAAGTTTTAATATATCATATTTTTATCAATTAAAAATATTTTCTAATTTCCATTGTAATTTCTTCTTTGACCCCTCAGTTACTTATATGTATCTGTTCCAAACATTTGGGTTTTTAAAAGTTATTTTTTTGTTAATGATTTCTGCCTCAGTTTTGCTGTGTAAAAAAATATATTCTGAATGATTAAAAGTCTTTGAAATGTACTGGAGCCTACTTCATGGTGAACCATACGGTTGAACTTGGTACATGTGTTCTACATAAGTGTGGAAAAGGATGTGTAAATTGTATTTGTTGGATACAGTGCTCTTGTGCCAATTAGTTCATATTGATTCATCTTGCTGTCCAATCTTCTATACCCTTACTATTTTTTTGTCTACTTATGCTATCAGTTACTGAGAAGCATACTCCAGTATCCCAGTATAGTTATAATATATAATAATATGTAAATATGTTATGATATATTACATATAATACACATTATGTGATTATATCATATATTATTAATGCTTAGCTATGATTTTTTTTTTACTATAATTCTATTTCTTAGAAGAAAACTTGAATCAAACAGTGGGAAGATTTAAGTTTATGTCATCAGCGTTCCTGGGTGGCTCAGTCAGTTAAGCGTCTGACTCTTGATTCTGGTTCAGGTCATGAGCTCACGGTGAGCTTGTGAGATCAAGCCCCACATCAGGATCTGTGCTGACAGAATGTAGCCTACTTGGGATTCTCTCTCCCCTTTTCTCTGCCCCTCCCCCACTTATGCTCACTCTCTCTTTCTCTCTCTCAAATATATATAAATAAACATAAAAAAGTTTATGTCATCATGCATTAACTGTATACAGTTACAATACAAATTTTAAGCCAAGTTTTGGGGAGGCTACAGTTACCCTCTCTAATAGAATAAGGTTTATTGTGAACTTTAGCGTAGATATCAACCAGGCATGATCTTGAGACAACAGTCAGAAAGCTTTGGGATTTCTGAAGTGGCTACTTCCCTTGTGTAGAGTGAAAAAATTATGGAGAAGGCCCATGCTTTTGCAAAGGCAGCAGAAAGCCCTGACCTGCTGGGGAGGGGGCAATCCTTAAGTTTTCAGGTATGAATGGAACTACGGGAATGGTCTTGGCTCTTAGGGTGATCTTCCTTCCCCTTTACCCTGTAACACAGCCTCTCTCTGACAAGATTTGGGCTCTATTACTATGCAGCTAAGTGCATGGGAGAAAGTCTGAACTCAGTTGACTTTCAAAATACTGTGTTCTTTTTTTAAAGGAACCGAAGAAACACAGCAGGTTCCCTTGGAATCAGCTTCTGGCCCCGTGTCACATGGAATAGCTCTCCATCAGTGGACGGCAGGGAGCCAAAACCTGCACCGAGGGGCAAGCAATAAAATAAAAATCATATTTTCAAGATTTCTCTTCCCTGCTACCCTGGGTCATATTTGATTAATGGACTGCATTTATTTTAAAGGTGTGATTGCACACACGTTGCCTATGCTGTGCCACTGTGCACTTGGCAGCGAGAAAGCTCGTTATGAATTCTGAAAATGCAGCAAGATGTTAGCGCCTCATTAATATGCCTAGGTGCAGATATCTGTCTTTTGTTTTATAATGCTATTTCATTTATATAGTGCCAGCACTTGACGGATATAAGAGACTCCATCCCCAGCTAGAGAGATTCCTAAATAAAACTAGCAAGTTATTGCAGAAGTAATCAGACAGAGCAAAGGAGTTCAGGTTTTTGTGTCTCTCTCTATATGAGGCCAGTTCTTGAGTTTCATTTCAAATGTCTCTCCATGTGGACTCACTTAACTTGTTCCTTTCTTCTCTCACTGACAGCAAATACACCTGTTTTTACTTTTCTTTCTTTTTCCTCCCTTAATTCGGTTTAATCTGAAAATGCAGTTCGCTGCTATTTTGGTTCCACCAGCCTGAAAGCAGGCTCAAGAAAGTAAAACCTCATGGGGAATAAGGCCAAGCTGCTTGTACACATTGCTGTGTATAGAGATGGGCCATCCCGAAAGTGGGTGGCTTATGATGAGACTCAGTGGCCTAACTGCCATGAAGAAATGGGACATATGGTGTCATTTGAATTATCTTGAAGTCATTATTTCACTACCCTACTCCTAACCATCTTGAACGGGAAAAACTCAAACTCCTCGGGACCACATGCAGAACATTCAAGGCCCCAGCCCACCTTTGTAGCCACAATCCTGTACCTTCACTTCAGACACATAAAGCTCCTTGCTACTTTCCAAGGCACTGTCTTGCTCTGTACTGTTTCCCTCCTCTTTGCCAGCACACAATTTCCTCCTTCAGTCTGCAACACATTTCCTCTCCTCTGCTTGGTGACTTCTTTCCAGGAATTTGCTCTTCTGTGAAATCATAAATCCCCATGTGGAGTTGTCCTCTATCTTTTCCATGTTTCTGTTTTACCTTGATAGAATAGCTATTAAAATGTCACTTACACTGAAAAACAGAAAAAAAAAATGCATCAGGAACTTTGACCTTGAGAAGCTGTATGACTTCTTAAACCTTTGTAGCTTCGTGCCTATTACTTACTAATCCATTTTTCTGATAATAAATAAGAACAAATCCCTTTGAAAATCACTTACATCATACAATAAATTCTATTTTTTCTTTTATTTTTTGAGAGAGAGAGAGAGAGAAAGAGAGAGCGAGTGAGGGGCAGAAAGAGAGGGAGACAGAGGATCCAAAGCAGGCTCTGCACTGAGAGTACATAGCCCAATGTGGAGCTCGAATTCACGAACCGGGAGATCATGACCTGAACCAAAATCAAGAGTCAGACCACTTAACCCACTGAGCCACCCAGGCGCTCCTACAGTAAATTCTTTATATGTCTCTAATCTTACTAGACTATGGTTGCCTGCAGGAGAAAGACTGTGCTTATTGTTTTTGTATCTCCAGTGCCCTAGCACAGAGTCTGGAAACAATAAGTTTTAAATAAATATATATATTGTGTGTGCCATGGCTGTGGGAACAGAACACGTCCTTCGGCTCAGGTCATGGTCTCATTGTTCGTGAGTTCCAGCCCCAGGAGCAGGCTCTCTGCTGTCAACACAGAGTCCACTTCAGATACTCCGTGCCCCTCTCTTTCTGCCCCTCCCCTGCTCACACACTCTCTCTTTCTCTCTCAAAAATAAATACATCTTTTGGGATGAGCACTGGGTGTTGTATGGAAACCAATTTGACAATAAATTTCATATATTAAAAAAAATAAAATAAAATAGAATATAAATAAATAAATAAATAATAATAAAATCATTTAAAAATTATATAAAAAAGAAATATTGGACTACGTATTTGAGATCATGGGAAATTCCGTATGAACAGAGGAATCCCTCAATATCACCCCACAAGTTACTGAATTGAAACTTGTTGTTGTCAGTTCCCCCCCTTTCCTCAAGCCAGGTGGGAACGGTTCTTCTAGCAATAACTGTAGCAATTCTACTGCTGAGATAAGGGGTCTTAAGCTGGAGTCCCCGGGCAGGCACTGTTTACCTGAAGGCTCACTAGTCACAAAGAGCTCTAAAATGGGTTCATTTGGCCTATCCTATGTTTTAAAAAAATGAATTAGTTATTAACATTAAAAATCTGAAGATTTCACATAAAGATGTGAATTACAATCTTTTAGAGAAGAAGACCTACGGTGGTGCCACAGTGTCACATGGCAAAAATCAGATGGACATGTGCTGTCCCCATGTGCCAGAGACCTACCCCTCTCATCTCACCTGGCTTTCCCACTGTGTTAAAAGCCTCATGTCCATTGAGATTGTGTGGAGATTCAGTCCGTGCGAACTCACAAGCATTTCTGAAAGGACAGGGTCCTTAGATTTCATCAGAATTCCAAGGAGGGATATGAGCCTAAGTAGGCTAAAACTAAGTGAACTTATTTGGATAAAAATGCACATAGAATGCTATTGAGCCAAGAGAAGATTACTAAGGTAAAACAGATCATAAAGTCATAAGTGAACGAGATTCATCATTTGTCAGTGACTCTGAGTGATTGGGTGGGAAATCAAGTAGGTTTTGAGTGGTGGATAGAGTTTTGTTATCATTACATGACTGATGTAGCTAAACACACACACACCGCACCCTGCAAATACATGTTCTTTTTTTTAAATGTTTATTTATGGGGGAGGGGAGGAGAGGGAAAGAGAGGGAGGGAATCCCAAGCAGGCTCCATGCTGTCAAGGCAGAGCCTGTGAGCACATGACCTGAGCTGAAATCAAGATTCAGACGCTCCGACTGAGCCACCCCAGGCATCCCACAAATACACTTTCTAACGAAAAAAAAAAAAAAACATAGCAAATATTGAAAATGCCACTCCAGTGATTTTAAATATTCTCAGTGAATACCTGAATGAGTGAATATGACTAAGATTAGGGTGATCCATAGAGTAATTACATAATTCAAGTCCATTGTAGATAATTATCCAAATTACAAATGACTCTGGAATTCCCATTTTCCTAAATTTGATCTTGATTTTGGAGTGGCAACCTCTTGCTATTGATTGAGCACAGTTTAATTCCACTCATCCTGCTAGTTTTACTACTATTAAGGACAGCCTTTTAAATATAAGACTGAAATTGGCCTATTGTGTTTTATCATTGCTTTCTAGCTTAACAGGAGAATCCCTCTTTATTTCCCATCTCTGAACATTCATATTTAATTTTTTTTTTCAACGTTTATTTATTTTTGGGACAGAGAGAGACAGAGCATGAACGGGGGAGGGGCAGAGAGAGAGGGAGACACAGAATCGGAAACAGGCTCCAGGCTCGGAGCCATCAGCCCAGAGCCTGACGCGGGGCTCGAACTCACGGACCGCGAGATCGTGACCTGGCTGAAGTCGGACGCTCAACCGACTGCGCCACCCAGGCGCCCCTAAACATTCATATTTATATTTATTCATTTTTAACTTTATTTATTTATTTTGAGAGAGAGAGAGCAGGGAGGGGCAGAGGAAGAGCGAGAGTGAGAGCGAGAGCGAGAAAGAGAGAGAGAGAGAATCGCTAGCAGGCTCCACACAGTCAGTGCTGAGCTTGATGGGGGGGCTCAGACTCACCAACTATGAGATCATGACCTGACAGAAACCAAGAGTCGGACACTTAACCGATTGAGCCACTCAGGAGTCCCATGTGTGAACATTTTTAAGGAGTACAATATATTATTAATTTGGGGTCTATTTGATCTTCCCAGTTTTTATTTAAGTTACATAATGCAGGAAAGACAAATTTTATTCTTTGTTTTCTGAGAGTTCTACTTACTAGAGATTTTGGTAAGTGAATGTCTCTCATTGAATTAAAACATAGTAATGATTTAGATAGAGATTTAAAACCTGCTTTACTCTCTACCTATAGTTAGATAAATCCTAAGTACTAGATATGAAAAGTAAATTCTATTTGAAAGAAAAGATAATTGAACACATTCTTCAGCAACTTGTCTCATCATTAGAAAATCTTTACTGCTGTAAAATTCTTCCTTGTAACAAGGCAGGAATCGTTCATGCCAAAGATAAAGCTCATTTTCTTATCCATTTATAAATTTTTTTTTTCAACGTTTATTTATTTTTGGGACAGAGAGAGACAGAGCATGAACGGGGGAGGGGCAGAGAGAGAGGGAGACACAGAATCGGAAACAGGCTCCAGGCTCTGAGCCATCAGCCCAGAGCCTGACGCGGGGCTCGAACTCACAGACCGCGAGATCGTGACCTGGCTGAAGTCGGACGCTTAACCGACTGCGCCACCCAGGCGCCCCTCTTATCCATTTATAAATAGTGTATGTGATCCTGTCATGATGTCATCTGTATCAGTTACAAAAAAAAAAAAGGGTAAGAATACAGCTAGAAATTTCTTAAGTTAAAGAAAAATTCCTGGAGGACTGAATTCAAAGGCTTAAGAAATGTTAAGTATAAAATGGAAGATGTCAAGTAGATGCTTTACCGGCAATACTTACTTCATTTGATTTCAAACACTTAGAGCAAGTCAAAAAATCAAAAGATATTTATTGCTGGCTTGGAGTTACATAAAATAACAGCATGACTTGGATATGATTTTGATTGAGTTTTCTTGGAGATATATAATGTAGTTTTATGGCAAATTTGGTAATGGAAGTTGTCAAGTGACAATGAAATAGTCTATTAATTCTTATTAAGTTTACCATGCCTATCTCAGAAGATGGCATGATAGTATATGCTTTGTAATACATATGCATTGGGGCTTTGTATAGAAGCTATTATTAGATGTTGGAAAAAGTTGCTACTTTATCTAACACTCTTCCCAATGAGATTGTTACTAAATTGAGGCATATTCTGCCACCAAAATCCTTAACAGCTCTCTCACCTTAAAATATTGACTACAAAATGGCAAGTGGTTTGCAGAGGCCAGACATGTGCTCTGTTGTCCCATGGTGGTCCCTTCAGATAGTGCCCTTCAGAGGTCACCTAATGGAACCCCTGAGAATTCCGTGGCAGTATCAGCTCTTGTAGATGCAAGCCACTTAATATATTTCATCAAATCTAATACTTCATCAATTATAAGCCACACTAATGGTTTATGTTCCATTAAGGAATAAAAGATGCTGCCAATTAAACTAAGACCCGCCACTGATTATAAGGCATTTCTGATTTCAGTCAGATGTGTTAGAACGTGAAAAGAAAATATATCTTCAAATGATAGGGAAAGTTATTAGCTATAGTTTTTGAGTTCTCTATTCCCAGGGCCTCTCACTTCCCCTCCTGAGTCATACAGTTTTGGAAAATGGTAATATGGCCATGTGTATTTAGAATAACTGGTGATGTAGAGTGTGCTTTTCTGTGTAACTGTTAACCTGGAAAAAATAACCGGTCACTTACTTAAAAATACGTTTTTCAGTCTGAAATATTTTCCAGAAAGGTGTTGACTAAAGTCAGGCTTGTGTATAAGATGTTTTGAACAGTAGGACTTTTCTCCATCTGTCGCCAGTTTAGACTTTGGTTGTTTAGAGGCTGTAGATCTTTCTTCAGGAGTCCCGAGAGGCCCCCAGAGCCCTTGGACTGTTGCATTTAACTACATCTACATGGTCGCACAAGAAGCTATGTAGGCATGTTGTGTCTCTACATGATGCAAAATACTGCTACAAAATTAAATACAAGTTATTTAATCTTAATCTCATAATATTCATGACAACCTGTGAGGTAGATACTACTAGTATGTCTGCAGATGAAATTGAGGATTAAGAAATCCTTACGTGTTCGTGCTATGCAATTAGAAACTGGTGAACCCAAGATCCCAACCGAGTTTTGTCATCATCCAAAGATAGTTGTTGTTTTTTTAATCACTCGGATGCCTCTCTCGACACATCACGTTTTTATTTTTTATATGTATTCCATTACATTGTTTTATTTATTTAGTTTTACTCAAATTTGTTCCAAGAAGGGCTTCTGGTAGTGCACCTTCCCTCCTTCACACATACATCATCCTACACCAAATTATATACAGATGGAAGAAAGGTAAGATAGAAAGAAAGGAGGGGATGAGAGTTTTTATGCTATCAAGTGGTTTTAACTATACACCAGAAGGCAGGAGTTTTAGGTTTGATTTTTCTGCTCCTATGTTAATTTTGGTTAATTAAGTTCTTAAGAAGCTTCAGTTTACCATGAAATGAGTGATTCTTTGTAACAGTTTAGATAAGTAGGTGTTCCACCCCACTCTCTTTTTTCTTTTCCTCCATTGCATCAAATAAATGGCTTTATTTGGAAGGAAGCGGGAAGCAAACTTAGGCCTACTGCTATTGATCCTTTAGTGTTTTTCTAATGTCTTTATTTTACAGAGTGTGCAATCAGAGATGCAGGAATCTACCCAAAATCCAATGGGTAGTATTGGATGTGAGGAAAATGAGCACTAGTAAATGATATAGTTTGTGAAATGTCAAGGTACAGAATTTGGATGATACCAGTCCCAAAAAGTTAATGACAATATGCTCATCCTTTTAATGGAAACATTCCTAGGAGGCTCCCGGCTACATAATCCATCATACTGCAGGAGACTTGCTGACTTATACTTTGTGACGGGCCAGTGAGAAAAATATACAAACTCATACACCAATGTTGCAAATCAATTCTGCCGCAAAGTGGAAATAACTCTTGTACCAATAAGCAGTAAGATCTACGGGGGGAAAATCCTTTTCTGTATTTCCAACTTGCAGATAGAAAAAGAAGCCATCAATCATGCTGGAGAGCTTCCATTTCAGGGCTGTTGTTCTTAAAGACAAACCAGATGAAATCCGACAAGACCAGAATATGCAAAGGCCTTTGGATTTTTCCAGTCTTGGTGCAGGAAGGAAACAAGAAGCAAGGCATTCCCTCTTTTTCTTCTACATGTGAAACTTGGAGTCCAGCAAAGCTGCATACAGAGGCTCCATTTATTGTCAAAATGACTAATTAATCACTTCACAAATGGCTATTAATCATACATTAATGAGATAATCTCTTTGCTATGGTAAATAGAGGTTCTATGGAAATCCTTTCTCCTTGGTACCCGGAGCAAGCCAAAAGCATGCAGAACTCAATTAATCTTGGAGCAGCATGGGGTGTTTGAAACCGCTCACAGTTTGAAAAGAAGCAAATAGCAAAGACATTTAAACTGTCCATATTTCATTGTGTAAATTCAGAAGCACTTAATCATCCCCTACACATTCTTTTGTTCCCTTTCTTTCTCTGTCATGTTATAACTGTGTTTTAAGCCTCCCCCATTTCTTTCCCCAAACTTGGTACACTGAAGTACAAACCAAAAAGATTGGGGCTTCTAATAAACTGATTCTCAGTCCTCTTGGATAAACAGACAGAGAGTAGAAACAACAGGCATAGAGATATGATAGTCCAGCAAAAGAACGCCTATATCTAGTTGCATAAATTGTAACTTGAATGCCATTGCTTACTTACTAAGCAACATTTACGTTAGAATTTTATTTCTGATTCCAGATTTCCAGATGACCTAGGGAGGGAGAGTTATGACATGTGACTCAGTTAAATTCTCTACGAACAAAAGCCTCCATTTTTTATGATTGACCACTTCAGTTCATTTAACAGACATCTACTGGGTATTTACTCTGTTCCAGGCACTAAGGATACAAATACAAATCAGTTTTATTTCTCTCCCTCACAGAGCTCATGGTATAGCGATAGAAATGAACTGCTGTTTGCCCAAAGGGGGTAAAGGAAGTGAGAAGAGCCAGTGTCAGGCATGAACACACAAAAGAGCATGATGTGTTAGGTAAGTTGATGGTTAAGTAATCAAGGAATGCTAGATATTGGCTCTCTGGGGAGGAGGCTGAATATAAGTAGGGATTGATGTTGGAAAGGAGGTTGTGGCCAGATTGTGAAGAATATGGTCTACCATTCTAAATGCACTGGGAAGTGACTAGAAGTTTTTGCTCAGGGAACTGACATGATTTGTGTCAGAACTTTGAGCCCAAGGCCATACCTGATAAAAACTTACATGTCTTGGAAAGGGTCTGAGCAGATTTTGCACATGGGAGGGACATGACTAACTACACCCACGAGGGCTGATTGCAATGAATTTATTAATGGCCCCAATTCTTCCCCACTCCCTGGATCCACACCCTGTTCACCATCAAATTTTGCAGTGTCCTTCCTCCCTCTGTGGGCTGGGTTCCTGCCCTGTGGTCACATGATTCATTGGCATGTTGTCATTTCTGGCTCATTCTAAAATAAAGTTTTAACTCCAGTTACCTCCTTCCTTTTGCCCACTCCGGCTGTATTTGGATATCAAAACATGGTCAGCTGCCCAAGCTTCAGTGGGCTCTGGAGGAAAAAGGAATGTGCTCTGGGGTGTCACTAATGGAGGATGCAGAGGAGGAATAGTGTACCTCAAGTCTGGTTCCAATTCTCCATCAGCAATGGCTGTCGCTCATTTTGCTGTTTAATAGTCTAAGAACACATACATTTAGCTACTGAAAAAAAAATGGATTCTTTTCTCAAGATTACTTAGTCTCAAGAATCCTGAAATTTATATGTTATTTCTTCCAAAATAAAAACCTTGGCCTTATTATACTAAATAGCAATTTGTCTCTTTCCTGGGCCTGGGTTACATTTACAAATTCTCTTGCTCTAATTGAAAATTTTTCCTGTGAACCATATGAGACAAATGTAACCAATTAAACACAATTTCTCTGATTCGTAAAAAATGTCCTGCTTAGTTGTGGAGGAGTGTTGGGTGGGGAGTATTTGGTGCATCTCTTAGCCTTTCCTTATTTTTTCCTCCCTCCATTTTTTTACTTTAAATGCAAAAGGAACACATAGAAAGGGGTTTTCTGTATTTTTCAAAAAAACTAACTTTAAAAGGTATAGTTCATATACAATAACATGCACTCATTTTAAAATGTACATTTGATGAGTTTTGACAAATGACTCATCCACGTAACTACCATCACAATCATTATACAGTATACTTCCATCACCTGAAAAGTTTCCTTGTGCCCCACCTCATGCAGTTTCTAGCCCCAAACCCTAGCCCCAGGCAACCACTGATCTGCTGTCCATGCAGATTAGATTTATATTTTCTAGCATCTCATTAAATGGAAACCTACATTACATACACTTGCATCTGATATTCTTGTTTAGCATAATGACTTTGAGATATTGTATAAGCCCGTTTTTTGTAACTGTTGATTAGTTTTAATTTTTTTTTTAATGTACAATAATTTGTTCATTCACCTGTCTGGATATTCCAGTTTGGAGCTATTGTGAATATGGCTCCTATGGACATTTATATGCAAGTCTTTGTATGGACATATGTTTTCATTTCACTTGGGTAAAAACCAAAGAGAAGAATTGCTGGGTCACATGGTAAGTGTATGTCTAATTTTATAAGAAACTGCCTAATTGTTTTCAAAGTAGATGTACAGTTTTCAATTCTTATCAGTGTGTATAAGAATTTGTTTCTCCACATCCCCACCAACATTTGGTATTGCCAGTCTGTTGAATGTTAGCCATTCTTTAAGCTGTGTGCTGGGATCTTATTGAACCTGAATATCCCTAACGACTAATGATACTGAACATGTTTTCATGAACTTACATGAATTTGTATATTGTTTTGGTGAAATGTTTGTTAAAATATTTTCTTATTATTTAAAAAGTCAGGTTGTTTGCCTTCCTAACAGTTTTTTTTATATTCTGGAAATGAGAAGATATCCTTTATTGGGGCTCCTGGGTGGCTCAGTTGGTTAAGTGTCCAACTTCAGCTCAGGTCATGATCTCACAGTTTGTGGGTTTGAACCCCGCATCAGGCTCTGTGCTGACAGCTCGGAGACTGGAGCCTGCTTCAGATTCTGTGTCTCCCTCTCTCTCTGCCCGTCCCCTGCTCATGCTCATGCTCTGTCTCAAAAATAAATAAAACATTTAAAAAAATGTTTTAAAAAGAAGATATCCTTTATGAAATACATTTTTTTTGCTAATATTACTTCATGGTCTGTGTTTTGCTTTCTAATATATTAACAATGTTTATTAGAAAGAAAAATTTATTTTTGATGAAATGCAATACAT
Organism: Puma concolor; assembly: GCF_028749965.1. Taxonomy (NCBI): domain Eukaryota; kingdom Metazoa; phylum Chordata; class Mammalia; order Carnivora; family Felidae; genus Puma; species Puma concolor. Next base: position 138,157,088 of record NC_141670.1, on the reverse strand, counting down.
TAATTTTTCTTATAGTTTATTTTTTTGTATCTTAAGAAATTTTTATGTAACCCTATTTTTCTAGAAATTTTATAGTTTTATACCTAACATTTAGGTTTATGATTCATTTTGAATCAGCTTTTGCATATGGTATGAGGTATGAGTCAAACATCATATTTTTTTGTATATGGCTATTCAATGTTACCTGCACCTTTTATTGAAAGGAATGTCTTTTTCTTTTCTTTCCTTTTTTTTTTTTTTTTAAAGGAGTGTCCTTTTCTGATCTAAACTACATTGACATTTTTGTTAAAAATCCATTAACCATGGGGGCACCTGGGTGGCGCAGTCGGTTAAGCGTCCGACTTCAGCTCAGGTCATGATCTCGCGGTCCGTGAGTTCGAGCCCCGCATCGGGCTCTGGGCTGATGGCTCAGAGCCTGGAGCCTGTTTCCGATTCTGTGTCTCCCTCTCTCTCTGCCCCTCCCCCGTTCATGCTCTGTCTCTCTCTGTCCCAAAAATAAATAAACGTTGAAAAAAATTAAAAAAAAAAAAAATCCATTAACCATGTACATGTGTGTGGTCAATTCTGGACTCCCTATTCCATTTCATTAAATTTTATTCTTGCCTCAAAGCTGTTGCTTTATAGTATGTCTTAAAATCAGTCCTCCAACTTTATTCTTCTTTTGTAAAATTGTTTTAACTTTTCTAAATACACTGCATTCCCATATATTTATAAAAGATAGCTTGTCAAATTCTACACACACACACACAAAAACCCAGAAAACAAAAAAACTGAGATTTTGACTGTATTCTATTGAATCTGTAGATCAATCTCAGGAGAATTAACATGTTAACAACATTTGGACTTCTGTCCCAGAACAAAATATATCTCCATTTATTTAGGACTTTTAAAATTTCTCTCAGTAATGTATTATAGTTTTCAGTATTTCTGAAACTATGTATCTCTCCATATTTCATGTTTTTAATGCTATGTAAATGAGAATATATTTTTATTTCTACTTTTTAATATAAACATAATATATAAAATATAAAGTTTTTATTAACAAACTTTGTTAGAATAGTTTTAGACTTACAGAAAAATTGAACAGATATTACAGAGACATCCTATATATAACACTACCCCTCCCCCAACAGTTTCTTATTATTAACATCTTATGTTGATATGGTACATTTAGCATAGTTAATGAACCAATATTGACACATTATTATTCATTGAAATCTCTAGTTTACTGAGATTTCCTTAGTTTTTACATAATGTTCTTTTTTCTGTTCCAGGATCTATACATTATACTACATTGCATTTACTTGTCATATCTGAGGCTCCCCTTAGCTATGACAGTTTCTTGGACTTTCCTCATTTTTGATGACTTTGACAGTTTTGAGGAGTACTGGTTGAATATATTGTAGGATGCCTCTCTATTAGAATTTGTCTGAAGACTTATCATGATTAGACTGGGATTATGGGTTTTAGAGAGGAAGACCACAATGGTAAGTTGCCATTTACATCACATCATATTGTTGAAATCAGAAACAAATGGAGAACAGCATTGAGAATTCCCTACATGGACAAAACTAGTTTGGTCACACAAACAAAACTTAAATTTCTTATTTTGCAAGACTAACTTGACCTGGGTCTTTTCTTCCCTATGCTTCTGAAAATTCTAAGCAAAACTTGAACTGTTTCCCAAGGTTGATATGAGGTGACCAATGACCAATTCCTTATTATTTAAGAAAACTCCAATGTTAACTAATCACTGTGAAGAATAAATAGTCACTGTCTTCCCACTATATAAAGGTGCTTTATAACAGTATAATCCTGAGCCTTGATCCATGTTTTGGTTGGAGGGCACCCAGTTTGCAAACTGTCTTTTTGGTTGTGTGCACAATAAACTTTTACTAATTGCTAATTTGGTGTTTCACTGGTTTTACTTTGGCTATTTCTGAACTTTTAACAATATCAAGGGTACCTACTGCGAATGTGATTTGTGACTATTTATGTTGACCTTATTCACCTGGCTGAAAGAGTGTTCATCAGTTTTTTCCACTGTAAAATTACTATTTTTTTAAATACCTTTTCCTATAATCTACTTTTCAGAGGTAAGTCACTATGCACAGCACATACTTAAGGGGTGGTAAGATATGGCACCCCTACTTTAGGGTAGAGTCTCTATATAATTTATTTGGAATGCTTGTGTAGGGGAGATTTGTCTCTTCTTCCCCACTTGTTAATTTATTCAATCATTTATGTTACTAAAGACTCATGGGTATTTATTTTATGCTTTGAGGTATAATCCAACACTATTTAATTCAATTTTTGCTCAAATTATTCCAGCTTTGGCCATTGGGAGTTCCTTCAGTAGGGTCTTTGACATACACCCATCAATTTTTTGTTTGTTTTTGAGCACCTTCTTACTTTCTGCCCCTACAAGGTGCTCAAGGCTCATCTTGTATATTTGTTGCCCCAGTACCAGAGTCAGCCATTTTGCCAAGGAGAATAGATTCTGGTTTTGTTTTGTTTTGTTTTGCTTTGTTTTGTTTTGTTTTGTTTTCTAAGAATAGCATTAAAAACCAAAATCTGGGTTCTAAGTATGCTTGTTGTTACTGGGTGTTGTTTCTTTTCAACCCTCTCAGCTAATTCAGTAAAAAATATGCATGCAAATATTAGCTTGTGTATATATACACATACACACACAGAAAAAATCTTTCCCTGTATGTAACAATCTCAATATTAAGTTAAACATGAGTCTTACTGGTGTCTCCAGCTCTAATCAATTAGCACATGGATCATTCTGTGAATCTCTGTAAATTCTCATGCCACCGGTGAAAAACCTATATTACACCATGTTTTATCCATTTTGTTCAATTCCTGTGTGTACGTATAGCAGTGTCAGGATTGTTAACCCGTACCTCTGTGGAAAATAACTTTATCAAGTAAGTTACACTTATGGGCAGTTTCATTTGTCTTTAGTCTTATAGATCCCATTGACTTCCAAAGTTACTTAAGTCGGCACCTTGTTTCCCAACTTGTTTCATACAGTTAGATTCTCTTGCCACAATCTTTATTCTTTCCTGGGATCCTCTGACCTCCTAAGTGATTTTTTAAAATGTATATACATTAAAGTTTACTTTTTGTGCTGTAGCATACTATAGGTTTTGACAAATGCATAGCATCATGTATCCACCGTTACAGGGTCATACAGAATAGTTTTACTGCCCTAAAAATCCCCTGCACTTCACAGGGGAAATATGTTTCCCTATCTTCCCTCCCCTTGGCAGCCACTGATACTGTTACTGTCTCTATAGTTTTGGCTTTTTCAGAGTATCATGTAATGGGAATCATACAGTATGTAGCCTTTTCAGATTGGCTTCTTTCAATTAGCAATATGTAATTAAGGCTTCTCCATGATTTTTTTGTGGCTTGGTAGCTCATTTCTTCTTATCACTGAATAATATTCCATTGTATGAACGTGCCACAGTTTGTTTCCCATTCACCATTGAAGGACATTTTGGTGGCAATCATGAATAAACCTGTTATAAACATTCACGTAATGTGAAACATACGTATGTATAGACCTAGGTTTTCAACTCATTTGATTATATTTAGCTTTGTAAGAAAATGTCAAAATGTCTTCTAAAGTGGCTGTGCTGTTGTGCATTTCTATCAACAGCAAATGAAAATTCCTATTGCTCCACATCCTGTCAACATTTGATATTGTCAGTTTTTTGGATTTGGGCAATTTTTTAAAGTTTATTTATTTACTTTGAGAAAGACAGAGAAAGCATGAGTGGGGGAGGGGCAGAAAGAGAGAGAAAGAGTCCAGCGCGGCGTTGATGTGGAGCTCAATCCCACAACCACAAGACCATGTCCTGACCCTAAATCCAGAGTCAGATGCTCAACTGACTGAGCCACCCAGGTCCCCCATGGATTTGGGCCATTTTAATGGGTATGTAATGTTATCTCATTGCTTCAGTTTGCAGTTCCCTCAATATATATGATATTGAGCATTTGTTTCATATGTTTATTTTCTATCTATATATCTTCTTTGGAGCTGTGTCAGTCAGATCTTTTACCTACTTTTTAATTGGGTTGTTTTACTATTGTTCAGTTTTAAGAGTCTTTTAAATTTTTTGGAAACCAGTTCTTTATCAAATACGTGTTTTGTTAATATCTTTTCCCAGTTTCTGGTTAGTTTTTTTATTCTCTTGTGTCTTTTTCCTAACAGAAACTTAATTTTAGCAAAGTCCACCTTTTTCTTTTCATGGATCATTCCTCTGATATTGTATCTAAAAAGTTCTTCACCAAGTGCAGATCACCTAAATTTTGTCCTGCGATATCTTTTAGAAGTTTTGTAGTTTTGTGTTTTGCTTTTAGGTCTCTGGTCCATTTTGAGTAAATTTTTATGAAAAGCGTAATGTCTGTGTCTAGATTTATTATTTTTCATATGGACATTCAATTGTTTCATCACCATTTGTTGAAAACCTATTCTTCCTTCATTGAATTAACTTTCATTCTTTGTTGAAGATGAGTTGACTATATTTGTGTGGGTGTCTTTCTAGGGTTTTTATTCTTTTCTATTGATCTATGTGTCTCCTGCCGCCCTACCCTCATACCATGCTACCCTGATTACTGTAGCTTTATAGCAGGTCTGGAAGGTGGGTAATGTTAGTCTTCCAAATTTGTCTTACTCTTCAGTATTGAAGAGAAACACCTATTCTGGGTGTTTCAGCTTTCCATATATACAGGTTACAATCAGTTTGTATCCACAAAATAACTTACTGGAATTTTGATTGGGATTTCAGTAACTCTATATAAGTCAATGGGGGAATTAATGACTTCTTGACAATATTGGGTCTTCCAATCTGTGAACAGGGAACATATCTCCATTTCTTAAAAGTTTCTTTTATTTCTTTCATTGTAGTTTTCTACATATATACCCTTTATACATTTTAATAGAATTATCCCTAAGTACTTAATATTTTGTTATAGTTACATGAACTTTAGATTAAATCAAAGCCCTGGACAAAGCATTTGACTAAAAGTTGTATTCTTGTCAATTAAATAAAAGGAGTAAGGCCTGTGAAAGGAGAGTTGACCTAAGAAATACAGGGGACTATCCTTAATGCCTAAAGCTGAGGGCATGGTGTGGAGTAAGGGTTGAAGAGTTGGGGGCAAAGAAGGTTGTCTTATGGAAATGGGTCTAATTGCATCATTTATGTTCAAAAATAACTTACATCTAGCCTCATCAGTCAGCTAGAATCATATCATACAAGATCATGATAAATTAGTAAGGACCTATGCGTTTGAAACATATTTATGATCTATTAATTAGTTGGGGTGGTCATTTACAGATGGAGTGATTGTTCCCCATTATCCATAAATCATGTACTCTCCCTTTTATACTACTTGAACACTCTTTGTTAAATATAACCTTTAAACATTAAACTTCTAAGCTGCTTAGGAATGAATCATCACACATGTTCACACTTTCCTTTCTTCTTAAGAGCTTCTGATATCTTCCTACTTCAGAGAAAACTTTCTGGGTCCTTTGCAAAGTAAAAGATTTTATTTGACCCCATTCCTTGCATAATTTTATATTCAACCATCCCTTTGCAATAAACATATTTCCATATCCACATACACACATATTTATTCAAAGTTTACTTCACTACTTGAGTCTTTGGCTGCCACTATTTTTTTATCACATATTGTCACATCTTAAAGGGCAGGTCTAATAGAGAAATACAATGAAGTAGGCATTGAATAAATCCTTTGGATGCAATAATGACTGTGTATAGAGGAGCTAGGCCAACAGGCTTAATGCCAACAAAATGATGCAATGTCATATAACAACATCAACTGCAGCACAACGCCATTGATATCAGCATTTTAGTATTTGAGTAATATCATTGGCACTAGTGGAAAATGGACCTAATATAGGCCATTAGACCCCTTGCTGGCTCAGAGTCACTCATAATATGCCTTATGGGGGTCAGAACATGTGGCACAATTCATAAGTGGGAGATAAATGGGCACTTCAACACTATTTGATGGTATCCATATTCTATACCTTTTCTTGCTAGCAAGTATTTAAAAATGTACTTAATATATTTAATAAATGTATTTAATATTTTAAAAATGTATTTAATCAAATAATATGGCAAACTGTAATGGAAAGACTGAATTTCTTTTGTTATTTTAATCCACATGTGCTTTCTAGATTTGGAGACCTGAGAAGTCTTGGAATAAGGAGTATAATTCTAGGCATTGCTACCAGTAGGTTAATGCCTTTTCCATGTGCCTAGTGAGATGCCAACCTTGGCCTGATTCCCAGACTTTACAGACCTTCTTGCCACACATCATGAGGACACTTGATCTTCATTTGCAAGCTAGATCTCTTCTCAGGCTTTAGGTATAATCCAAAAATTTTCAGTGTTCCAAGAGAATTGGATAAACACAGAGGAGCTGGGACCCAAGCAAGACAAGGAACAAAGAACCCCATCCAGTTGTGGATATTACAATCTGTTTTGTTGACAAAGATTATGCCAGTGGAGACCTTTGAGTAAATGCTCCATTAAGAGTATTTCCCAAATGATATTTTTTATTCCTTAATCTGTTGAATTTCAAAAGTAATTGCCTCTTTTCCCAAGACCTAGATTTTTATCTCTGTATCCAAGGTTGTTTGTTGCCTCAGAGAATTCCTCCAACTACCTACTTGTTTTGATCTAAGAATAGTGCGAGGTCATGGATATTATCACCAAGCATCATTTGACTTTTCTAAGACAATAACGCCCTTGTTTAAAATATCATTAAAAGTATTTCCGTTCTGAACTACCATGTATTATTTTATCCCATAAACAGTGAATATCATATTTTATTTGCTCCACGTATCTGAATCACCTTCATTCCATTTTTATTTATGCACTAAAGATATTTTAGAGAGTTTTATGTGTTTCTGTCACTGCGTTAGGCACTAGAGATTTAATGGTGAGAAAAAATACATTATCTTGGTTCTACTACCAGTTAAAATGTAGAAAGATGCAAAAGACCTTTACTCTCATGGTAACAAGAATCCCATAGATATATATAAAAACTCTTTTTTTTCCCCCTTATGAGCTAGGAAAGAGCAGTAGTCATGGGAAGCCCTGATAAATTGAATTTCAGAAGGAAATGAGATTTTTACAGGTGAGCAGAAAACTATGGTAGCTTCTAGAGCAAGGGGCAGTTTCCTGGTCTGGGTGGGATGAACAAAAGAACCATCCTGACACAGAAGGACTCTGTAGGGATGAAGAGAGATTAGCTGAGGCTTAAACAAAAAAAAAAACAAAAAACAAACAAACAAAAAAAAACAGGGAAACAGACTGGAAGCTGAAAGAGTCACAGATAGAAAAAAGCCAAAATTACCTAATCTGAAAATTTTCTCCCCACTACAAATTTTGCCAATAAGGTGGCAATAAGTGAAGATCTGGAAAACAGAAATTGCAGACGTCTATACATTTTTAGGGTTTGAATTTGAGGGCACTGCTTAAGTTGAATCAAAGGAAAAAACAAAAGTGTCTGAAACTAAATCCCAATTTCATTCCAGCTAAAATACTGACAAGATAACAAAGTTAATTTTTGCCATAGAAGGTTAGAAGTGGGGCTAATCTAGATGAACTCAATGTAATGAGAGTTGAAGTTTAGTTCTAAATCAACTTGACTTTAGCCACAGAGAAAATGGCTTACAATTTCTGCAAAATAAGCAAGATAAAAGAAAACATGTTTTAGTCTCCAGTTTTATGTTATAAAAATTATAATATATATGAAAAAGTAAGAAAATATGACCCCTACTCAGAAGTGAATACATTTAACTGAAGAAGACCTATACATGGCCCAGTTATTTGAATTGGCAGACAAGACCTTAAAACAACTATTATAATACTAAAGCATTTATAGAAAAAAGAAGGGTGTCATGGTCAAAATATGAGATATTTCAGAGAGAAATGACCGTTCCCATAAAGAAATAAGTGGAAATGCTAGAAGTGAAAAATAATAATATCTGAAATCAACATTTTATTGGATGGAATTTACATTAAATTGGACAGGAGAAGAAAAAAAATAATTGAATGTTAGGACATATCAATAAAAAATACCTAAGTGAAAAAGAAAAGAAAAAATTGAAAACAAACACAGGCAAACAAATCTTCAGAGTTAATATAAGCAGTCTTTGGAATTCTGGAAGGAGAAGAAGGAGAAAATGGGGCAAAAAATCCCTTGAAGAAATAATGGCTGAAAATTGTCAAATATGATACAAAGTAATAATAGATTCAATAACTCAACAAATCTCAAGCAGGATCAATATCAAGAACACCATACTGAGGCACACCATAACCATATTCTTGAAAACCAAAAATAAAAACTCTTAGAGCAGTGGAAGAAAAAAGACATATTATATAGATGGTAGCAACCATAAAGGTAATGACTTTCTTTTCCTCAGAAATGATGCAAGCCAGGAAACAAGTAAAGTAGCATCATTATGGTGAGAAATAAAGCAAAATGCCAACCTAGAACTCTGAATCTAGTGAAAATAGCCTTCAAAAATGAAAGCAGAAACTAAAGATAGTTTAGGCAAATGGAAGTGAGAATTCAATACCAGCAGACCAGAACTACCAGACTAAATGAAGTCTTTAGGCTGAAAAGATATGTAACCAGAAACAAATCTCGATCTACCGGAAAGAATAAAGAATACTAAAAATGGTAAATATACCATTAAATTAAACATGTCTTTTATTTATTATTTTAAAATTTCTTTATTTTTTTTAGTTTATTTATTTATTTTTAGAGAGAGGGAGAGAGAGAGAAAGCAGGGAAGGGACAAAAAGAAAGGTAGAGAGAGAATCCCAAGCAGGCTCTGCACTGGTAGCACACAGCCTGACAGGGAGTTCGATCTCATCAATCATGAGATCATGACCTGAGCTGAAATCAAGAGTTGGACGCTTAACCGTCTGAGCCACCCAGGCACCCCTCCTATTTTAAAATTTCTTTTAAATGATATGTGAGTGTCCAAAAGCAAAAGTAATAAAACTGTATTGTAGGGTTTGTAATGTATCTAGAAATAGTCTTTAAATTTAATATAATTTTTTGATGTAGTTGAGTTTAAGTCCACCATCTTGCTATTTTTTCTACTTCTTTATTATTCCATTCTTTTCTTCTTTGGACTAAGTAAATATATTTTTAATATTCCATTTGATCTTTTCTAGCTATACATCTTTGTCTTATTTTCTGAGTCTCTTCTAGGTATTAAAACAGGTATTCTAAACCTTTTACAACTTAATTTGAAATAATGTTATGCCACTTCACATGTTATGTACAAACCCTAAAATAATATTGTTCCATTACTTCATTCTGCTTTAAAGAAGGGCCAATTAAAGGCAGAGATCATCAGCCTAAACAGGAGAGTAAGATCCAAATATACACTGTTTATAAGATATTCACTATAAATGTAAAGACACAGATAAGTTAAAAGTGACAAGATGGAAAAAGATGTACTGTGCATATACTATACTAATTGTAAGATAGCTGTATTGATATCATTAAATATGAAAAAGAGCATTAACTGAGATAAATAAGGGTATTTTATAATACAAGTTCAATTCATTAAGAAGAAATAAACAGTATATATGCAACAGAGCTCCAAAATATGTGAAGCAATATTTGAAAGAACTAGGCAGAAAAATAGGCCTATTTTTTTAGACATTGATGGAACCTAAAAAATCCATAAGGATGCAGAAGACATGAATAGCACTATCAACCAACTTGACCTAATGGACATCTGTAGACCACTCCATCCAGCAATAGCAGAATGCACAGTTTTTCACATGCACTTGTGACCATATGCTTGGATCTAAAATATGTTTCAATAAATTTAAGAGAATTTAAATCATACAGAATACATTCTGTGATCACAGTGGAATTAAATTAAAAATTAATACAAATAATTTTTTCAGAAAATCCAAAAATACTTGGAAACTAAAATATTCTCCTAAATAACTTAAATTTCAAAGGAAAAATTACAAAGAAAACTAGAAAATATTTCAAACTGAAGGAAAATGAAAACAGCATATCAAAATTTGTAGGATGTAGCAAAAACTTTATTTAGAAGGGAAATAATCTTAAAATGCTTAGTATATAAAAGAAGGAAGGTTTTTAATCTATAATCTAAACTTCTACCTTAAGAAGGTAGAAAAGAAAAAAATGAAACCTAAATTAAATAGGAGGAAATACTAATAGTCAAGATCAGTGAAATAGAAATCAGATGAAAAACATAAAATCAACAGAGTTTAAGTTAGTTCTTTCAAGATATTAATAAAATTGAAAAATATTAGGCGCTGAAAAATTTGAAGCATTTTGACACCAGATAGAAAGAAATGAGCTAGCAAAGACTGAGAAGGAACAGCTAGAAAAGTAGGAGGAAAACCTCCCGTGATATCACACAAGCCAAAGGATGAAAATGTTTCAAAAATGAAGGAATGGCAACCAGTGTCTAATGTTACTGAGGAACCCAGTAATGGGAGACCTAGAAAATGCCTATTTGATGTATTGGCAAAACAGATTTAGATGTTCATGGCATCTAAAAAGTTCTAGTGCCTGGGTGGCTCATTGAGTTAATCGACAGGCCAGCTCAGGTCATGACGTCACCATTCCTGAGTTTGAGCTGTGCTGACAGCTCAGAGCCTGGAGCCTGCTTCGTATTCTGTGTCTCGCTCTCTCTCTGCCCCTCCCCAGCTCGTGCTCTAAACAAACAAACAAACAAACAAACAAACAAACATTAAAAAAATAAAAAGCTCCAGTGTAATGGGCATTCAACAGATGAGCTAAGGGGACTCAATAAATTCCCAGAAATTGTCTGTAAAGTTTATATGTAGGCAAGTGCCTTTTTCTGTGGAAAGGACTCAACAGATTTCATTATATATTCTCCAAGAGGGTAGACTGTCTTCTTCCTCTTGTTTGATGTGTGTATGTGTGTGTATGTGTGTGTGCGTGTGTGAGTTCATTTCTCGATTCTGGCTCCTGCAGATCTTTGCTGAAGAATACTGATATTTAGTGTATTTTCCTCGTATTAACAGAAAATAAACATTAAGCTGGTTTTTGTTTTTGTTTTGTCCTCTGATGAGCAGCATGAAGGAATTCTGACAACCTTTCAAGCAGAATTTTTGGCACTGGGGAAAAAGCTTTGAATTTAGGCTCAGAAAAACTGAATTTTTAGCCACCCCATAGCTGTGAGATCTCAGGCAAGATATTTAAATGTATCACAACTCAATTTCTTTCTCTGTTTAAAATAAGAAAAATATTAATCTAGGAGGGTTATTGAGCGAGTAAAATGAGATGTTGATTTAGAAAGCACTTTGCAAATTATAAACTGCTATATAATGGTAATTATTCTTTACTACCTATATTTTATGCAAAGAGATGTGAAAAATGAAAGAGAAAATCTTAATTCATGTTGTGGTGGAAACAAATGGATGAAGTAGGAAGCACCTTTCTTGTGCCTTAAGAAACTTAGTTTCTAGGCTTTCTGCCCTGCCAGCATTCCCCACACTGACTCCCATCAGAGCAAAGCCAACCCAAACCAAACTCTTTTATGAGGTGGATGAGGGCACATCACAGAAACCAGGAAGTCAGGCTGAAGGTCTTCATTCATTTTTGATAAATAGAATAATCTAAGTGGATAACAGAAACAGATACATTTTTTAAATGTTTGAGAGAGAGAGAGAGAGTGAGCAGAAAGAGGCAGAGAGAGAGGGAGAGAGGGAGGGAGAGAGAGAATCCCAAGCAGGTTCCTCACTGTCAGCACAGAGCCCAATGCAGGGCTCGAACCCATGACCTGTGAGATCATGACCTGAGCCAAAACCAAGAACAGGATGCTTAACTAACTGAGCCATTCAGGTGCCCTGGAAGACATCCGTTTTATGCAAAGCAGAATATTAGATGAAATTTAGTTTAGGAGCAAAATCTTCTAAGGCCTAAATGTTGCCTCCTCTTTCTTTGCCAAATAGCTGCTTACTAGTTTCTCATATTTTCACTTCTAGAAGAAGTTTGTATTCATGTATGATAAGGGTGATAAAATGCATTTTCCTTTCTCAAAGGCAGAAAGAATTTTCTTTGCCTACCTGTCAATGAAAACAGCAAACTCTTCAGTGCTAGAAGTTTAAAAATACTGACTCAGAGCGAGTTCCTTTTTTGGGGGACTTGTTTTTGTTAACTTCTCCATTTGTAGTACAAATTTGTTGCCTGATTGAAATGTCCTATGAAATTGCCCTATCCGCTCAAATCTGGAAGTCCTCCCCTGCAGCAAGTGTCTTAAGACATTGCTTCTGATTCCCCGAAATAAAATATGGTCTAGATTTGACAAGTAAAGATTAAGTTGGAGCAGGTCCTTGGCCTCCGCTCCCCTCATGGCTGAAGAGAACCCCACAGCACTTCAGGTTTTACAGGGCTTCTTATTAGAGAAGCCATCAAAATGATTTCCCCACCTGTTGAGCACTCTTTGGCTTGTATCATTTGTTATAAAAGCAGCCAAGGACAACTCCAGAGACTGTAAGGGGAAATGATCTCTTGGACAATATTGGTGCTGAATCACGATTAAAAAGTAATGCAGGTTTACTGAAAATTGAAACCCCCTTTAAAAGAATTCAAATACAGATATACTTGAAAAAAATATTATTTTCAAAGGAATTAAATATATTTTCTTAGTATTTGGGGACTTTGGTTAATTAATGTCAATTATACTATATTAATTTTTTATGCTGTATTGATTTTAAAAATTTTGGTTATGCCTGTAAACTAGTAACTTATTTTCCTTTGCAATTATCTCCCTTCAATGTAGTCCCATGGGAAGACTTGAGTCTCATTTCAATGATGTTATCAATGCTTACAATATTTCTTAAAATATATCTTGGTTTATTGTCAGAATTTTCCTACTTGATCTTCCTTATCAAGTTTCTCTCTGAATGAGTCTTCACTATTTGGAGAAATGAAATCTGCCCTCAAAGATGAAGATTTTTCTACCACACAGGACATTTTCATAAATCAACTTCAGGCTTTGAGGACTATATTTTAAAAAGGCATTCCAAGCATGGTTTTAGGATTGGCAGTATTATTAAAGATAAGTGTATAATCTTTGACTATGTCAAAGATAGGGTGATACCTAATCCTGGTTTACCCAGAACTTTCTCACTTTTAGTACTCAAAGTCTGCATCCTAGGGAACCTCTCAGTCCCAAGAAAACTGAGCAGACAGACCACCCAGGAAGGGAACTACAGACACCCTGTAAACAATTCAAGGGTTAGGAATGCTGACCCCGACCCATTCAAAAATTTGCATATAATCTGACTCCCCCAAAACTTAACAGTCCACTGTTGACCAAAAGCCGTATTGATAACATAAAAACTATATTAACACCTATTTTGCCTGTTGTACATATTATATAATGTATTTTCACCATAAAGTAAACTGGAGAAAAAAAATCTTATTAAGAAAATCATAAGGAAGAGAAAATACATTTACAACACTATACTACAAAAAGTCTATGTGTGCGTGGACCCATGTAGTTCAAACCTGTCTTGTTTAGGGTCAACTGTATTTTTATTTGGATGATGGTGATCTTACAATCTCTTGTACTTTCTTAAAGTATATAGAATTTATAGCTTGGCACCAAACAGCCGAGAATAAAGACTGTGTCTTCTAGCTTCCTTTCCAGCTAGGTGTGGTCATGTGACTAAGGACTGGACAATGAGACATAAATGTGAGTCACAAATGGACTTCTGGGAAGTGTCCTTAAAGGGAAGAAATGTGCCTTACTTACTGTACCTGCAACCATATTGGATACTGAAGTAATGTGGGGAAGAGAGTCACATCCAGGAGATCCAGGGTCATTGTCCCTCCCTGTGGAATGTCATATTAGCCCTGGATTGCTTACCCCTGTACTTCTTGACTGAGAGAGGAAGGTAAATATTTGATTTGTAAAGCTGCTGTCATTTGAGGTTTTCCTGTTCCACAAAGCTGAATCAAATCGTCTGATATGACGGTAAAGAATTTTAAAAGAAAGATGATTTTTTCAACTCCTTCATTATCAGAGGAAAATCCAGACCTTAGAGCATGATTACTCATCCTAGTTTTGCAATATTTATTTGTCCCAGATTGGCATAGTTCTAAATTTAAAATTAATTTTAATTTACTTTAAAGTATAGAACACAGGTCAAAAGGGAGGCTTTACAAAAGAGGAGGAAATCAAACTAGACCTCTCCTTTTTTGAAGTTTTCGTAGCAATCTCCCCCAAGAAATTTGAGAGGTGGGAATTTTGTAGAGTTTGGGGATCTTGAAACACTTCACCCCTTTAATGACAGCCCACTCTCCTGGCTTTCCTTATATCTCCTTTAAAAAATTGGTTTTTAGAGAGAAATAAAGCATGAGTGGGGGAGGGCAGAGGGAGAGAGAGAGAAAGAGACAGAGAGAGAATCCCAAGCAGGCTCCATGTTGAGCATAAGGGTTCAGGGCTCGATCACATGACCCTGGGATCATGACCTGAGCTGAAATCAAGAGTGGGATGCTTAACTGATTGAGCCACCCAGGCGCCCCTCCTTGTACCTCATTAAATATTCCTTCTTAAATTGCTGTGTGGACACTCCGTGCTTCACCAATATATTTTTCTTTTTGGATGTACTTCTCTTCCCTCATCTTGAATCCAATACTTATTCCCTTTTATACCATATGTTTAATTGATATCTACATTTTTACTTAAATAAACTTTAATGCCAAACTCTATATACCTAGGCATATTCTTTATTTTACCTTTATGTAATTCCTGGCCCTTCTCTTAACCCATAACTTGTTTGCCTCTGCCTTAATTCTAGCTCTTTCCCTCAATACAAATGTGAACAGACTGTTACATGTTAACTTGCTATTTTTAGAGTAATCTTTATTTTGTCTTTTCATCCCTATATAAAAGAGACCATTTTTAATTTCTCTCAGTCTGGTCCAGGGATTTCAAATGTTTTTGACCATAGCCCAAACACTACAACCCAACACACACACACACACACACACACACACACACACACGAGAGAGGGAGAATGCCTTTGATATTTTCCAGGACCCAGAGAATTTTCTAAAAGGTCAGATAAAATAACAATTACTGGTAGCTGTGTTCATGGTATCAAAACTATATTTTCAGTGTCAAAGTAGAGGATTGGATCTCATCTGCTTTATATTTTAAACTACTATTATGACACTGATTATTTCCACAATTTTATCTCTAGCCCAGAATTTCTATTCCAAGTTCCTAGAGTCCACTTATTCGATCCTCTGGTATCTTTCAGGTGACATACTCTATCTTTTCACTCATACTGTGCACAGTCCAAACTGATTGAAAAGAACTCCTTCTCTCTAAACCCGTCTCCCATTGAGGACTGTATTTCTCTAGATGAGTGACATAAGCAGATACCCCAGTTAGAAACCTGCCATTCTTGACTCTGCCCTTTTCCTCATCCTCCAAGCCCAGCACCCATTTTTCATTACTCAGTAAGTCTTGCACATTTTAGAGCTTAAATATTTGCTGAATCCACCCCATGTTCTTCAACCCTACTGTCTCTGTCCAGTTCCTGACTCTCCCCATATCTCTCCCTGGATTATTACCACAACTTTTGAATCACTTAACTGCTCTAGTTTTGTCTGCCTCACATCCCATCCCTCCCCACGGGCACCATAGGGAATAATCTACATTTCAAATCTATAATGCTCCTTTAATTAAAACCTTTTGATAACTTTACATCACCTACGGGATATAATCCAAGTTCCTTGGGGTGACCAAGAAGCCCCTGGTGCTCTGGTCCTGGCTTATCACCCTAGCCTCATCTGCTGCATGCAGTTTTTTGCTTTGAAATAGGTGTTCTGATGGCACAAAACCTCTCTAGCACACACAGTATGCCGTGTTTCACATGTATGTCTTTGCTAATGCTTCCTCTGCCCCTTTTCATTGTCAAACTTCATAGTATCAGATATTTCCCTTTGAAAAGGCTTCCAGGGAGCCTCCAGGGTGAATTAAATATCTCTTCCCTCCCTCCCAAACATCTTGTGGTTTTTCTCCCATTTTACTCTCCGCATTGTTCTAGTTATCTGTTTAAATGTGCATCTTCTTAAGATATATTGTAATCCCTCAATAAATATATGTTTAATGAATGCATAAATTCATGAAATTCATTAATGAATGAGTGCATTAACAAGTAGTAACATAGGCATAGAACAGAGACACAACAGAAATACATTTTATTTGATTCTGTATAAGAGATGAGCAGGAAACTCTGCTGTCTGAATGATTTGATTCATCTGATTTTGCTAGTTGGACAGGTGTACCTTCCCTTCCACAATCCTACATGTGATCTTCCTTAATTGAAGGCTTAGATATGGTGTACTTTGCCATGAGGAAAAAGATCTCAGTTTACATTGTTTTCTGTGAGCAGAACTGTAAGCAGGTTATTCAACAATATTTCAGGAAATAGACATTGATCATATTGTTCCTGACAAAGGAATTAACCAACTTCACATATTGTTATTCATTCAAAATTATACAAACTCTTAGAAAAGCACTCCATTTGAACAAACCATTTGATGGCTCAAAGATTAATTTCTGAGTAAAAAGAAACTGGGCTAACCCAACTGTGTATAGTATTTGGCAGGAATTAACTAGCTTCCAGAATAAAAAGAAAAATTAGCAAATATAAATCTACCTTCTAGAAAGTACCTTAAAGAAATGTTAGACAATTTATGGGTTTTTATTCACAATCCTAAAATTTGCTCCAATCCCTTTTTATTCTTTCTGTATAACTATTCAATTATAGTAAAATTTCTAACATATTAGAAGTATCTTTATGCTTTCTTTAAATTGAGTATGTATTTCAGCTCTTATTTTGTCAAGACCTAGCCCACTTGTTAAATAGAGATCACACTTTTGAAATTTATTTTTTAATTCCAGTATAATTGGCATACAGTGTTACATTAGTTTCAGGTGTACAATATAGTGATTCAACAATTCTATGTATTACTCAGTGCTCATCAGAGTAAGTGTACTCTTAATCCCCTTCACCTATTTCATTCTTCCCCCCACCTACCTCACCTCTGTAACCACCAGTTTCTTCTCTATAGTTAAGAGTCTGTTTTTTGCTTGTCTCTTTTTCACTTTGTTCATTTGTTTTGTTTCTTAAATTCCACATATGGATGAAATTATATGGTATTTGTCTTTTCCTAGCTGACTTATTGTACTTAACATTGTACCTTCTAGATCCCTCCATGTTACTGCAAATGGCAATATTTCACTCCTTTGTGGCTGAGTAATATGCCATTGGATATATATAGCCGCATCTTCTTTATCCATTCACCTATCGGTGGACACTTGGGTTGCTTCCCTTATCTTGGCTATTGTAAATAATGCTGTAGTAAACATAAGAGTGCATGTATCTTTTTGAATTAGCATTTTCATCTTCTTTGGGTAAATACCCAGATTTTTGAACTCTGGGTAAATACCCAGATTTTTGAACTCTCACACAGTGCATGAGAGTTCCTTTTTCTCCACAGCTTCACCAACACATGTTGCTTCTTGTGTTTTTTACTTTAGCAATTATGACAGGTATGAGGTGATATCTCATTGTGATTTTGATTTGCACTTAACTACAGATGATATTTAATTAACAGAAAGACTCATACATAGTAACAGTAACACCTGTACATTGCTAATGCTTGAGAAATTTGGATTTCTAACCCTTTTAGTAAACCCCCACATGTCACAAAGGAGGTAGACTGAAAAAAAAAAAAATTAAAAAAAAAAAAAAAGGGGCGCCTGGGTGGCGCAGTCGGTTAAGCGTCCGACTTCAGCCAGGTCACGATCTCGCGGTCCGTGAGTTCGAGCCCCGCGTCAGGCTCTGGGCTGATGGCTCGGAGCCTGGAGCCTGTTTCCGATTCTGTGTCTCCCTCTCTCTCTGCCCCTCCCCCGTTCATGCTCTGTCTCTCTCTGTCCCAAAATAAATAAATGTTGAAAAAAAAAAAATTAAAAAAAAAAAAAAAAAAAACAAAGGAGGTAGACTGATCAGCTTTTGTGCAAGCCACAGAGAACTATTTGTATGTTCAGGCAAGTTTGGCTAAAATAGAATGAACATGGGCAAGTGTGACACGACATGGAGTTGGGAAAGTATTTGAGTGAAAGGATAAGACTGATTTTTCAATGACAAGTGTAGAAAACAATTATAAATAGAAAACTTACACAAATGTTCTCTTCAACTGTTTTACTCAGTGCACCTGTAGCTAACACAGTCTGACATGACTAGAGTAGCATGTCTCTTGGAATGAGTGAGACTAGGCTGCTCTTGAAAAACCAAGTAGGAAGAAGAGGTGGGCCCAGTTTTGAGGACAGCCATGCTAGAGGGGACAAGAAGAGCCTGTAAATCTCATGCATGCTCTGGCCTAGGTCACCAGGAGAGAAAATCCTACAGTGAACTGGAGATAAATGTAGAATTAGTTACAAGGAGTAAATATTTTTTTGGAGAATCCTTTGGAATTGTGATTGTAGCAGAATTTTTGAATTTAAGGATACTTTTCATCTATCACAAGTAAAATGGGACACAACTATACTTGCCATTTCAAACAGCCATGTTCGCTTTTTTGATATAGCTACTGTGTGAGCAAGAAGGGACTGAATAAAGATTGCTAAAAATAGATATATACAAATCCATATGTACTTACATTTAATATATAATTGACAGTGAGATTTAATATTTGCTGGCATTTACTCCAATGTTTTTCTTTGTCTTAAAGGACTGAGGTTGATTTTCAAAATGATTTATCCCTATGGCTCATACTAATACATCACCACTTTAAAATTTTGCTTCATACAGCTGTAGCATTACCCATATGCCACAGGAAAACAAACCTTTTTAATATATGAAGGGTGTCAATGTTAGTCATGTGATTTGTAATGCTTTTGCTTAAATATTGATTTTTTTCAAATTCAATTTTTATTGATTTCTCTTAAATATTAATCATTTCTAATGACAGCTTAAAAAATAGGCTGAGCCCCTTGAACATTCATGCTATCCACTCCTTCTAGAAATAGAGTACAATTTTAGTATGCTTCAAATTAAGTCAAACAAAAACATACTGCTTTTTCATTTAAAGGTTTAATGTCATAAATCAAAATTCTATTTGTGCCGAATCAAGGGATTTATGCAGAGTATTAACTGTGGCTATGCAGTTTCCCACAAACAGTTCAATGTCATCTGTGATCTCTAGCTAGTGTATCTGTAACCTGCCACCATCATTGCTTCATGAAAAACCATTCCTGGTCTATAGGAGATCAGCATTCTGCATCAGTGAAGTTGACTGGGCTCAACTTAAATATGACTAGGAAGTGGCAGACTGTCCACAGTTCCATGGGACTAGGCTTCTAGGATATTAGTGTGTGGAAGATGTTCTGACTCTTCTTAAAAACAAAAGAAATGTCACTTCCCCACATTGGGTGTGTTTTAAGTTTTTGATTGGAAATCAGCACTCCTGACTGATTGAGAGTTAAACTGGCAATGTTAGGGGTGAGGCTTGCATACATCATTTAACCCCTCTAAGCTTGGTTTCCTTATCTAGAACATGGAGGAAATAATGCCTGCCACTGGCTGTCAACATCTTGCTGTGGATAAATGAATTAGCATCAGTGGGTCCTTAGGAGAAGGGCAGGACAGGCAGTTCCTAAGTTGAGACAGTTTAGATTCAGAGGTTGGTTGGTTTGTTTGTTCGTTTCCTACATGGATTGAAGTTTTGGAATATGTTTATCCACATAAGCAATTTATAAGTGGTAGTTGGATTTCAATCCAGTTCACAAAGACTTTTAAACCCATAAGACAGCAAAAAATAAGATATTTTTGCTTTTTTTGATTATTGAATTAAATATTTTTACCTGTAAGGTAAAAAAGGGAAATATACTGAAGAAATAGAAATTAACTTAAAAAGAAATGCAACAAAGGAAAGCAAGATATATATATATTTTTTTCTCTTGTGTTTTTGGTGATGAGGTTTCAGAAAACAAAAGGTAATGAGAATGGGGTTAATGACAAAATTAAAGAATATTTCTGTACACTGTGAATTTATTAAAGTTAATAGTAGGTTTTAAGAAAGATTTTTTTTCTCTGAGTCTAATGTTGTTTTGTATTTGGCCTAGGAAATTTGTAAAATAAAGATAAATCTGCAAAAACATATAAAAATAATCTTACACCGGCCAGAGATACTTATTATGAACACATTTGCCTACGTTCTTGATTTAAATTAAACAAGACATTTAACTTTGCCTTTCTTTAAGAAAAGTGCCTCACCAGCATTATTCTTGTATTTAACTACATGGTAAAACTTCTGTCTCACAAACAGGGCTAAAATTTAGCATAATAAGTAATATGTTCAAGCATCTGATATGGTCATAGTGGTGAAGAAGGAATCCTGAAGCGTAAGAAGTTAATCAAGTAAAAAGTCTGGGGCTGGTGAACTAAGGAAGGAGGATATGGAAGAAGTAGTGTGTACCAGGGGCCAGAATTAAAAAGAGAACACCGTATGCTTACAAATACAGTTAGTCCTGTATATGAACCACTGATGAATTTACAGACTACTCATCTGTTATGGACCTGATTTAGTCGAACCTGGGTTCCAATCTAGACTCTACCAACTTAGTAATTGTGTAAATCTAGACAAAACTTATTTAACTTCTTTTTTTTATTGGGGTGAAGTTTACATAACACAAAATTAACCATATTGATGTGTAGACTTTCATGACATTTAGTGCCTTCACAATTGTGTGTAACCATTACTTCTATCTAGTTCCAAACATTTTGACCACCCCCAAAGAAAACCTGTGTCCATTAAAGATCCTTCCCCATTCCCCTTCCATCCAGCTCCTGGAAACCCATCTCTATGGATTTACCTATTCTGGATATTGCATGCAGTTGAATCATACAATCTGTGACCTTTTCTGTCTATTTAACTTCTTTTTGAGCCTCAGTCTCCCCCCACCATCTTCTTAACATGTACCTTATGGGATCATTGTATGAATTAAAATGAGGTACATAAAATACTAAACAGAAACCCTGGAGCCATCCAGACTGTCCAATTGTTTCTCTTTCACTGTTTGGTTTTAAAGCATTGCATATATTTCTGTATGTGAATAGATACCACGCTAATCTGTGAGGACTTACTTAAAATAAGCTTTCCTCTCTCTCAGTAATTAACTACTTTTGTGACCCTGTTAATGTGGGTATTTCTAGGGATTTTCATCTTGGCCTGTGGTGCTGCCCTGTTCCCTCACCTCATCTCCTGCCTTCTTTTCTAAACATAGTTGTACTTCCATCTATTTGGTGGGTCCTGGGAATTTGCTTTTCATATCTGTGAAAACAGCAAGCTGACAAGCTTCTCCTTGGCATGAAACAGCATGTGTGAATCTATGTCATGTCCAAGCGACTTTGTTCATAGTTAATTTGTTAAATTCCTTTGGAGAACAGACATGGTGTTCCCCACTGAGCAATCAGCACAGCTGCGAAGCCAGGCAGTGACCAAACAGAACCCAGTGTGAAATGTGTATTCAAGGCCCAGAGACTGCGGTCATGGCTGAGCCCCTGAAAGTTTACTGGCCTCTCTGGGAATATGAAGCATAACTTGCCCCAGAGCCCCACATTGCCAGTGGATCTAGATGCATAAGATGCATGGCTGTGAACATTTAATAGACATAAACAAGAAGGGCAGAAGGGGATGCCCGGGAGTGATGCTATAATCCCACCCCTCCCTACATTCTTCCCTCCTTTGTTCCTGCTTTTCTTCTTCCCTTCCTTTCCTTTCCTTCTGCTTTTCCTTTCCTTTCCTTTCCTTTCCTTTCCTTTCCTTTCCTTTCCTTTCCTTTCTTTTCCTTTCTGTTATATTTCCCTTCCATCTCCACAGCTGCTTTGATCTTGGTATGGTGTTCTTTTGACAATTAAGTGATGGGGACTGCTCCCTGACAAGTCATTATGAAGGGAGCTGGACTTTAAAAAGAAATAAACTAAACCTTAGGCACCACTCTTGTGAGTCAGAAGAGAGCATGTGCCACTACCTTGCCTTGGATAGACAGTGGGTGGGCAAAAATGACAGCATGTGCAGTCTTCAGTAAGCACTCCTAATAAAGTTACCCCCAGCTGAGATGATCAAAGGCTGTTTTCCACAAAGCCAGCCTATGAATTGTGAAAGTCAGCCTGGCATTCAGAGGTCAGAATCGCAAGTCTCCTTGAAATACTTCATAGTTCAGGAACTGATCCTTGATGTCATCGATAGGAAAACAAGCACAGGCTGGACACAAAGATATCAAGGAAATGGGCCAAATAAGATTATCACAAAACTTGATCTGTCTTTGTGTCTCTTTTTGGGGTGAGGGGGGCTGGAGGGGGATGTGTTGGTTTTCTTAGGATAACATGATAATGCCCAAGAGACATGGAAAAAATGTGAGAATCCTATGAAAAAGGATCTTTCATAATTCCCAGGAAAGTTCATGGAATTCTGCTAGAATTTTCCAATCTTTCTATTTTGTTGAAGGAAGTTCTGCCTACAAATTTGTCTCATAAAGTTGTTTAGGAGAGCTATGTATAGAAAATAAGTTTCTGGAAACTTCTGATTAGACCCACATGTGTGTATGTGTGTGCATGCGTGCACATACATATGGGGTGCTCTGAGCATTATGCTAAGTACTTTACATGTTATGTCTTTTATTTGATCAATGTGAGGTGGGTATTTGGGAAAACTGAGATTATGCAACATGCGTAAATTGGTCAGGTAGCTAGTAGGTGTCCAGATTGAAATTTGAACCAGGTCTCTCTGACTCCAAGTCTGTGCACTTTCCACTGTGTCCCCTGTGCCACCTCCCATCACACTGCCTAATAATCACCTGAATAGAATGTAGTTTCCCCTACTCTCATTAATTCTCTCAGGGCCCACTCATTCAACAAATGTAGGCTGGACAATTGTACAGAGTTGTAGAGGACTTAAAGGTGAGGAAGAGTTCCTAACCTCAGGGGGTTCACTGTTTAGGTGCAGGGTAAAGCATGGAATCAGATAACAAGAGCAGAGGGCCAAATGTGCTGGGGGAGTACCAGAAAATGAGAAGTTCATGTCCAGCTGGGAGCACCTAGGAGGTTTCATAGAAGAGTGGTACTGGAGCTTGGCCTTGAAGCGGGGGATGATAAGGAAATGGAGACAGGGTAAGAATTCCAGCTGGAACACAGAAAAGAATAGTGAAGAAGGGACTCATAAGTTGAGGGTGTGGAATGGTGATTCTTCCAGGTTGTCTAGACCTTAAGCAAAGACCAGTTAGATCTGGACTTCAGTCTGAGGGTTTTGGACTTTGTGGTTTACTTTGTATTAGGTATCTGCAAGGGAGGAAATAAATAATAATGAGACATAAGGGCAGAGTCACAAATGGATGATTAGCAATTTGACTAGAATAAGGGTTTAAAAATGTTTGTGGGGCACCTGGGTGGCTCAGTCGGTTGGGTGTCCGACTTCAGCTCAGGTCATGATCTCATAGCTCGTGAGTTCAAGCCTCGTGTCAGGCTCTGTGCTGACAGCTCAGAGCCTGAAGCCCACTTCTGTGTCTCCCTCTCTCTCTCTACCCTCCTCCACTCATGCTCTGTCTCTCTCTGTCTCAAAAATAAATAAACATTAAAAAAATGTTTGCATAATTATTTAAAACAAAAGGTCTTTACATAAAAATATGGATTTATAAATTTTGTTGAAGAGTCATTTGGTATGGCAACAATTGATTGCAACCAAGTAGAAGCTGACTCTTTAAGACAAGCCATAAACTTCTTCAGTTTATCAGTATCTGCCTAATCCAATACCCGAATCTTCACTCATTTATGTTATCTACCTATCCCTGTGTGTATCTGAGTTGCCATCCCTGTTTTTGGTGGTCACCAATTGATGGTCTATTGTCATAAAGTAGAAGAGTTTGAGATTTAACATAATGAAACACTGAGGTTAATATTGTTATCATAAACATATTATATATGTCATTTATAATCTTATAAAGAGAGAAGCCTAGGACTTAATGATCTATTGATCTTTATTATTCTTCTATTTCTTCTACAACTGGTCTTGGATTTTTCCACTAGTTATCTGTTCGGTCAGAATCTGATCATGGTCTCTGTGGTAAGCAGAATAATGCTTCCCCTCTCCTCTAGATATCCACATCCTGATCCCCACAACTTTGTGATTGCACTTAGGGTCTCTTTGCACTTAGGGAGGTTATTCTAGATTATCTGGATGTGCCCAATGTAATCACAAGAATAAAAGAAGTGAGCATAGAATGATAGACAATAGATAAATTACCAATATACTGAATATGCACCATGATACCATTTATTTATACTTACTATGCACTTGGCATTTACCTGAAAAAGTTCATATAATTTTATAATGCTACGAGGCAGGTACCATAATCTCTATTTTACAGATGAGGAAATAAAAGTACCCACAGGCAGTAGATGGTAGAGTTGAATGAAAATCATCACTATAAATTTACTCATATATAACATATTGTCATTATAATGGTCTCTTCACTATGCATTTAAACCCCTCACTCATCTTTTATATTCTTTTCTAAGCTAATTTTGGAACTTAGATTTTATAATAACATACTTATGTGAAAACAGAATCATTTTATTATTATATTTTTAAAATTGAAGTATAATTAACATACAGTGTTATATTAGTTTCATATGTACAATATAAGAATTCAACATTTCTATACATTACTCAGTGCTCATCATAAGTGTACTTTATCTATGTCACCCATTCCCTCCCCTACCTTCCCTCTGGCAACCACCAGTTTATTTTCTGTATTTAAGAGTCTGGCTTTTTTGTTTGTCTGTCTCTTTTTTCTTTGTTTTCTTTCTTAAATTCTACATATGAGTGAAATCATATGGTATTTGTCTTTGTCTGTCTGACTTTTTTCACTTGGTATTATACCCTCTATGTCCATCCATGTTGTTGCAGATAAGATTTCATTCTTTTTTCATATATATCTTCTTTATCCATTCAACTATTGATGGGTGCTTGGGTTGCTTCCCTATTTTGGCTATTGTAAATAATGCTGCATTAAACACTGGAGCGCATATATCTTCTTGAGTTAGTGTTTTCATTTTTTCTGGGTAAATACACAGTAGTGAAATTACTGGATCATAGGTATTTCTATTTTTAATTTTTTGAGGAACTTCCATACTGTTTTCCACAGTGGCTGCACCAATTTGCATTCCCATCAGCAGTGCACAAGAGATCCTTCCCACATCATTGCCCACTTGTTATTTCTTATGTTTTTGATCTAACCATTCTGACAGGTGTAGGGTGATATCTCATTTTAGTTTTTATTTGCATTCCCCTGATGATTAGTGATGTTGACATCTTTTTACGTGTGTATTGTCTATCTATATGTCTTCTTTGAAAAATGTCTATTCAGGTCCTCCATGCAGAATTATTTTAGATAGCTGGGTGTCTTACCCAACTAAACTATTATAGTAGTTAAAAGACCATACCCTGGAACCCGACTGTGTAAGTATAACCATTGCTCCATTTTTTGCCAGCTCTGTGTCTTTGCAAAACTGTTTGACCTCTCTGTGCTTCAGTTTCCTCACTTGTAAAATAGAGATAATAGTAGAACCAATTTCATAGGGTATTCCGAGGGTTAAGTGTATTAAACCACAGAAAGTGCTTAGGAGTCTTCCTGGAACTCTATGGTAGCCTCTGTTTATTATTATTATTACTATTCTTATCATCATCATCATCATCATTAGGATCAGTAACAATCCTTAAGGAGAAATAATTATTATTCTTATTATTTCAAATTTATTTTGAAAGAGAAAGAGAGTGTGAGTGCAAGCAGGGGAGGGGCAAAGGGAGAGGGAGAGAGAAAATCTTAAGCAGGCCCAGCACGGAGCCCACATCAGGTTTGATAACATGACCATGAGATGATGACCTGAGCCAAAAACAAGAGGTGGACTCTTAAATGCTCTGAGAAATTATTTTTAAAGGCCTGTCTCCCACATACCAAACATACACTATCAATTTAGTGAATAGATTATTTTTGTTCTTTGGTAGAGATGACCCTCTCTTTGGTCTTGAGAGAAACCCACAACTTCTCCCAAGACACAGACTTACTTGGAAAGTGTTTTAGAATTCCTCCAATCTCTGATCCACTGGTAGCTTTCCTTTTTGAAAGGTTGAAATGAGAATATTGCCATTTGAATGTAGTAAGTCACTCACCCAAACTGTAGGAGTGAGCTTGTTTTAAAAAGGTGAGACACCAAACTTGGCAGTCTCAGCCATCCCTCTTCTCAGTGGCTATTCTCCCTGGTAAATATTCCCATGAACATTGACCCAGCCATACAGTGCTTCACATTGAATGACTTTATGTACCTGTACTCCACATGGCTGAGTTCCTTGGCTGGTTCTTGAGTTGTGAACGTCTTGTTTCCATGCTGGCAGCCAGCAACTTACTCAAGTTACCTGCAAGCATCTTTGGATTCTTTGAGAGGATGAGAGAATAAATGGGAAAGGGAAACATCTGAAAGAGAACCAAGTGATATTCTTGGCTTTATGTCTCTGGTTTTATTGTGTTCCTAGTATAGGAGTTGAACCTCAAGAATAATATTGAGGAGAACCATTTCATTTCTCCACATTTCAACCAAGCTTCTTTAGCCTGACATCTAACACCTTTCCTTCACCAGCTTCATTACTAGCTATGACTTTCCAAACACTCCATGATCCCACCACAAAATTTTCCTAATAATAATAATAATAATTTATTTTCTCATTTATTCCCACAAAAGTCCAGTGAAATCTGCTCCACAGATTATTAAAGTGAGGTTCATAGAAGATAAGTTCAAGACTGTTGGGGCGCCTGGGTGGCTCAGTCGGTTAAGCCTCTGATTTCGGCTCAGGTCATGATCTTGCAGTTCGTGAGTTCAAGCCCCGCTCTGGGTTCTGTGCTGACAGCTTGGAGCCTGGAGCCTGCTTTGGATTCTGTGTCTCCCTCTCTCTCTGCCCTTCCCCCATTCACACTCTGTCTCTGTCTCTCAAAAATAAGTAAACATTAAAAAAATGTTTAAAAATATTGTAGAACCAGTGAGGAAAATTGCAATGCATTCCACAAGTACTTGCTCTGTACTCACAAGGTGCCAGGGATACAATCTGAGAAAACTCAATTCTTGACCTCAAGGAGCTCACCGACTAGTATAGAAAATGACAGGATAGGGGAACCTGGGTGGATCAGTCAGTTAAGCATCTGACTCTTGGCTTCAGCTCAGGTCACGATCTCACAGGTGTGAGACCAAACCCCGTGTTGGGTTCCATGCTGAGCATGGAGCCTGCTTGAGATTCTTTCCCTCTCTCTCTCTCTGCCCCTCCCCTGCTCACATGCTCACACACACCCTCTCTTTCTCGCTCTCTCAAATAAATAAATAAACATTAAACAAAGAAAATGGAAGAATAAGCAGACAATCACAGTGGGTGTGGGCAATGCTATGAGAAAGGTGGGTACAGGATACTACAGGAGCTCTCAACCAACTAAAGGAGGGAGGAGGAAAATATGCTCAGGGAAGGCTTCCAAGAGTGTTGATACCAGATCTAAGCCTTCACAGAAGAGTGAATCAAGAGGATAACTGGTAAGAGGACTTCTAGTCCAAGAGTTTCCATGAGCAAAAGACTGGGTGGATCCTGGAGAAATGTGGTACAACAGGTAGCTGCAAAAAATTTACTAAGGCTGGAGTTGAGAGTAGAACTCAACAAAGGTTTGACTATGGAGGGCCTTGTGTGCCATGTTAAGTAGCTTGGGTTTTGTCATGTAGATGCTAAGATTTGAGGACATCTGTAAACACAGGGCATAGGAGGTAAGATTGGTGATTATGATGGAATTTTAACTCTGAGGTGGAATATGTGCTGAAAGCAAAAGTGTCAGTGGGGTGTGTGTGTGTAGATAGAGTTAGACAGACCACTTAGATGCTTAGGCGAAAACAACAGCCCTCTGAACTAAGAAGAGGTGACAGACCTGGAAAGGAGGAGGAAATACCTAAATCTACTTAGAAGATTAAATGTCAGATGTGGGGATTGGCAATGGGTATGAACAGTTGGAAAAGGATGAATCTAAGCTAACTCCTATGTTTTGGCCAGATAATTAGAGTATTCAGTATTTCACTGAAATAGGGAATAGAGAAAGAGGTGCATAATTCAAATGAAAGACAGCCAGCTTAGTTAGAAACACATTGAGTTTAAGAAGTGTGTAAGACCACGGAGGGTGTCTCTTGGACTGGTCTGGAGCTAGGAAAAGGATAACCATACGGTAGGGAGAGTATTAAGTCTTAGCTGAAGTCATGGGTGAAGATGTGGTCATTGAAAGGAGGTCAGGCGAGACTTGCATTCAGGTTAATCTAACTCCAAAGTCCACATTCTGTCTATGACCCACATTGCCATTTCCCAAGGATAACACAAGTGTTTATACTGTTTCTTACACTTGGGATGCAGTTTGTCTTCATCAGTATGTCCTGAGATCCTACCTGTTCTTCAAATCTCAGCTCAAGTCCCACATCCTGTACAGGGTTCCCCAAATTGTTGTCATCAGCATTAATCTTTCCTGCCCATTAATTTGAACACTTTTACTCTTCTAATATAGTACATAGAATCTTAGAGACTGGAAAGATTTGACAAGTCTTTTAGCCCAAGCCTCACTGTTACAAGAAACCCTTCTACAACAACCTTGGGTAATCTTTTCTTTAACAATTCTATGAGCATACAGTTCACACTTTTCAGAAGCAACCTGTTCCAATTAAAGACAGTTCCAATGGCTTGGAGATATATCTATCTATCTATCTATCTCCAGAGCTGTCTGTTTCAACTTCCATCCACTGGTACTGGCTTTGCCTGCTGGAGTCCATGCCCTCTTTACACGACAGTCCTTTAGTTGTTAAAAATATTTGTCATGTACCTTATTGCCCTTCCCAGGGCTAAACGTCCTCAGTTCCTGAAGCTACTCTTCAGGACATGTTTTGTTTGTTTCCTCACCATCCTTTCTTTTTCATTTCAAAGTATTTCAGTTTGTCTATATCCCTTTTAAAATATGATACTCAGAGCTCAACCCAATAATATAAATATGATCTAATTACCATGAAATACAACAAAACTGTTCATTGTTCTGGACATCTTTACTACTTTAAATATAGTGTAATATTTTATAGGTATTCTCCTGGCCCTTATCTATTGACTTATATTGAATTCACAGTCCATGACTTATTATAGTTGCTTTGGATCATGGTTATTTTTAAATATGCCTCTCCCTTCTCCTAATTATAAGTATTTAGATTTATCCCAAAGCATGTATTATTTATCCCTGTAATCACTTTGTTCATCACAGTGCCTCTCATGTAAGTTGGAGCATAAATGCTGCACTTTCAAACTGACATTGCTTGGGGTGATTTTCTAAAGGTGTATTTCCTTAAAAAGCCATAGCCAAAACAACTACACCTTTGCCTCTTTTATCAAGTAACAAACTTTTTTTGTCTGCTTGAATTATTATCAAAAAAGGATTTATTGAAACAATATTCTGCTAAGAGAAGATGAACTTTAAATCTGAGTTGAAAATACTGAGTTAAAAGAAGACTGAATTTTCTCCATGATAGAATGGAATTTATGCCTCTGCTCTTTTAGGAACATGTCTGAACTCAGCTCTGATAATCTTGGAGTCTCTAAGAACACTGTCTCTGCATTTTGCTATAATTAGTTTCTAAGTCAGCTGAGAGTATGCGCTTCTCATCTGTCTTCCTAGCAAGGCTCTCTCTTAATACAATGCTGAGAATTAATGCAAAGTGACCCAAATCTAGTTTCCAAGAGTAGAAAGATTGGATATTCAAGAGGAACATGCCTGCCATAATAATTTTTAGGAAAAGTACTCAAGTGAAAGAAACATCTGAGTAACTTGAGAATATTTAAACATGAATTTAGCTGTTCACTTGCATCTAGATGACAGATGAGGAATATGACCTACTGTTCATCTGCAGTCAAGAAACAAAGAATCTCCGTGTTAAAAAGATCACAATAGACCCTCTAATCCAACATTTTGACAAGACTCCTTTCCAAACATCCTTAACTATGATGAGTTTGTCTCTGAGAACTGGCAGCACTTAGGACTACATTTAAAAAGTGTGGGTTTTTTTTTTTTTATCTCTCTTACTTCCAGAGTTGAGATTCTTTAGCTGTACTGGATTTAGGATCATCTCTGATCTGCTTCCCAGCCTGGTGGTGCAGTTAGTATGAATCATTCCCATTTCTTCTGCTTTTTACTTTATTCCATGTAGTGTTCCCTAGAGAAAAATTATTTGTAAATTACAATGAACATGGATTTTTGCCATGCCAAACTCATTAGAGCCTCCCTATGTCATTTCAAGGTGCTCAAGATGAGTCTCTATTATTTTTAAGGACAGAGGCAACACGAACCCAAAGTATGGCCTAGCGAGGAAGATGGACATTAAAATACTGAAAATCTCCAAGACCAGGCCACCCTTCTTCCAATCACCAGCCACCATAAGTAAATACACAGTCTAAGGCAAAGTATTGTCTTTGCTACATAATTTTCCTTGTTCTGAGAAACATTTCTTCCCATAGCCTTTTCTCTGTCAGAAGTCTGGTGTCCTCACCAAACAATCTTCTGATTCATTTACAGATACAGAAGGCACTTTCATTAATGTCACAAAGTTAATTGTCATTGAAATCAGGTAAATCAGGTACTGATATAGTTGGAGGGCTCAGTTAAGAGTAGATTGAGAGGGGAGGAGCCAAGATGACGAAACAGCATGGAAGTTTTTTGTGGGTCTTGCGTCCATGAAATACAGCCAGACCAACACTAAACCATCCTGCACACCTAGAAAACTGATTGGCCTATTAACACAACAATCTGCACAACCTGAACCACAGAAATCAGCAGGTACGCAGAGCAGAGAGGTGATCTTGGGGAGAGAGGAGCCGCAGTGGGCAGGGAGGTGCTTTTGCGGGTGGAGAGAGGATGGAGACAGTTGGAGGGGGGAGAATACGGGAAAAGCACCCCTCCCCAAAAGCAGCTGGAGAGAAAGTGGAAAATTGGAAACAGCCACAGGGTCTAAACTAAAAAGGGAGAAAGGAGAAAGGAGAAAGGAGAGGGTTCAAATTCCATTAAGACTGTAAACAAGGGGAGAGCAAAGTCTGAAACCCTGCAGCTCGATATCTGGCGGTGCTCTGGTGGCATAGGCGAATCCCCAGAAGCAGAGTGGGGTCCGGGAGGTTCTTGGGCCACACAGGGAAAAGCCATTCCACTGCTGGAAGGACATCTGGTAGAGACTGTTGAAGCCACCTGGTCCCAGCAGACCCCAGAGAACAGCCACATTCGCTGGTGCTGGAACAAGGTCATTGAGGGTGAAGCCTGGTGCCAGATGTGTGTTGTGATTTTCCATAATCTCTGAAAAGCTGCTGCTACACTATCTCACGAACTTTTTCTCGGGTGGGCTGGCACCTGGCCACAGTCTCGGGAACCAGCAGCAGCAGGGTCCAACAAGCATTCCTGGGTTCTGGCCATTGCGTGGTAAGACCCTCTGCAGAGGGGCAGAAGGGGTCAAAGCCGTAGTCCTTCAGAAGTAAGGGGCCGGGGAAAACAGCTGCATCTGAGACAAAACTAGGGAGAGAGCTTCTGCCTGGGGCCTGGTCACGGACAGTGAAAAAGCAGGGAGTGGACAAAAGCTGAATACAGAGGATGGGTACGTGATTGCTCATCGGGGAGAACAGAGTTCCAATACTAGAGACTGGGTAGCTGGGTGACGCCATTTTCACTGCTCCTGCGCAAGCGCATACGCACCTATGAGCTCCACAACACTCTACCCCAGTAGGCTAGCAGTGCCATCTAGTGGAGAGTGGAGCCATTACACTGAGCCCCACCCAACTGGGCCAATCTCACTTTTTTTTTTCAATATATGAAATTTATTGTCAAATTGGTTTCCATACAACACCCAGTGCTCATCCCAAAAGGTGCCCTCCTCAATACCCATCACCCACCCTCCCCTCCCTCCCACCCCCCATCAACCCTCAGTTTGTTCTCAGTTTTTAAGAGTCTCTTATGCTTTGGGCCAATCTCACTCTTAAAGAACACAAGTCTTCACCATCTGCTTAGTTTATGGACTATAAAGCGCTTCATAGTCTGACTTCTAGGGGAAAATGAAGTAATTTCAGTCCTATTTCAATCTGTTAGCAGGTCCATCTATTCAATTTTCTTTGTTTTTTTTCTTTTTCACTTCTTTTCTTTTTTTTGAATACAGAAGAAAAAAATTAATATTTATTTTCAATTTTTATTAAAAATATTTATCTTTAATTTTTTAATATATTTTTTTACTTTTCTGTGAATTTTTTCAAATTCTATTTTACTCCCATCATTTTATTTTATTCTACTTCAGTGTATTCATTTTTCAAATTTTCAAATGATTTCCATTCTTTTTCTTTTTCATTTCTTTTCTTTTTCTTGAATGCAGAAAGAGAAAAACTTCATTTTTTTTCAATTTCTATTAAAAATAATTTTCTTTAACTTTTCTTTATATAGTTTTTACTTTTGTGTAAATTTTTTCAAATTCTATTTTACTCCCATATCTCATTTTAGTCTACTTCAGTGTATTCATTTTTTCAAATTCTCAAACAATTTCCCTTTTCCCCCCTTTTTCCTCTAATCTGTCAAACCACTTTCAACACCCAGGCCAAAGCACACCTATTATCTAGCATCATTTATTCAATTTTGGGTGTGTGTGTGTTTAATTTTTTAATTTTAATTTTTTTAATTTTAATTTTTTTACTTTTAATTTTTCTACCTCATTAATTCCTTTTCTACCTTCAAAATGACAAAACGAAGGAATTCACCCCAAAAGAAAGAGCACAAAGAAACAACAGCCAGGGATTTAACCAACACAAATACAAGCAAAATGTCTGAACCAGAATTTAGAGTCATGATAATAAGAATACTAGCTGGAGTCGAAAATAGATTAGAATCCCTTTCTTCAGAATAAAAGAAGTAAAAACTAGTCAGAAGGAAATAAAAAATGAGGAGGGCACCTGCTGGGATGAGCACTGGGTGTTGTATGGAAACCAATTTGACAATAAACTTCATAAGAGAAAAAAAAATCTAGTTTGTCTGACATAAAAAAAAAATGCTATAACTGAGCTGCAATCATGGATGGATGCCGTGGCAGCAAGGATGGATGAGGCAGAACAGAGACTCAGAGACACAGAGGACAAACTTATAGAGAATAATGAAGCAGAAAAAAAAAGAGGGAGATTAAGGCAAAAGAGCATGATTTAAGAATTAGAGAAATCAGTGACTCATTAAAAAGGAACAACAGCAGAATCATAGGGGTACCAGAAGAGGAAGAGAGAGAAATGGGGGTAGAAGGATTATGTGACAAATCATAGTGGAAAACTTTCCTAACCTGGGGAAAGACACAGACATCAAAATCCAGGAAGCACAGAGGACCCCCATTAGATTCAATGAAAACTGACCATCAACAAGGCATATCATAGTCAAATTCACAAATACTCAGGCAAGGAGAGAATCATGAAAGCAGCAAGGGCAAAAAAGTCCCTAACCTACAAAGGAAGACAGATCAGGTTTGCAGCAAACCTATCCACAGAAACTTGGCAGGCCAGAAAGGAGTGGCAGGTATATTCAATGTGCTGAATCAGAAAACTATGCAGCCAAGAGTTCTTTATCCAGCAAGGATATCATTCAAAATAGAAGGAGAGATAAAAAGTTTCCCAGACAAACAAAAATTAAAGGAGTTTGTGACCACTAAACCAGCCCTGCAAGAAATTTTAAGGGGGACTCTCTGAGAGGAGAAAAGATGAAAATATAAATACATACATACATACATACATACATACCAAAAGCAACAAAGATTAGAAAGGACCAGATAACTCCACCAGAAACTCCAACTCTACAAGCATCATAATGGCAATAAATTTGTATCTTTCAGTATTCACTCTAAACGTCAATAGAGTCAATGCTCCAATCAAAAGACATACGGTAACAGAATGGATAAGAAAACAAGATTCATCTATATGCTGTTTACAAGAGACCCATTTTAGACCTAAAGACACCTTCAGATTGAAAATAAGGGGATGGAGAACCATCTATCATGCTAATGGTCAACAAAAGAAACCTGGAGTAGCCATACTTATATCAGACAATCTAGACTTTAAAATAAAGACTGTATCAAGAGATGCAGAAAGTCATTATATCATAATCAAGGGGTATATCCACCAAGAAGACCTAACAGTTGTAAACATTTATATGCCAAAAGTGGAAGCACCCAAATATATAAATCAATTAGTCACAAACATAAAGAAACTCATCAATAGTAATACCATAATAGGAGACTCCAACACCCCACTCACAGCAATGGGCAGATGATCTAATCAAAAAATCAACAAGGAGAATCCTGAGAAACTTAACAGAAACCCAGGGGGGAGGGGAAGGAAAAAAAAAAGGTTAGAGTGGGAGAGAGCCAAAGCATAGGAGACTCTTAAAAACTGAGAACAAACTGAGGGTTGATGGGGGGTGGGAGGGAGGGGAGGGTGGGTGATGGGTATTGAGGAGGGCATCTTTGGGGATGAGCACTGGGTGTTGTATGGAAACCAATTTGACAATAAATTTCATATATTAAAAAAAATTTAAAAAATCAACAAGGAAAAAATGGCTTTGAAGGATAGACTGGACCAGATGGACTTAACAGATATATTCAGAACATTTCATCCTAAAGCAGCAGAATCTACATTCTTCTCCAGTGCACATGGAATGTTCTCCAGAATAGACCATATACTGGGACACAAATCAGCCTTAAGTAAGTACAAAAAGATCGAGATCATACCGTGGATATTTTCAGACCACAACACTATGAAACTTGAAATCAACCACAAGAGAAAATTTGGAAAGGTAACAAATACTTGGAGACTGAGGAACATCCTACTAAAGAATGAATGGGCTAACCAAGAAGTTAAAGAGGAAATTAAAAAGTATATGGAAGTCAATGAAAATGATAACACCACAGCCCAAAACCTCTGGGACACAGCAAAGGCGGTCATAAGAGGAAAGTAGATAGCAATCCAGGCCTTCCTAAAGAAAGAAGAAAGATCTCAGATACACAATCTAACCTTACGCCTCAAGGAACTGGAAAAAGAA
This sequence comes from Puma concolor, assembly GCF_028749965.1. NCBI lineage: Eukaryota > Metazoa > Chordata > Mammalia > Carnivora > Felidae > Puma > Puma concolor. Next base: position 138,121,786 of record NC_141670.1, on the reverse strand, counting down.
TAGCAAATAAAACCCCAAACCAGCAGAAGACAGGAAATAATAAAGATTAGAGCAGAAATTAATGCTATTGAAACCAAAAAAAAAAAAAAAAAAACCACAGTAGAACAGATCAATAAAACCAGAAGCTGGTTCTTTGAAAGAATTAACAAAATTGATAAACCACCAGCCAGTCTGATCAAAAAGAAAAAGGAAAGGACTCAAATAAATAAAATCAAGAATGAAAGAGATCACAACCAACACAGCAGGAATAAAAACAATAATAAGAGAATATTATGAGAAATTATATGCCAATAAAATGGGCAATCTGGAAGAAATGGACAAATTCCTAGAAACATATACACTACCAAAACTGAAACAGGAAGAAATAGAAAATTTGAACAGACCCATAAACAGTAAGGAAATCGAATTAGTAATCAAAAATCTGCCAAAAAACAGGAGTCCAGGGCCAGAGGAATTTCCAGGGGAATTCTACTAAGCATTTAAAGAAGAGTTAACACCTATTCTCTTGAAGCTGTTCCAAAAAATAGACAGGGAAGGAAAACTTCCAAACTGTTTCCATGAAGCCAGCATTACCTTGATTCCAAAACCAGACAGAGACCCAAATAAAAGGAGAACTATAGATCAATATCCCTGATGAACATGGATGCAAAAATCCTCAACAAGATATTAGTCAACCAGATCCAACAATACATTAAAAAAAAATTATTCACCATGACCAAGTGGGATTTATACCTGGGATGCAGGGCTGGTTCAATATCTGCAAAACAATTAACATGATTCATCACATCAATGAAAGAAAGGACAAGAACCATATGATCCTCTCAATAGATGCAGAGAAAGAATTTGACAAAATACAGCACCCTTTCTTGATAAAAACCCTCAAGAAAGTACGGGTAGAAGGAGCATACCTTGAGATCCTAAAAGCCATATATGAATGACCCAACACTAATATCATCCTCAATGGGGAAAAACTGAGAGCTTTCCCCCTAAGGTCAGGAACAAGACAGGGATGTCCACTCTCACTATTGTTATTCAACATAGTATTGGAAGTCTTAGCCTCTGCAATCAGACAACACAAAGAAATAAAAGGCATCCAAATTGGCCAGGAGGAGGTCAAACTTTCACTCTTCACAGATGACATGATACTCTATATGGAAAACCCAAAAGATTTCACCAAAAAAACTGCTGGAATTGATTCATGAATTCAGCAGAGTTGCAGGATATAAAATCAATGCACAGAAATCAGTTGCATTCCTATACACCAACAATGAAGCAACACAAAGAGAAATCAAGGAATCTATCCCATTTACGAATGCACCAAAAACCATAAAATACCTAGGAATAAATCTAACCAAAGAGGTGAAAAATCTATACACTGAAAACTACAGAAAGCTTATGAAAGAAATGGAAGAAGACAGCAAAAAATGGAAAAAGATTCCATGCTCCTGGATAGGAAGAACAAATATTGTTAAAATGTTGATACTATCCAAAGCGATCTACATATTCAATGCAATCCCTATCAAAATAACACCAGCATTCTTCACAGAGCTAGAACAAATAATCCTAAAATTTGTATGGAACCAGAAAAGACCCTGAATAGCCAAAGCAATCTTGAAAAAGAAAACCAAAGCAGGAGGCATCACAATCCCGGACTTCAAGCTATATTACAAAGCTGTAATCATCAAGACAGTATGGTACTGGCACAAGAACAGACCCTCAGATCAATGGAACAGAATAGAGAACCCAGAAATGGACCCACAAGCATATGGGCAACCAATCTTTGACAAAGCAGGAAAGAATATCCAGTGGAATAAAGACAGTCTCTTCAGCAAGTGGTGCTGGGAAAACTGGACAGCAACATGCAGAAGAATGAACCTGGACCACTTTCTTACACCACACACAAAAATAAACTCAAAATGGATGAAAGACTTAAATGTAAGACAGGAAGCCATCAAAATCCTCGAGGAGAAAGCAGGCAAAAACCTCTCTAATCTTGGCTGCAGCAACTTCTTATTCAACAGGTCTCCAGAGGTAAGGGAAACAAAAGCAAAAATGAACTACTGGGACCTCATCAAAATAAAAAGCTTCTGCACAGTGAAGGAAACAATCAGCAAAACTAAAAGGCAACTGACAGAATGGGAGAAGATATTTGCAAATGACATATCAGATAAAGGGTTAGTATCCAAAATCTATAAAGAACTTATCAAACTCAACACCCAAAAAAATAATCCAGTGAAGAAATGGGCCAAAGACATGAATAGACACTTCTCCAAAGAAGACATCCAGATGGCCAACTGACACATGAAAAAATGTGTCAACATCACTCATCGTCAGGGAGATACAAATCAAAACCACAATGAGATACCACCACCTTACACCTGTCAGAATGGCTAACATTAACAACTCAGGCAACAACAGATGTTGATGAGGATGCAGGGAAAGAGGATCTCTTTTGCACTGCTGGTGGGAATGCAAGCTGATGCAGCCACTCTGGAAAACAGAGGTTTTGGAGATTCCTCAAAAAATTAAAAATAGAACTACCTACAACCCAGCAATTGCACTACTAGGTATTTATCCAAGGGATACAAGTGTGCTATTTTGAAGGGACATATGCACCCCGATGTTTATAGCAGCACTATCAACAATAGCCAAAGTATGGAAAGAGCCCACATGTCCATCGATGGATGAATGGATAAAGAAGATGTGGTATAGATATACAATGGAGTATTACTTGGCAATCAAAAAGAATGAAATCTTGCCATTTGCAACTACGTGGATGGAACTGGAGGGTATTATGCTAAGTGAAATTAGTCAGTCAGAGAAAGACAAAAATCATATGACTTCACTCATATGAGGACTTTAAGACAAAACAGATGAACATAAGGGAAGGGAAACAAAAATATTATAAAAACAGGGAGGGGGACAAAACAGAAGAGACTCATAAATATGGAGAACAAACTGAGGGTTACTGGAGGGGTTGTTGGAGGGGGGATAGGCTAAGTGGGTAAGGGGCACTAAGGAATCTACTTCTGAAATCATTGTTGCACCATATCCTAACTAATTTGGATGTAAATTTAAAAAAATAAAAAATAAAATTAATTAATTAATTAATTAATTAAAAAAATTTTTTAATTAAATAAATAAGTTACAGGGATCAAAAGTACAGTATATAGGAAATGTAGTCAATGATACCATTAATAACTGTATGGTGACAGATGGCAACTACACTTACTGTGGTGAGCATCGCATAATGTACAGAATTGTCAAATCACTATGTTGTACGCCTGAAACTAACATAACACTAATTGTCAATGATACCTCAGTGAAATACATACATAAAGTAAAATAAAATTAAATGGAAGAAGAAAAAAGAGTAGATTGAGACCATTTATGTCACTGAGACTTCTTGGTCCTTCTCTGTCACCTTCTCCATTTACATTAACATCTGCTGGTATTCCAGGTTGTCTCCATGATGCATCAGAAGTGATCTGATCGTAGTGGTTGTAAATGCCTCTACTGTTTCAAAGATGAAAAAAAGAAATTAGACACTTCCTGAACATCCATGATTCCAGTATATATGAAGCTTGGTGTTGGCTAGGTTTTTTACATACATAATCTGAATTCTCTAGAGATCACTTTCCCTCTGAATGAATATAAACCCACGCATTCCTGAGAGAGTTGTCACAAAGATGAATCTACAACCCTCTCAGTGCAAAACTTTTGGGCAAACTCCAATGTCTTTGGGGTTTGTCTTTGTTGCCTTTAATGGTCTTAACACCATTTTCAAGAATGAAGAAGTAGTTATTTGTTTTGTGCACCTCAGTAACTGTACCAAGACCCCTTATTTATAGGACATTAGGAATCAAAGAAAGGGATGGAGAGAAATTCAAGTAATATTCAAGTAAAATTCAAGAAATAAAAGTAAAGATAATAGTGGTTGTATTATGCTTATTAAATAATTTAGCAAATATTGAGTTTGTGTAATGCCAGGCACAGGGTGAGATGCTGAGTGTCAGAAATTTAAAACAAACCTAGTCTCTGTCCTCATAGAGCTTACAACAAAATATAAAATAATGATTATTAAACACAAAATCAGAAAGATCTGGTTTCCAATCCTGGCTCTGCCTCTAGTTACCTTGAATGAGTAGTTTAGTCTCTCTGGACCTCAAATTTCCTATCTCTAAAATTAATTAAGTGAATAATACCAATTATTTGATTTGTATTTCTATGGATTTTATTTTTTGCCTTGTGAACACTGATTTCACCTGCCTTATATTAGATATCTTCCAGTTTTTTGACCTTGTGATTTCATGAGGTCTACGTTAAAGTTTCTATTTAGTGAGAAACTATTATCAGTTATAGATCTTGTTTATCTCTCTTTTAAGAATTTCTAAAAGGAAGGTTTTTTTTTTTCAGTTTATTTATTTGGAAAGCAAGGGAAAGCATGCTTGAGCGGGGGAGGGGCAGAGAGAGAGAGAGGGGGAGAAAATCCCAAGCATGCTCTGCATCGATGAGGGGCCTTATCCCATGAACTGTGAGATCATGACCTGAGCCAAAATCAAGACTCGGATACTCAACAGACTGAGCCACCCAGGTGCCCTAGGAATGTCTAAAAGGAAGTTTAAAAATCTGGCTGGCAATTAGAATAGCTTCTGCTCAATCCACTCCCTTAGTCCCCACTAGTTTTAGTCCAGCATTATATTTTAGTGTTGTTATTTATGACTCTTTAGTTAATTACACAATTATATTCTTTATCCAACCTATCAAGAATAATTTTGAGTACAAACTGTTATGATATGTAATATTATATATGCTTATTTTATTATCTGGCAGTCTTCTTACTGTACATATAAATTATTGACTCTTTTCTTATTTTACAATCTTATGAAGCTTAATAAATATTTTCATTGGCTTTCCTTAACAAGTGCTCTGTTTCCTTTGGATTATTAAATAATTCAAATGTACATTATAGTGGCTAGGATCTTTTTTTTTTTTTCAAATTCTTTCCTTTACTCCATTTATATTTGCTACATTCCATTTCCCTCCCCCTGCTCTCAATTTCCTCTCTTTGACCTCACAATTCTTGAAAACAATGGTCTGTAGTTTAGTAACTTCATTATGTGCTCACCTCTGAACTCCAGGATGCATATTTCCAAGTCACCCTGATTTATTCAGGTTTTCTAAGCATTTTTTACCTACCCTGTATTAATAGCAATTTTTACAAGGTCTTCATTACTTCCTAATTCTGCAAATTCCATTTCCTATTTATCTTGCCAAAGACAGAGTTGAAAAAGGAGTTCATTATCTCAGCTGTTTTAGAGTCATTATTAATTTCACTCTTTCTTTATTTGTTAATGGCTCTACATATGCTCAAATATTTCTTTTCCCTGGTACAGTTGTAAAACACCTCCTTACTCCCTTTAATGCATTTGGCCAGCATTAGCTCATTACTCCTTTTGGCTGTCCTTCCCATTCCATTCCTGAGAGTCCTGATAGATTTTTGTATCTTATAGAGGAAGCGGTAGGGGCAGCGGCAGATTCAGGTCTATGGGCTGCCTTATAAGAAAAGATGATAAATTTAAGTAGAAATGTATTTATTATAGGGTAGAGCTGGCAAGTACTGTATTATAAAATCACAAAAAGTAACAATAATTTCTTAATTAATTGCCTGACACCCTCTCTAAGGTTTATTTTCCTAGATTTTTTGGTTGTGTATGTTTTGGTCATCTCTTCATATACTAGTGATTTTTTAATTTGTAGGATTGCCAGATTTAGCCAATAAAAATACATGATATTTAGTTAAGTTTTAATTCCATGCAATATGTAGAATACTTATACTAAAAATTATTTGTTGTTTTTCTGTAATTCATGTTTAACCAAGCTCCTTGTATCTTATCTGGCAATCTTAGTAATATCATTTTCTACAGAAGAATAGAAAAACATTTTAGTCTCTCCTCTGGAATAATGAGTCAAAGAACTTTTAGATTACTGGTAATTCAGAAGTTTTTCTGCAGACTCATAATTTGCTACTGGTAATGTCATGCAAAATTTTAGAATTGTCCAATTTGGGAAAACCTGTATCAAGTTTCTTTCCAAAATGAGCTGCAATATTTTGTATAATTTCTCCAAAGACAGCTTCTAGCTCTGTCCATATTAAACATCCTTTCTCCTCCCCAGCCACATCTTTCCCAGTGCTGGTACCAGGGGGATTATCCATATGGCAGTATGAACTCTGGCCCTGACACTGTCAGCTTTCTAAAATACCCCACTGAATTCAAACCAAAAGTATTCGTACCTTAACTTCCCCTTAGTCTCATGCCCAATGTGCATGGTCCCTCCAATACTATATAGTTGGAGAGGAAAGTAGAGTGGAAAGAGCCAGTGGCTTTGACTGATTGTGGTATACAGATCTTAGGTTTGCAAATTTAACAAAATGTGTGAGAACAGATAGTTTGGGCCACCCCTTTGGGTCTTGGAAGGGGACTTGAGCAAAGAGAGGCCCTAAATTTAAACTTTACTAGTTTATGGTAAATTTGCTTCTGGTGGTGATGGGTATGTGTGTGTGTGTGTGGCAGGTAAAGGAGCCTTCTTTTCTTATTTTCCATATAGTACTTTCTAATTTCTCATCTTCTCATTCTCCTTTCTCTTTCTCTCTCCTTCCCCTTTCCTGTTCATTTTCATTCTCTCTCCTCTCCCCATGTGCTTTTCTCTTGAATACACTACTCATATCTCAGTATAGAAACTTACTTTTTCATGGAAAGAACTTACTGGACCACAATCATGTTATCTTTGAAGACTCTTTAAACTTTCTCCCAATTTTTGAATTTTAACACATTCCCTCTATGTTCCTAGTGCACCACACTCTTGATTCTCCAAACCGTGATTCTTTGAAACCTGAAAATCTTCTAGGACTGGGACCTGTGAAGCTATTCCTTGCTATGCTGAATTCAGGCTGCTCCTTCTCAGGGATGTTAGGCTCCTTAATAGTATTTCATTTTTAGTGGCTTTGTTTTAGTTAGGAGGAATCAATCTCAATGGGGTCTCTCATGGTGGGCTCTCTACTTATACAGGGTTTGACCTAGGTCAACTCAGATCTTTACAGTTAACTGTATAATGAATGTTATCTGAGTCCCAAATCTCCTGGACTGTGAAACTCACATTTTTCACATCCTGTGAGGCCTTTAGTCCAAGTTCTAAGATAGGAATTAGTGTGAGAACCCCCTGCCTTTAGAATTGGGACTTTACAACACAAACTTCACTGTCTCTCACATCTATTCACTCCTCACTCTTTTCATTCTTTTTCCTTTTGTTGTTTCTTGCTGTATACATTCCAAAATCTCATTGTGAATACACTGTCTTCAGAAATGGTGGGATGTATCTAAAATTGATGTCACTATCAGTTTTTTTAACCCTTTAAACGATTGAAATAGATGGTCCACATGGCCTTTTAATTAGAAAGAGCTTTCACTTCCTGATACAAAATATAGAATCAGTTTGAATGAAGGTAAAAGTTGAATTGATTCTAAAACCACTGTGATAATACCATTATTAAAGCTACCACTTATAAAGTATTATTTAATTTAATCCTCACCATAAACTAGTGAAGTACAATTATATCCATTTTATTTGCAAGAAAACTGGGACTGAAAATCTACCCAAAGTCATGGACATAGTACATGGTAGAAAGGGGATCCAAATCCAGAGTTATCTGGTTTTAAAACATGTGATTTAATCACCAATACCACATACATAACAGGGTTTCCAGTGGGACCAACAGTCCCAAACTGGAAAATCTCCAGACTAGAGAGTTACAAGCAATTTCTGCCTTCTAGGAGGGAGACAGGCACTGGACTTGGAGCAGATACTCTCCTTGTTTTAGTAAGCATCACCCTGGTGGGGAAGTTAGAACTTAAGATAGGAGGCAAATACTTACCAAAATGGTCTTTAATTCAATGAAGTTGCCTAACTGCAATTTATCAGACTAAAATATTAAGAGTTTTGTTTAATAATGTAAATGGAGGTTTTAGTATAGACCTTTTGAAGAGGTAGAAAATTCATTTTTAGGTCCCTAAATTTGATTTGGACTGCCTTAATCCCTTGCTTCTCTTTGTCCATCATGCCTGCTTTCTTCTTCTTGGAACAGCATGTCCTTTCCTTTGGCCTCATCTATCACCCCATTTCATTCTAGAGGAACCATCTATATCTTCTAGAGAGACTGTAATGATTGGCCAGGAATTAGCAAGTGACCAATAGTGGCTCAGAGTCCTGCTGCTCTTTGGGGTTTCTAGGATAGGATGGGATGACAACTGGCCTAGAGTTGTCTGCAGCTATGAACACTCAACGTCCTACCTGCTACAAGAATTTTTCCTAAAATGAGAAAGAAGCATACCATAAGGTAGAGAAAGAGGGAACCCAGATATGACAATGGGTGAGTGTGTAGTATCTTTAGGGAGTTTCATACCAGGACTTCCTAGTTATAGAAGTCAACCAATTCTCACCTCAGAGTATTTAATTTTTTTGTTTACAAGAGTCTGGAAGCCAAGACGAAACCAGCAGGAAATCACACAGGCTCAGGTTCTTTAGTTCATGACAGAAGAAATAATGCAAAAATATATGTCTTAAGCTGAAAACAGTACAAATTAGACCATACTCTGTACATTGCAAATGTCAGCATTTTAGGACTCAACAATTTTGGCTTTTGGGAAGTTATTCTAATTTAATTGTGTGATTATTCTAAGACCACACTCTAGTCTATGAATAGAAGTTTACTCTTGGAAGGAATATATCTGCAAATTGTCAGTTATCTTGTGAATAGGCTAGCACTGAGACAAGACATCATAAGTGGCTTAGACTTGTGGAGGGAAAGGCTTCAGGAGGGCCCTTCTCTTCTATTTGAGCTTGAGGGGATGGGAGTTCTGAAAGGGGCTGGACTTTTAGTTCAGAAGAAGCTTGGAGCATGCTCATCCCTTGAAGTGAAGTGGGGTCACTAAATGGGGGAAGGCCAAGGGACAGGGAAGAGACTATGCCATGGGATGTCAGTGGCTATCACCAGCAGAAGACAGTGCACCAGGAGAGCAATCTTATGATGCTTGTTAATAACAGAGGCAACCACTGATGGTATGAATGGCAGGAACAGAAAAACATGAAGGAGCAGACCCTGAGCATAGCCTTCTGGGAAATTCAGAAATAGCAAGGGGATATTTTGAGGGGAGATGTTTTCTAGAGATTAGGCAAGTAGAGGCTCCAGGAGAAAATAAGTATGATTTAATTTTATATGCAAACCTAGCAAGGACAGGAGCATTTAGGTTTTATATAGATGTGATGTTCAATAATTCCTGATGGTTGTTGCTAATTGGATTTTCAGAGACCTGTCAGATGGGAGTTCTCTTCTAAGAAGAGCGCTCAACTCTGAAGCTCTGTACCAACCCTCTATTAAACAGACTAGTTTCAATGGAATGGTGCCAGGAAATTACTGGTTTTAATACCATCTCCTCCTGGTTGTAGCTGTCAAGATAGGCCATAGTTTATGTACTTTAATTAAAATGGGGATGGTGTTCTTTAAACTTGAACTCTGAGTTGGTTCGTGTACCTGGCACTATTTTTTTCAAAAGGAAAGTAAATAAAACTGACATTTTCATTCCTAGTATATCTAGCCCAGATTACATATCCGAACCAGCTCTCTGCTTAAAAACTAGATCTCATTGGCACACTAATTAGTGTATAACAGTGATTATCACATACAATGTTTGAATACCCACTTTAGTATTTACAGATATTTGCAGGTCCTTTGTCTTTTTTGTTTATCAATGAACCCAGTGAAGTCCATGTGGCAAGAATTATTGTTATTCCTAGCATGCACATGACACAATTAGGTTTAATGAAGTGAAGTGTCTTGCCTAAGGTCATAGAGATGGTAAATAGTGTTCTGATATCTTTTGAATCCAAAGTTATTGTTTCCATTATTCTTTCTAATTTCCTACTTATATTTTGTTGATGGCACTTATTGCTCATGGTATGTTGCAAACCTCATTCTATCAAAGTTAGGAAGGCCTTTGGGCAGAACAAGACATTCACCTTGGACTTCATACATGTTTGAGTGTAGAAATGGGAACCAGAGCACTGTATGAGGAGGAGTTGAGTAGGACTAGATTCTATTTACATTCTGTCACATGGAGTACACAATTTGCCTTCTTAAGAATTAATTTCACCATATGAAAATAAAATCCCGGCTAAGTGATATTTAGTTTCCTTCCAACCCTTGCAGATAACATTCTTCTACTTGCCATCCTTGGTTGCAGATTCCATATGTCTTATTTATCTCTAAGTGTTTTACTCTATGGCATTTATTTGCATTAAATACTTTTATCATATTTCTAAATTCTATTTTTGAAGAAATGAGATGGGAACTAACAGAAATACCTCAAATTGCCTTCATATTAATTCTTTTTATAGGTCTGCATCTCGAGGACTTTTAGGGCAATCTAGCTATATATGTCCTAATATCCTTATATTCCTGTGATAACTGATGACTTTGAAACACATTGGATTACACTGCCCTTTTACCATGTTTTGAATCAGATTTGTAAGAGATTTAGAGTATTTTACATTCCTTGAGATGGGTCTTATTCTTGAGATTGTGTATCACCACAAGTCAGCAACCAGCCAACAATAATCCCTCTGTGAAAGAGTATCCTGGAAACAAAACCACACAACTCTCTCTAAGGTTAAAAAGAAAAGCTGTCTAAAATAGCTATATATGCAGGTGAAGCAAAGTGTCTTTGCCACCCAAACTGAGAGGACTGAATATTATGGGCTGAACTGAATTCCTCCAAAATTCATATATTAAAGCTCTAAACCCCAGTACCTCAGAATGTATATTTGGAAATAGGGACTCCAAAGATGTAATTAAGTTAAAATGAGGTTGAACACCTCTTATAAGAACACCAAACTGGCTGGTGTTCTTAGGAAGAGATCAGGACATGAAGAGAGGTACTACAGGTATGTGTGTACTGAAAATATATACTGTGAAGAGGTAGCAAAGCTTTTCAGGTTGCCTGAAAGCTGAGGAAAGAAGCCTCAGAGGAAATCAAACCTGGTAACACCTTGATCTTGGACTTCCAGCCTCCATAACTGGTAGAAAATACATTTCTAATGTTTATGCCCCTCAGACTGTAGTACAGTAGAACCTTGGTTTGTGAGCATAATTCATTCTGGAAATATGCTTGTAATCCAAAGCACTTGTTTATCAAAGCAAATTTCCCCATAAGAAATAATAGAAACTCAGATGATTCATTCCACAACCCAAAATATTCATATAAAATGATTACAATACTATAATCTAATACAAAATAATAAAGAGAATACAAAATATAAAGAAAATAAACTAATTTGCACTTACCTTTGAAAATCTTCATGGCTGGTGTGAGGGAGACAAGAAAGAGGAGTGTTATATTCAATGTAATCCCAATCAAAATTGCACCAGCATTCTTCTTGAAGGCATAACAAGCAATCCTAAAATTTGTATGGAGCCACATAAGACCCCGAATAGCCAAAGTAATATTGAAGAAGACCAAAGCAGGAGGCATCACAATCCAAGACTTTAGCCTCTACTACAAAGCTGTAATCATCAAGACAGAGTGGCATTGGCACAAAAATAGACACATAGACCAATGGAATAGAATACAGACTCCAGAACCGGACACACAGAAGTATGGCCAATTAACCTTTGACAAAGCAGGAAAGAATATCCAATGGAAAAAAGTCTCTTTAACAAATGGTGCTGGGAGAACTGGACAGCAACATGCAGAAGAATGAAACTAGTTCACTTTCTTACACCATTCACAAAAATAAACTCAAAATGGATGAAGGATCTGAATGTGAGACAGGAAACCATCAAAACCCTGGAGGAGAAAGCAGGAAAAAATCTCTCTGACCTCAGCCACAGCAATTTCTTACTTGACACATCTCCAAAGGCAAGGGCATTAAAAGAAAAAATGAACGATTGGGACCTCATGAAGATAAAAAGCTTCTGCACTGCAAAGGAAACAGTCAACAAAACTAAAAGGCAAGTGACAGAATGGGAAAAGATATTTGCAAGTGACATATCAGACAAAGGGCTAGTATCTAAAATCTACAAAGAACTCACCAAACTCCACACCCGAAAAACAAATAATCCAGTGAAGAAATGGGTAGAAGACATGAATAGACACTTCTAAAGAAGACATCCGGATGGCCAACAGGCACATGAAAAGATGCTCAACATCACTCCTCATCATGGAAATACAAATCAAAACCACGCTGATATCACCTCATGCCAGAGTGGCTAAAATGAACAAATCAGGAGACTATAGATGCTGGAGAGGATGTGGAGAACCCTCTTGCACTGTTGGTGGGAATGCAAATTGGTGCAGCCGCTCTGGAAAACCGTGTGGAGGTACCTCAAAAAATTAAAAATAGATCTACCCTATGACCCAGCAATAGCACTGCTAGGAATTTACCCAAGGGCTACAGGAGTGCTGATGCATAGGGGCACTTGTACCCCAATGTTTATAGCAGCACTTTCAACAATAGCCAAATTATGGAAAGACCCTAAATGTCCATCAACTGATGAATGGATAAAGAAGTTGTGGTTTATTTATACAATGGAATACTACTTGGCAATGAGAAAGAATGAAATATGGTCTTTTGTAGCAAAATGGATGGAACTGGAGAGTCTTATGCTAAGTGAAATAAATCATACAGAGAAAGACAGATACCATATGTTTTCACTGTTATGTGGATCCTGAGAAACTTAACAGAAGACCATTGGGGGGGGAGTTAGAGAGGGAGGGAGGCAAACCATAACATTAAAAACTGAGAATAAACTGAGGGTTGATGGGGGTGGGAGGGAGGGGAAAGTGGGTGATGGGCATTGAGGAGGGCACATGTTGGGATGAGCACTGGGTGTTATATGGAAACCAATCTGACAATAAATTTCATATCAAAAAATAATAAAAAATAGCAGGAAATATCAATGAGCAGTGAAGAAGAAATGTGGGGTAAAAAGGGGAAATAATGACCTACAGCCCATTATAAGGCTGGCTTCAAGGATGAGCTTAAGTATTATATAGGATAACTTGGTAGAAGGAGGTAAAGTCTTCCAAGATGATCCCTGGGAATGAAGGCCAGGGGCTACCAAGGCTCACAGTGCCCCATCACAAGTACTGAATGAGCTTTAGTTTCTTGGTTCTGATGATTTCCTAGCCTTGGGCTCCACTGGCTTATTAGATTAGCTATATGGATAGAGGCAGGGTCTTCATGACCTTCTAGCCCAAATCCTACCTGAGCACGTCAATCCTTTCATAGCTCCTTTTAAGTCAATCCTTCATCAGTATCTATCCCTTACTTACTAAATATGTGATTGATGTTTTCAGACAAGTTTACCATCATTCTAACCCAGCATTTAGTAAATTTATTTTGGTAGTAGATATCTCTAAATGGTGAGATTATAGTTGATAATTTTTTCTTCTTTTTACTTACCTGGTTTTCTACATTTTATACCATAAACAGGTACTACTTGTGTAAAGGGAAAAGTTTTAATACATAGTATGGATTTCATGAACCAACTATAGCAGCAGAAACTGGGACATCATTAATAATTATCCATAATGCTATTGCCATGCTCCACTACTTAAATTTTTTAAATTTCCTTTCAAACCTTAGCAATATGCATACATATTGAAGAAGGGCTTTTTTTTCTTTTAACATTTCTCTTGTATTTGAGACACAGAGTGTGTGTGTGTAAGAGAGAGCGGGAGAGACGGGCAGAGAAGGTAGAGAGTGAAAGAATCTTAAGCAGGTTCCATGTTCAGTGTGGAGCCTGACACAGTGCTCGATCCCACGACCCTGGGATCATGACCTAAGCCCAAATCAGGAGTGGTAATCAACTGACTGAGCCACCCAGGTGCCCCTTGAAACAGGATTTTAAGGAGTACAAGGATAACAAGAACTAACATTTTTGAGGGCCTATTACAAACAAGATATGTAGGAAGCACAGATATTTCAGTTAATTCATGTAATAATCCTGAGTTCTCTGTTGTACAGATGAAGAAATGGAGATTCAGAAAGCTTAAATAACTTACCTAATATTGCAAGAGAGTGTTGGAGCAGTGATTTGAACCTAGCAGTCCATGTTCTCACCACTGTATGTAATGCCTACCTCATGAACCCTGGTATGGAAAGAACTTGGTATGGTAAAGACAACTTTGAGACCGACAACCTGAACCCAGAATTCTACAATATTAAAACTCTGGCCCCAGAATTCTTGAATAAAGGTGACAGAATAGTTCCTGGGTTAGGAGAAAACTTTTTTGGAGGTTAAACAAGGTTGACATGTCTGTGCAACCTTCAGACACTTGCTGATTGCCCTTAAGAAGATACTTATGATTCCACCATTGAATGGTGCTACTCAAATGACTTTCAAACTTGCTTGGGGGGAAATTCACCATACCTTTTTATAGAGTTTTAGAGACTCTATTTTAACAAACATTTGTAATTATGTGTTCTATTCCTGTCTTCCCAATCATGATGTGAACCATGAGTATCTCTGTGTCCTTAATTTCTAGCACAGTGTTTTTCACATAACATACACTTAAAAAATTATCAAACGGAGGAATGAATTAGTTGACAGAAGAAACTGTAAAGAAATGGAAGAAACAAGGCACAACATGAAAGCCTTTGCAAAAGCTCTCTCCAACTTCCAGGAGGACATCGTTGGGAGCCACAAAGCAGTAAAGCTGGTGTTGGTGGATCTAGGACTAAGCATTTGCTGAGCATGATTAAGCCAAGAGGGTTGTTTTTGCCATGGATGCAGACATCATTCTCATAGGCACCTGGCCTTGGGACACAGAGCAGTAGCAAGGAAAACTTTAACACAATCTGGGCCCTGTCAGAAGAGGAGAGAAAAACTGAGCTATGAGACATCTTAGTAGTTCTTGCAGGTAGGACTTTGGTTACTTTTATACTAGCATTCACACCTCTTTTCCTTCCACAGGATACTCAGAGTTTTCACAGTTTTAATCTATTTATAGTTAAAAACCTGCCTTCTGTTTTGTAATTCTTCAGAGTAGTATTTAATGACATAATGGTTTACAACACTTTTTTCTTCATGTCTAGCATGATATATTAATGTATGTCTCATATCACTTCTATCACTTGGAATTAGGGAATTTTATACCTAAAAGTGGTCTTTAAGGTCATTTGATCCATCTCTCATTTTGCAGATACAGAAGCTTAAATTCTAGGGAATTTAATACATTCATCTATGTTTGGCATCAAGTCATGAAGCAGAACCCATGACTCCACTCTCTGTACCACCAAAACTCCTGGAGAAATGTTCACAAGAATGTTAACCTGTGCCATGCACAGCCACAGTCTCTAACTTTATTTATACTCTCAATTTTCTCAGAAGGAGAAACAAAATACCAAAACAAAATTATGTCTATCAATTTTTCACTTCCAGCTACTAACACTGCATATCACAATGTGATAGGAAGGACAGAGAGAGGGTGGGATGTTCTTGAACTAAACTCTCTTGTTAATATGGCATTACTTTATGTGCTTCACAAAATCAAATAAATTCAGAAATAAAAAAATGTTCTTTCTGTTGACATTTTGAATTGAAACATTGTTTTATGAAAGAGAACTATTACTTTTATAGATTAGGGAAGAGATTATTATTATCTATTTTAACTACTTTTGAGGCAATTTCACATAAATAGGCCAAAAAATATATATTTTTTCTTTTTCTTTATCTTTTTTTAAGTAGGCTTCATGCCCAGCATAGAACCCCAATGCATGGCTTGAACTCATGACCCTGAGATCAAGACCTGAGCTGAGATCAAGAATCAGACACTTAACCAACTGGGCCACCCAGGTGCCCCCCTAAAAATATATTCCATTCAAAAATAATTTACCACCTTTTGTTATCTTTCAATTCTTATGATTTCCTTTGGTTTACAGATGTATTTCAAATGCCTAGAATATCATGGTATATGATAAGCATTCTTCAAATGTTTATTTATTTAACAAATTTTTAAGTGAAATATTTGTTAAACATTTTTTTTTTAAATTACTTTTTGATGCCCCAAATAGGAATCTTTCCCATACATTGTGTAGCATAAGAGGCAAACTGCCAACGTTGATTTTCATTATGATATTAGAAAGTTAACTTTTTTGAATCATCAATTTCAAGGATTTTATCTCTAAAAATTCCATTCAGAACAGAAAAGTATGAGGTATAAGGATGATGTTTCTTATCACATAGATTCTCATTTGCACTGATACTACATAGTCTTAGTATATAAAGCACTCAGTGTTTGGACTTCATGTGGCTCTGTGTGTGCATTTAAGTAAACATGGGAGAAAGACTTGCTATTTAAATAGTTGAGAAACCACATTTCGAATTAACTTTATCTCCAAACACTTCGTTCAAAAACCTAGTCATGAAACATTGGCATTGGGGAAAAGAGAAATAGAGAGTGATTTATTTCCGTAACTAGATTTCATTAAATGTGACTGTTTACTTGCCTTTTCCATTTGTGATGGACTGACTTTTTAGTTATCGTTAATGGACTCATTTAGATTTTTCCCCCTACAGACTTTTAGCTGTACATTTCTTTTTTATCTTGAATTTGTGGTAAAATATTCTCTTTTTGTAAAGATAAAGTAACTGGAAATGTATTTTATGAAAGGAGACATGAGGTCAAAAGTTAAATGTGAGGTCAAAAGAAACCATTGAATGGACTTAAAGAAAACACCACACACACATAAATAAATTACATATGTAATGTGTGTGTGTGTGTGTGTGTATGTGTGTGTGTGTGTGTTGCTGTAAAACAAAAATGTCTTACATTGTTGTCATGGTTTAGTCTTCCTAAGTACTTTCATGCTTTATCTTATTTGACCTTTTTACCAACTCCATAAGAAATATAAAATGGGTGTTATTATCTCCATTTTCTTCTAAATGGATGAAGAAAGAGGCCCCTTGTTAGTTAAGAGAAATGCCATAGTTATGGTTAGAGGGATTTGTGGGTAGTTGAATCAAGACCAGACCCAGGTTCTATGACTCCTTTTCTGTAGCCCTGACCATAACATTCACAGGTTCTTTGGGCAGTTCTTTTGAAGATGGGCTGGTCTATCTCAGCTCCTTCCTTTAAAGCATGAATGGATGTCCCTCGAATCAGATGAATTGGGCTTTGCAGGATGACTTGAATTAGAAAAGAACAGATATCTGTTCTTGCCTTTTCATTTATACTCATTGGATTAGGCCCTTGAAGAGGAAATAAAAGTCTTTTACGTGTGTAGTAACATTAGAAAAATAACTTCAGTATTTTGCATAGCCTATATTAGGCAAAAAAGCAAAGAGTTGGTCTTAATAGACCATGTGAAGTAGGTATTAGGGCAGAAAATGTTTTCCAGCTTAAACATGAAAACGATAACCAGGAGATGACTGCCACTTCAAGCTAAAGGCATCAAAGACATGGTGAAACTAGTTGAACGAGAACTGGTACACTGGCATTGTACAAACATTCTCTCTTCCAGGCTCCCGGGACTTATTTTTTCCCTCACTCCACATGCACTTCAATATGAAATCTGCACATGCTCATAGTGTGTACTGGCTGAGGAGCTGCCCACAGATCTGATGACAGATGGAGGTAGATGCTTCAGGAGCTACGTACCTACAACCCACATAAACATTTGCTGGAGACGACCTGACTGGAAATGATATAGCTGTTTATCAGGTATGAGAATTAAAGTGCCTGACAAGAGGGAACCTACCTACCAGTGGATTTCATGAAGTGCCTTCCAGGTTTCCCTAGGCCTTGGCATTACAAAAGTAAACAATCTGCACAGGTACTGCACAGGGCCATGGCTACAGCCATTTACAACTTCTGTTCTTCTTGTGCATTACAAAGCTTGAACCATCAGTAGGATATCTAGTGTGTTGTGATACCAGAAGCAATGATTAATTTGCATGGATCCTTCAACACTCCACACCTTTGTGATGCCAAGCATGGTTTTCTATGAGGGTTGACCAAACCAAAGGTTATAGCCCATGATCATAGAACTGCATGGAGTGACCTGGATTATGCTCAGGATTTTCACTTTCTCAGCTAAAACACTTATATTAGTTTTAACTCTTTGGTTGTAAATGACAAAAAAAAAGAAACTATTCATATAAAAATGCTGAGGTATGAAGAATAGGAAAGTAACCAGGTGCCAGGAAAGGCCATCAAAACTAGATCTTTATACTTCATTTCTGCTTGTTTCCATGAACCTAATATCCCTCTCTTTCTCTCTGTCTTCCTAGAGTCCTATATTTTCATTCTCGATCCACTTGGAAGGTAGAAGGGCTTCCTGTGAAGCCCCCACATTTACATTTCCTCCAATGTAATGAGCTCAAATTGCCTGCCTGCCTTTCAGTCACAAACCAAATTCTTAGAAAAAAGAATGGCATTTGTCCGGTGTGGGTCAAGTCCCCACTTCTGGTCCAGACAGACTGATGTACAGATAATGGCAGCTGAGGACGCTCCATGTTGACCAGGCAGTCTATTTCCAGGGAAGGCAGACAGCAACTACACTCCTCTAAAACAATTATCCCGAAGTTGGTCCTCCAAGACGACTATTGAAACAATAACAAAAATCACCTTATATGGTGCTACATAAGCTATAAAATGCTTTTGTATATCTTGTTATTTTTAATGAGTATAGATAAAAAAGTGAGTTTTTTGGCAGGGGTGGAAAGAGAATATAACATGTATTCATAAGGCATCTCCAATTAAATGCTGGCACACATATTTAAAACATCAGCCTTTCTTTACTTGGTTTTAAACATTATTAGTGTTTATTTTGAGGGAGAGAGACAGAGACAGAGTGCGAGCTGGGGGGTGGGGGCAGAGAGAGAGGGAGACACAGAATCTGAAGCAGGAACCAGGCTCCAAGCTGTCAGCACAGAGCCAGACGCAGGGCTTGAACCCACAAACTCTGAGATCATGACCTGAGTCAAAGTCGGATGCTTAACCGACTGAGCCACCCACGCACCCCAGCCTCTCATTACTGAGCTTATATTATGGGTTTAATAAATTATACCAGTATACCTCAGCGTGTGTGTATGTGACAGAGAGAGAGAGAGAAGAGGGAGAGAGAAGTGGGGGGAGATGAAGCAAAAGTATTAAAAACAAAGAAAACCATATCTAATATTTCCTTAGAAAGAGCGGTAAACTGTAAAGCAACCTTAAATAAAAATGAAAGCAAATGTAAAATGTAAGTGATAGAGCTTAAAAATTGTAAAGATTTGGGATAGACAATGATAGGAGTTAAGAAAGTGATGAGGAAGTTTTCCTTCACAAAACAAATGTGTACTTGAATTGTGAAGCTACCCAAGGAAGGAATTCCACTAAGTGCATGACTCAGGAGTTTCAGAGCATGTGAAGAGCCAAGCTAAAGATGGCTTGAGGCATCAAGCCAGATGATTGAGGCAGAGAGGATGCAGAGGGAAGTTCAAAACAGGAACAACACCCTGAGGTTCTGATTCAAAATAGCAACATAGCAAGATTCTGAACACACCTTCTCCACAGAACAGACCAAATTACACCTGTTAATAGAAATATTCCTTCTGAAGAAGAACTGAGGGTTGACTGAACAGCTACTGAGCAACCAAAGACAAAGAATAGCAAGAGAACAACAAGAGAGATAGAGACACAGTGAGAAAAAGAACCCCACCTCAATGCTGTGAACTACAGTGGGGAGGGATAGTACTGAGGGACTGAAAAGAAAAAACCCTCTGTCCTCAGGCAGAGAAAAACCTGTGTTTTTTTAAACCTATGTTTAAAAGAGCTACCAGCATATAAAAGAAAAAGACTAGAACTCTGTTGAGTGGTAGATGAGCTGTGGGGAAGCCCTGCAAGTCAAAGGGAGTGATCAATGACACGGTTTACATTCCCATCCCACCTTGGAAGCCTGGACCAGAACAGGGTCTGGACACCATAACTAGTGAGTCCAGTCTGGTTATTTCAGCGAGCTTGAAACTTCAGTGAGTGCAGGGTCCACAAGCCCACACCAACCCTAGGTATGCTAGGATACAGAAAAAAAGTCATGGTTTAAAAGGGCCAAGGAGGGGTGCCTGGGTGGCTCAGTCGGTTAAGCGTCCGACTTCGGCTCAGGTCACGATCTCACGTTCCGTGAGTTCGAGCCCCGTGTTGGGCTCTGGGTTGATGGCTCAGAGCCTGGAGCCTGCTTCCGATTCTGTGTCTCCCTCTCTCTCTGCCCCTCCCCGTTCATGCTCTGTCTCTCTCTGTCTCAAAAATAAATAAACGTTAAAAACAAAATTTAAAAGGGCCAAGGAACTGCAGGAACTTTCTCTCCCTCGCCACCTCAAAAGCCCAGACTGGAGCAGAGACTGGCTGCCATAAGGGGTGAGTTTGAACACCATACTTGGAGGTTCCTGAGACCACAACTGGCAGGTCCACTCATTACAGGGAACTTCTGACCTCATCAAGTCCTGGGTCCTAAAGCCCACACCAACCCCAGTCATGCTGGGGCACAACAACAACAAAAAGCCACAGTTTAAAAGGGCCAAGAAACTATGGGAATGTTGTCTCTTTTTCCACCATAAGAGCCCAGACTGGAGCAGAGTCTGGCTCATAGTGAGCTTGTGACTTCAGTCCACAAGCCCACACCAGCTATCCTGTGGTACTGGGACACAGAAAACAGCCATAGTTTTGTGTTTTTGTTTTTGTTTGTTTAATGTTCACTGTTTTATTTTATTTACTTTTTAAAATCTGTCTTGTTTTATTTTTTCTTTTTGGTTTTGTTCTTTTCTTTCTTGTTCCTTTTTTCCCTTCTTTTTTCTTTCTTTTTCTTCTTTTTTTAAAATTATTTTCTCTTTTTATAGTGTATTTTCTTTCCTTTATTCTCTCTGCAAAAAGCCACAGTTTAAAAAAGTGACTAGCATATATAGCCACAGCTCCAGCCAGCCAGTAAAAGTCATTAAGCAACCACAGTTTGTATAGAGGTCACCATACATAAGACCATTCCTTCAACTTGAGAAGAAGTAGTGGTTTTGCCTAATCCATGGAAACAAACACTGAAAGTTGAACAAAATGGGGAGACAGAGGAATATGCTCCAAAAGAAAGAACAAGAAAAAAACCTCAGTAAAAGAATTAAATGAAACAGAGATAAAGCAATATGCCTGATAAGTAACTTATTTTTTTAATTAAAAAATTTTTTTTAGTTTATTTATTTATTTATTTTGAGAGAGAGAGAGATAGAAAAAGCAAGCAGGAGAGGAGCAGAGAGGCAAGGAGAGAGACAATCCCAAGCAGGTTCTGCACTTGGATGTGGGACCTGAACCCACAAACTGCAAGATCATGACCTGAGCTGAAATCAAGAGGTGGATGCTTAACCAACTGAGCCACCCAGATGCCCCAAGCCTGATAAAGAATTTAAAGTAATGATTGTAAAGATAATCACTGGGCTGGACAAAAGAATGGAATAACTCAGTGAGACTTTCAATAAAGAGATAGAAAATTTTAAATGAACCAATCAGAGCTGAAGAATACAATAACTGAAATAAAAAACAACACTAGAGGGAATCAACAGATTAGAGGATGCAGAAGAATGTATCAGTGATCTGGAAGACAGGGTAATGGAAAGGGCACAATCTGAACAGCAAAAAAGGAAAAGAATTTTTCTTAATGAGGCTAAATTATGAGATCTCTTGGACATTAAGTGAACCAACATTTGCATTATAGGGTCCCAGAAGAAGAGAGAGAGAAAGAAACAGAAAACTTATCTGAAGATAAAATAACTGAAAACTTTCTTAACCTAAGGAAGGAAACAGACATCCAAGTCCAAGAAGCTCAGATAGTTCCAAACAGAATGACTGCAATGAGGTCCACACATGGAACATGATAATTAAAATGTCAAAGGATAAAGATAAAGAGAGAATCCTAAAAACAGCAAGAGAGAAACAAAAAGTTATCTACAAGAGAAAATCTATAAGGCTATCAGCTGATTTTTCAGCAGAAACTTTGCAAGCCAGATGGGAGTAGCCTGCTATATTCAAAGTGCTGAAAGAAAAAAAAAAAAACAACTCATAACCAGCAATATTCTACCTGGCAAGTTTGTCATTCAGATTTGAAGGAGAGATGAAGAGTTTCCTAGACAAACAAAAGATAGAGGGGTTTATCACTATTCAACCAGCCTTACAAGAAATGTTAAAGGGACTTCTTGAAGTGGAAGACATATGGCTATAATCAGACATAAGAAAAATATGAATAAAAAGATTTAAGATATGACAACATATACATAAAATGTGGAGAATGGAGTAAAAAGGGAAGATAAGGGGAAAAGAAAATGAAAAAATGTTCCTTATTTTTTTGTTTTTTCTTTCTTTCTTTCTTTCTTTCTTTCTTTCTTTCTTTCTTTCTTCTTTCTTTCTTTCTTTCTTTCTTTCTTTCTTTCTTTCTTTCTTTTTTTTTTTTCAAGAATGTGTTTGAACTTAAATGACCATCAAATTAATATGGACTCTATTTACTTAGGATGTTATATATAAACCTCATGGTAACCACAAACCCAAAACCTGATAGTTACACAAAGCATAAACATAAAGAAAGTCAAACAAAACACTATAGATAATCATCAATCACAAAGAAAAAGAGCAAGGGAAGAAGAAAGGAACAAGAAGAACTATAAAAACAACCAGGAAATAAATTTTAAAAGTGGTAATAAGTAGATACCTATCAGTAGTGACTTTTTTTTTAAGTTTATTTATTTATTTTGAGAGAGAGAAAGAGGGAGAGGGAGAGAGAGAACAAGCAGGAGGCAGACAGAGAGGGAGAGAGAGAATCTCAAGCAGGTTCCGTGCCGTCATCATGGAGCCCGACACGGGGATTGATCTCACAACCACGAGATCATGACCTGAGCCAAAATCAAGTCGGATGCTTAACAGACTGAACTACCAGGCACCCCTCAATAATTACTTTAAATGTAAATGTTCTAAAAGCTCCAATCAAAAGACACAGAGCAGCAGAATGGGTAAAAAAAATAACACGCATACATATGCTGCCAACAAAAGACTCACCTAACACCTAAAGATGCATATAGACTGAAAATGAAGGGATAGGAAAACATTCACCATGCAAATGGAAGCAAAAAAAAAAAAAAATCTGGGTTACCAATACTTATATCTGAACAAATAGACTTTAAAATAAAGACTGTAACAAGAGACAAAGAATGACATTACCTAATGATAAAAGGATCAATCCAACAAGAGGATATAATATTGTAAATATCCATGCACCCATACTGGAGCACCTAGATACAAAAGGCAAATATTAACAGACATAAAGGGAGAATGGTAATACAATGATAATAGGGGACTTTAACACTCCACTTACTTCAATGAATGAATCATCCAGACAGAAAATCAATAAGGAACAATGTCTTTGAATGACACATCAGACCAGATGGACATAACAGATACATACAGAACATTCCATCCCCAAACAACAGAATACACATGGAACACTCTCCAGAACTGATCACATATTAGGCCAAGAAACAAGCCTCGATAAATTTAAGAAGATTGAAATCATACCACAATAGTATGAAACTAGAAATAAATAACAAGAAAAAAACTGGAAAAACACAAACACATGGAGACTAAACGTGATACTAGACAACCAATACATCAGTGAAGCAATCAAAGAAGAAATTAAAAAAAAATACATCAAGACAAATGAAATGGGTATTTACTGGGGGAGAATGAAAACACTAACTTGAAAAGATATATGCAGGGGCGCCTGGGTGGCGCAGTCGGTTGGGCGTCCGACTTCAGCCAGGTCACGATCTCGCGGTCTGTGAGTTCGAGCCCCGCATCAGGCTCTGGGCTGATGGCTCGGAGCCTGGAGCCTGTTTCCGATTCTGTGTCTCCCTCTCTCTCTGCCCCTCTCCCGTTCATGCTCTGTCTCTCTCTGTCCCAAAAATAAATAAAAACGTTGAAAAAAATTTAAAAAAAAAAAAAAGAAAAGATATATGCATCCCTATGTTTATTGCAACATTATTTACAATAGCCAAGACATGGAAACAACCTAAATGCCTATCGATAGATGAATGGATAAAGATGGTATACACACACACACACACACACACAAGCACACACACACAATGAAATATTACACCATAAAAAAGGATGAGGTCGTTCCATTTGAGACAACATAGATAGACATAAAGGGTATTATGTTAAGTGAAATAAGTCAGACTGAGAAAGACAAATACCATATGATTCCACTCATAAATGGAATCTAAAAAAGAATGTGAATAAGTAAACAAAAAAGCAGAATTAGAACTATGGATACAAAGAACCAAACTGATGGTTTCCAGACAGGAGGACGGGAGTAGGGGCATTTGGCCAAAATAGGTGAGAAACAGTCCTCCAGTTATGGAACGAGTATGCCAGGGGAATAAAAAGCAGAGCATAAGGGGCACCTGGGTGGCTTATTTGATTGAGCATCTGACTTAGGCTCCAGTCATGACCTTAGAGTTGATGGGTTCGTGCCTCACATTAGGTTTTGTGCTGACAGCAGAGAGTCTGCTTTGGATTCCCTGTCTCCCTCTCTCTCTCTCTCTCTCAAAAATAATTATTTTTAAAAAATCTTAAAAAAGGAGAGCATAAGGAATACAGTCAATGATACTGTAATAGTGATATAATGGGATAGATGGTAGCTACATTTGTGAACATGGCATAATGTATACACTTGTCAAATCACTAAGTTGTACACCTAAAACGAATGTAATATTGTGTGTCAACTGTACTCAAATAAAATAATAATAATGATAAAAATGGAAGAGCAAGGACAGGAAGGACTGGGAGAAAAAACATAGGAAGTTAGAGCTGAGGTGACTAGAACCCAGCAGGTGTCACTGATTAGGATGGAGGCAGAGCTAAGAAGCTGGGAAAAGCTGGTCCAGCATTTCCTGAACCCAAAGCTCAGAAGATATGGGCCAAGTTGGTGGATCAGGTGACTGACAGGGGAGAAATTCTCATTTGAAACCAATGGAAATGGGCTTGAAGTCCAGAAAAACAGAGGATTCACTCTCTTTTTCAAAGACAAAGGCATGCAGTAGAGTCTAGCTTAAGCTTGGGACGGAAGTAGAACATTTCAAAGTTCGTGTCTGGATAAAAGGATTGTGGATAGAAAGAGGAAGTAACTACAGGGAACTCCTGGGAGGCTCCATTGCTGCTTTACCCTGTGTTAAATGGCCTGAATCTTGACATATTCTGTCCTTAGAATTTGTGTCTAATTTTTAGTTTCTCCTCCAATATACCCACAGTAGTTAATGCTTCATATATAGCATTGAGGTAGATACGCAGCAGTTGTCCAATGTTGCTAGTCACAGAGGCTTAACTTAAGTCCAAATTTAATTAACATCAAATAACATCAAATAAAATAACATCCTGTTCCTTGGTCACACTAGCCACATATCCAACCATCAAGATTCCCATGAGACCACCTGTTGGACAGTACATATAGCACTGCTCTATGGAAAAAAGATCAAGAGAGGCCCTGAATCCAAAGTTATCATCTGAGCAGGGAAAATGCCTCCTGAGGATTCCTGGGAGGATTCCCAAGATAAAGGAATCCTGCAGGAAAGATCCTTCCCTCCCTCTATATATTTTAGAGTCACCACAGTTTGTCACAATATCTGACCCCTTGGGCTTCTCCCTGTTCTCTTTCCTCTCCTCCCCTTTTAATATTCTCTGTTGCAGAAAGCAGTAGGAAGACAAAATAAACAGAGTCAGAAACTGCACGGTCACATGAGCAGGGCTCTCTGAAGATGTGTACAGCATCATTTTTAGCATGCATTGTTTGCTGCAGACTCAAAGCTCTGTCTGTAAATGTGCAGATCTTTTTCATGGATCCTTAGGGATCACTAACACTACTTTAAAAAATCTTAGGATTCTCCCCATATGTGTCCCTGGTAACCATAAATCAGCCATACAGTTACACATTCCAGTTTTCTATCCTGGTTATAATCATTTCATCAACAGGATAACTCATCACTTCTTATTAAGAAATTGGTGGGCAGTCACCAGGATGAGGAAAACTCACATATGCAAAATGCAAGCTCTTCTGTGGTTAGAGAAACATGGGCGAGAATAGTTACCAAGAAAAAAAAAATAATATTTTCACTGACAGTTGAAGGCAGTTAGTTTCCCAGGGAGAAGTGCTAGTGGCAAAAGGCTTTACACAGGCAGGCCTTTGTCATTTTATGGATGCTCATCTGTCAACTGTCAGCATGTTTCAAAGGGGCTCAAGCCATAATGTTTTCCTCTGCACCTTTCCCATCACGGTGGCCCAAATTTCCCTGACTAACCATCCGTCTTCCTATTTGCCTAGTCTGGTCACTTACAATGAGCGGGGATGTAGTGGTGATTCTGCAGCTGCAAAGAGTAAGGAAGAGGGGCGGGTGGCCTGAGGGGAAGGGCTGGAAGGAGGGGGCCTCTCAAAGACTTTGCTTAGCATCTCTATGGAAGCACTTCTGCCCAGGGAGGAGTTTTTTTGTCTATACCGTTGTTCCTTCGGAAAAAAGGTTGAGCCAAGTGTGAGGTTGGAAGAACAGAAGCAGGGGATGCAACAAGGCACAGTAAATCATAACACCCGCACACCCACCCCCAGGGTTCTTAGGGCCCCACCCAAACGACAATGTCCTTCTCTAAAGTTCTAGGACGAAATTAAGTGTAATTGTCTGAGACGTGATAGTACATGAGATCAGCTATGATGACTGTGAATCATAAGTCACAATTCTATTTGTTCTATGGCAGCGTAAATATCATAAATATTTTTGGCAACTAAAACAGCAATAAACTATGAATATCAGTAGGTTCAAATTCTGTCTTGTCTACATGCTTGATGTACCTTGGGCAAGCTCCTTCATCTTTCTAAGTTTTTCTTTACTCTGCTCTGAAATAGGAATTATAAATATATCCACATCGTCATTGGTTGAGGATTAAATGAGATAATGTGAGGAGAGAGCCTCTTGAACCTTTTAACTTTGTCTTGACTGTTCTCCTTAATTCAGTATTCACTTTGTATCTCACCCTTCCTCAGTGTCCTTTCTTTTAGACTTGACTTCCAAATAACCATGTTTTCCATTCCATCCTCATATCACACAGCAGGCTGGGCTCACAGCCAGCCACTCGGAAGCCTGGCTTTGCACCCCAGAAAGTACATACCTTCTTCATTTCTCTTGTCGATTGTTTCCTTAAGCCCCTTTTCCATCCTAATGGATATTTTTCCCATTGATTTTTGAGAAACTTTTATATGATAAGCTTATTAAAGCTTTATTTATCTTACGTGTTATCCACCTCCCTCATTTTCTCATTTACCTTATACTTTAGGGAGGTTTTATTGACATAAAAGTTTTAAATCTGTGCTGCATGTATCAATTTTTGCCTTTGCAGTTTTCTCTTCTATTTTGTTTCTAAAGTCCTTCAGCAAGATCCAACATCTAATTTTTCTTTTTTTCTCTTTCTTTCTTTCTTTTCTTTTCTTTCTTTTTCTTTCTTTCTTTCTTTCTTTCTTTCCTTTCTTTCTCTTTCTTTCTTTCTTTCTTTCTTTCTTTCTTTCTTTCTTTAATGGGTATTAAATTTTGGTTTTCAATAACATGGAATAAGCCACTGTGTGTTTTAGGAAGTCAAAAAGCTAGACACTTGTGTTCCCACATCTCAAACAATTAGGTTGCAGGTACAAGGCTGAGGCTTGGCTATGGGCCTCTCCCATCCAGAGTCCCCGAGTTAGTGAGGCAAAGAACAGGAACAACTTCAAATTCACTTCAGTGGTCATCACTCTGTCTTGGGTCCTGGGGTGTCAGCTGTGGTATCCAGTGTTTAGGGTTAGACGCTGCAGGCCAACCAGGTTAGTCCCGTGAGCAGGCATGACTGGCCTAGATAGTGCCCTTATGCAGGTTAGAGAAAAGCATCCCTTCAGATGGAACCAGGCCTGGGAGGCATAGCTTGGCAAACAGATGGGGTTTTTGCGTGAAGACATAGTCATCTTCTTCTCTGGGTTGATGTGGCACACATGAGGACACGTGGCTTCGTGAGTAGAAGCTGGGCTGGATTTCAGTCCCTAATTATCCCCTCAGGTAGCAGACAACCAGTTTAACTGTAATAGGTGGTCCTATTTCCCAAGATGGTTTCATGGGATTCTCATTAATTGTGTGAGCTACCTAAAATCCTTCTAATAAACTTTTTTTTCAGCTTACACACAGAGTCAGTTTCCCTTGTTAGTAACCAAAGACCTAGATTGGTACAATGGTGACCTAGCTGTGTGTATGTATATTTAATTTACCAACTCATATATAACAAATTGTCACTCAACAGACCTAGAAAAATTTCTCTTAACATACTCATTTCTCTTACTAATTTGAAATACCACCTTTATAGTAATACTACTTTTTTATACTCTAAGGAATACTCGTGGATTTTCTCCCTGTCCCATTTATCTGTTTATTCCTGCACCAGCAAGTCCTTCTTTCTCAGCCGCTGTGTAGAAGCCCACCTACAGGCCCACTCCTAAGACTGGAAATACAGATAGAGTCATGCATTGGAGAATGAACACTGAGTCAGGAACTGACTGATAGTCTCCATTTTTCCTGAGAAATATGAAGGTAGGTCAAGGATACCTTGCAACTGACTCATAAGCATAAACAGACTTTTCTGGGAGCACCTTCAGGATGGGCACACATTGTTCAGCTTCCTCTCTGAATGCAAATCCATTGAGCATAGGGATTTTCCCTGTCTTTCTTTATAGTCTGGTGTAAGCTCTATAGTTGCTTAATACACAAACAAGAGAAACAGTTCCTTATGACAGCATCTGAAATGTTTGCTTTGGTGTTTAAATAAAGCAAATTTTGAAATAGATGACAAACATCATTAAGCTCTCTTCCAATGTACTGTCATATTAGATTTCAGCAAACTTAATGGAAGAAGAGAAGTCACAATAACGAACGTGTCATGTCCCAGGTGCCATCTTCCTTGGCTTTTTGGCTTAAATGTGAGTTGTGGTATGAAAGCTTTGTGTGTGCTCAGAGCCACAAAGCCCCTAGAGCATCACTGCATTTCCTTTTGCCGAAACAAAGTGAACATTGATTTTTCCAAGAAAAAAAATAAGAGAGAGAGAAAAACCAAATAGGAAATGCTATTACACATTTCCATCTAAATTGATTGACCATGTTTTGAGCATGCAAGCCCCGTCAGCCTAGTAGAGCATTTAAGAACACAGATACCAGAGAAGACGGCCTAGTTCAATCCTGGCTCAACAACACATTAGCTCTGTGACCTTGGACACATTCTAGCTGTGTGCCTTGGTTTTCTTGTTTACAAAATAAGTTGGTTTTTGAAGTTAGATAAAGCCCTAAGAGCAATGTTTTACACATAAATGCTACATAAGTGTTAGCTATTACTCTCACATGCAGCATAGGTAGAGCAGGAGATATTGTCGATGCTACAAACTTTGATTCTGTGAACTGTGAACTTAGAGCTGTGTTCTAAGCTCTAGGAGTTCTATGAGGATTCCTGACAACCAATTCTCATAAATACCCTCTTCTGTACACTGAGAACGGGAGCCTTCCCAGTGGGCTTACGTGGGGGTAAGCTCTACCAGTCCACTTTTAAATGGCTATTGTAATGCATACCCTAGAGATTAGGGACTATAGAGATAAGCAGTTATCATGTGATGAAAAATTATAAATTGTGATGACACAATGTTAGGATCACAAACTAGATGAGGTCTTAATTGACAACTGGCCTTGTTATCTATGTATTGCTAGAAAGAAGGGCTACAGATCAACCCCTCCAAAATCAAAATCATTACTGTTGGCAAACTCACCTCGTCTTTAATCTGACCATCCTTTGTGGCAGCCCACTTCATTTAGAAAAATGAGAAAAAATGTGTTGCTCATTGTGCAGAAGGCACAATAAGCTACACAAAAGTGCAACAGAAATGGCATGTGGCGTGAGTGCTTTACTGAGATGTTTTTAATGGTTGAGGTAGAAAAATCTGTTATGTAAATTGTCCAATTAAAATTCTCACCACCCACACTTGATGGCAGAGGACATCGTCTTCGTTATTTGTTCTGTGCGTTCAGATAGATTTAAAAAATTACTTCCTGAAGAGCATCTTGGCCTTGCCTTGGGTCCTCTCTACTCATTGTCACAGGGAGATGAGATGGCCTCTATCCAAGGCTGCTTAGCTTTTATTCATTCTCTCCTCAGCATAGGCAGCTTTTAAAGTATGCAGCTCTGTACTTAACTTGCCACATAAAATAACTGCACTACAAGGACTTGTTAGGAACTATATTCTCAAAATCACTGCCAATCAATAGCTATTTAAGTCTCTTGAAGGCAAAAATATTAGGCCTGTTGATTTGAGCTCCTAGGTATTTCTCAAATCCATTTTCCTCTTCATTTCCATCACAACACTGTAATCTTAGCCACCATAGTCTTTTGTATCACAAGAGCTTTCTAACTCTACTCCCCACATTTATTCTTATCCTAACCTCTGCAGGCTCTACCTCTCACCTTAAGCTATTAAAAAACCTCACAGATGAGCTTGGGCCATCCCCTGCCTCACAGCCTTCAATGACTTCCCACTGGCCTTAGGTTAAAATCTCAAATCCTCATCCTGTACCACAGGGTGCAGCACAGTCTGGCCTCAATTTGTCTCTCCAGTCTTATCTCACAGCAACTCTTCTGCCCTCTTGCCTCTGGCCATGCTGGCCTTCTCCCTCTCTCTCTCTCTCTCTCCTCGAGTACCCAGATTCCACCCCAGGGCCTTTGTGTGTGCTGTTTACTCTGTGGACTGCTTTTGTACCACTCCCCTCCCCTCCCCCTAACCTCTCTTCCCCTGTGATACTGCAACCTGCACCCATGCCTGGATAAATCCTATTGTTTGTCATTAACTTCCTTGATGTATCCCTTGGCCTACTTATCACAGTTTATAATTATATTTCCATTTTTGAGATTATTTGTTAGACATCTGTCATCTTCCTCCCCAAATAAAAACAGATGTTAACACTGTACTTGAAGGACTCTATCCCTTGAATTTAGCATTGTTCATTGTACATAATAAGTATTTAATTAACGTGAGGGAAGAAAATGATTGTCACAAGGGTATGCAGTTCTCCATTCTTCTAGATATTTCAGAATTTATCCTTGGACAAAGTCAATTAATAAGAAATATGTATACCCAGATCCTTAGACATTGCCTCACCACCCCCACCCACTATATAATTAACTTACATGTACCTTGGAATGATTTCATCAGTGGGAGATGTTATGAGAGATAATCTTATGAAACAAGTATTTACTATAAAGCAAATTAAGGACAGTATCCATTCTATGAGGACCCACAGACACATGTATCTCTGAAATAGTCATGCTTCTTTGGAGCTACCAGTTGGGTTTTGTCTTGTAAACACTATGAAAAGCATAATTAATGGTATCTTATTCTTTAAACATATTGATGGCCTTCTCTTGGCAAATGCATATAATTTCATGACACACTTTTTATATGCTAATCTTATTACTGGTAACACCTTACTTTCTTACACTTTTTATTCTCCCTCAACTTTCTCACCTCTTGTGAATTTATTTGTGTTACCATGTGCATCTTCACAAGCCTATCTTAAATCCTTTCTGAAATAAGGTAGGGCATAAATAAACAAACAAAAACTGTATAATATATGCTTCTCAGCAACACTTCTGTGCATTTCCCTGGAGACACCAAAACAATTGTGAAAATAAGGCCAACGAGTTCTTTTCAGTTTCCTCTACAGTCACAGAGAATCACTTGGGCTCACTGAAACTGCTCCCTAGATGGAGTCAAGTTGCTTCTTTAGTAATTCCATTCATAAATACACATTGGCTGTCTAGTAGAACACTTGAAATCTTGATAATCAAAAGCTTATTGTATGTTTGAAAGCTTGAAAAGGAAATTGAAGTTAATACCAAGGGAGCAGAGAATAAAGTTAGTGGTTTTCCTTCAAAACCAGCAGGAGGTCATCTAAAGTATAATGTAATGCACAACTTTTAATTTTATGGACTTTTTCTGCTTTTCTTTTTGTTTTACATTTACAGTAGTAAGGTTAATTTATCATACATAATTAACTTGCTATCTATAGAAGAAAAAAATTCACAGTTGTACTGGTGTTTTATGATAGGACAATAGACATGTTTGGCATTATAAATTTCTTATTTGAAAAGGTTTCAGAAGTGAAAAAGTTAAGGACTTAATATAATTATACCTCTGCCTAGTTATTTATCTCTCCCCCAACACATACCCAACATACAATCACAAAACAGAAACAGAAACACTGTAATGAAAAATGGCCATTTAGCAAAAGAGAGTATGGAAAACAATGGTCACTAGGCCATATATAGCAACAAGAAGTCCCTCTGGGCAAAAATCATAAAGATTTTTGTTATCTCACCTGGCTGCCTTTCCTTCTGGTCCCTGGGAATCTCTCCATTGACCTTCGTCCTCTGTGGGTCCTGGGTTCTGCACTCTGGGACTTTCTTTTCTACCATTTTCTTCCATGACCACATCAGAGGTGGGCACTGGAGTTATGCCCTCTTTTGGGGGTTTCACAGTTTTTATATCCTGCTTCTTGCTGGCACAGGTTTTAGAGTCCAGGGATTATTTTAGGGGCTGGACAGACATTTGCAGACCGAGTTTAGTTTCTTTGGTCATACAATCACCTCAGAAACTTAGGTTTCTGATATGTTTGAGTCCAATCTATTCCATGCATGGGTAATCCTAGCCAAAGATTTGATCTTTGAATATAACAGTTCTTACTCTTCCTTTCCTATGTGATTACTCCTTTCTCTTTCACCTAGAGAATGGCTACCTTATACCTGTCTGAAGACAACCTCCCTAAATTGATACGTGCCTCTGAACTGGCTCCCATTGTCTTGCAGGGAGCAATTATCAAAAGGCACTTGGAACTCCTGTTGGGAGAGAGTCCTATCTGTGGTTGGGCAGTCTTTTCCTTTTACCACTCCATTTAGAATACAAATGAAGTTAGGTTTGTCATTCCAGCAAGACCCCAAATTACTGGGCCCTTGGCAATTTGCAGGCCACAAGCCAAGAATGTTCCTTTCTACTTCTATTTGCAGATGAGCTAGCTCTGGCCTGAGTTTATCTTTCTCCTTTGGGATTAGCTGAAAGTGACACGAAGTGGACAAACACACACCAACATTCTGAATTTTCTCTATAGCTGCAATCAGCACATGGTTTGCCTTCCAAAGTGCTGCTGGAAATGATTTAACAAAATATTTTGCAACATTTTATTAGATCTTTTACTACCCTACTAAATTCACTAAGCCAACGACTCATTTTGGATGTATTTACTTGCAATACCCCATGGCCAGATACCATATTTTAAATCATTCAGGATTAGCTTTAGTTGAGAGTGACAGAAAGCCCAAAATAACCCATCTTAAATAACACATTACAGTAGCTCCCCCGTATCTGTGGGAAACACATTCCGAGACCCCCAGTGGATGCCTGAAAATCCAGGTAGTACTGAACCCTGTATGTGCTGGTTGTTTCCTATACATACATGCTTATGAAAAGTTTCATTGATAAATTAGGCACAGTAAGAGATTAACAACATGATTAATAATAAAATAGAACTACTGTAGTGATATACTTTAATAAAAGTTATGTGAATGTGGTCTTCCTCTTTCTCAAAACACATTATTATACTGTACTCACCATCCCCTGCTTGTGCTTATGTAAGATGACAGAATGGCTGTCAGATGAGATGCAGTGAGGGGAATGATGTAGGCATTGTGATGTGGCATTAGGCTACTATTGACCTGATGATATGTCAGAAGGATCTCCTACTTCTGGACCACGGTTGACCAAGGGTAAATAAAATTCAAGAAAGCAAAACTGTGGATAAGAGAAGTCTAGTATACAGTTTTCTCACAGGTAAACAATACCTGAGGATAAGCATCCCATGGTGGCTCTGTTCCTAAGTGCTTAAAGGCCCAACCTTTGTACCAACCACAATATTTCCCCAAGATGTTGCCCAATCCTCATGGTCCAAGATACCTGGCATCAAATCCACAATCCAAGCAGCTCCCACTTTAATCAAACTTCCATGGGGACAAGGAGGAAATGAAGAAAGGCATGCCCCATTTCTAAAGTTGCACAGACCACTAGAATCTACTCCCATCGCTATACCTGGGAGCAAATGTAGTCTTTATTTTGGGTAGCCATGAACTGAGCTAAAAATCAGCAGTCTTTTATTATAGAAAATGATGAGACTTGGTTTGGGGAGGCAAGAAGAGTAATCACAATTGAATAGATTGGAGGGTAAGAGGGATCAAACACTGGGATGGCACCAGACTTGGAGGCTGCATTTCAAGCAGTGCCCTGTGTCCCTGTGCACAGGAGCATAGTGTGGGGAGGCAGTGGTGGGGCTGGATAAACAGATATACCTGAGACCAGGAATTATAGAATAAAAAAGTTCCCTGGTTGGATGTGCTATCTGGTGGGGACAGGTCTCAGACGCTTCATAGAAAACCTGATGAGAGTCATCAAGTTGTTATATAATGTGGAAATGAAAGATGCTGTTTGAAAAAGCCCATTAAGAAGCTCTCAACAGCTTGGGAAACAGTAGTGTTTCTTTTAGCAGAAACTGACTTTGGAAGAGAATGGAAGATTTAGGAATACTAGAAGGGAGTGGTGGATTGTTTTCTCTGAAAATAAAAAAATAGTTTGGAGGAAAAAAAATGTGCTAACCTAGTCAAGAGGTGAAATGGAACTTGAGAATAAAGATCAGACAAAATTTAAAATTCCAGGCAGCTGAAAAAAAAATTCCAGGCAGCTGGAGGACAATACGAGAGGAAAAATGACTGTGAGTATAGAAGAAACAAGTTTGATGGAATCTTTGTGTTCTCAGATATACACATGTATGGTGTGGACAAGAATATATTTTATACAGAGACTTAGAAGTGGACTTCATATTTTGATTTAAATTGTATATGTGATCTTATAGGCATTTTCAAAGCCTATGGATTTTTGAATAATGACATATCAGTTTACTGGAAAGATTTACTTTCCTCAAAATAAACTGATATGATAGAGGTGACAGGGGACTAACTATGTATGATAACAAGAACGAGATGGAAATTCACACATCTGATTGCAGCAGCTTTATATCAACCTCTAAGAAATAAAAAGAGCAACAGAATGAGGTTGAAGAAGTGGGACCTAGAGCAATGGCTCCCAAACCTGACTAGAGAGACTTGGGGGAACTTACAAAAGAACTGATTTCAGGGCCTCCTGCATGACCTGCCAGATTTTATAATCTAGTATCCAGGACTCAAGAATCTGTATTTATAACTTAAACAACCACTCTCAGACTGTTCCCCCTGGAACTGGCATTTGGGAACTATTGCTATAGACAGAGAGAAGGATGATAACAATGACACTTTCCAGATCACTTTGCAGATCACAAAACTGGCACAGAGAGAAAGCCTAGCATCTAGTAGGAGCGGCGCCCACCCACCATCATCTGCATGTTTCATTCTGGTGAATCAGAGCATCTGATGCTTTCTGGGCTTATCTTGAGACCTTGATGGAAATGCTATCTCCTTGAATGTTGAGGAAGAGATGAGGACAACGTGTACCTGGATTTAATTCCAAGGAACAAGCAGAATAGCCATGGATGGTGATGAGGAAGAGCTGAGCACCTTTCAGTGTGTGCCCCTGAGACACTCACAGACCCACAGTAGCTCACACCCAGGCCTTGAGAAAGAAGAGCAGGGGTGCTACCAGACCCAGAAGGAAAATCCTATAGAGAGGACAACCTTATGAGGAGTGGGGTCCTTCCAACTAAAACATTGCCATCCCCTGAGACTTCACAGGAAGGGGCCAGAGGAACAAATACCCAAACCTCACTTTCCTGCCTCTTTCCAATTTCCTATCCAGGCTCCTATCATTTGTTGAATCTAAAGGAAACCAGAGGGCTCAGAAATCTGCAATATGACTCATCCTGGAGAGGAGAGGATGGTGAGCATGTACCTGGAGGGATACATGAAGATTTCAGGTGCACTGAATGAGTAGAAAGTAGCCTGGCCCCAATATTACAAATCTGTGTGACTATTTTTCCTTCCACAATCATGTCTGTCCCCTACATCTCAACCCATCCCAGAAAAATCTCTTATGGAAGCATCGTCTCCATTCATAAAGATAAGGCCAGTCTGGCTAAAGAAAAGAACAAGCTATAAAAAGAGAGTGGAAATGCTAAGACAGAAAACACAGGCATACCTGTTACTGGAAACATGTTCATTTAAAATGGACCCCTTGGGGCGCCTGGGTGGCGCAGTCGGTTAAGCGTCCGACTTCAGCCAGGTCACGATCTCGCAGTCCGTGAGTTCGAGCCCCGCGTCAGGCTCTGGGCTGATGGCTCAGAGCCTGGAGCCTGTTTCCGATTCTGTGTCTCCCTCTCTCTCTCTGCCCCTCCCCCGTTCATGCTCTGTCTCTCTCTGTCCCAAAAATAATAAATAAACGTTAAAAAAAAAATTAAAATGGACCCCTTATTGGGCACCTGGGTGACTCAGTCAATTGAATGTTGAACTCTTGATTTTAGCTCAGGTCATAATCTCACAATTCCTGAGATTGAGCCCTACGTCAGGCTCCGCACAGAGAGCGTGGAGCTTGCTTGGGATTCTCTCTCTCCCTGTGTCTCTCTGCCCATCCCCACTCGTTCTGTCTCTAAACAAACAAACAAACAAACATTAAAAAAAATAAAATAAAAAAGACCCCTTATTTATTCCTTCTTTCAGTGATGTCTGGCTAGTAGATCACACTCAATGCGCCCTGGTACAGATGAGGTGAACCTTCATCTCAAAGAATAAATGATGGTTGGAAAGGATGGAAAATACAGGAGTCTAGATTAGGCTCATTTATTTATCTGAGGCTCAACTTTTCTTTTGACATCCAGGCATTAATCTCAAGCAGAAAGGAGCAGAAAGAGTTTATTTCAGTTTTATTTGCTAGTGTCTCCTTAAAGCTATGTCCACAGTTGTCATGTTGAGAAGCAGTTAGTTTGGTCAAAGAGCTAGGGGGTCAGTTCTAACTTAGAAAAGACAGAGTGTATAGATAGAGTGAGAATTTATGACATCTGAAAATTGGGCATAAGGGGTTTCATGGAGATTATTTCAAAGAAAAGGTTTTAAGAGGTTGTATAATCTATGTCTCCGGCTTCTGCAAGAATAAGTCACTGTGACTGTGCTGCTCTTGAATTAAATATCTCAAATTTTCCAGCTGGCATGGCCAGCAGAATTAGGTGGTGACATGGGAAAAGTATTAGAGACTTTCAAAAGGCACTTCTTTGAGTTTTCCCTTACGAAGCATCAACAAATCCTGTCTTCTCTAATTCACTAGTACCCTTTTTATTTGTGCTTATCACAGTGCTGGATACATAGTAAGAAATCAATAAGTTCTTTTTTGTTTGATTAAAATTTTCCAATGTACAAACACAATTCTCTGTCAATATTTATTCAACAAATATATATTAATTCCTACAAATATATATTAATTCTTGTGCTAGGCCAGGCACTAGAGATAATGAAAAAAATAAACATGGTCTCTCCTCTCAAGGGGCTTGCATTCCGGTGGGGGAACCTGGTGTTAATTAAATACTCATGTAAATAAATACATAATTACAAACTGTGATACAAGCCATGAAAGAAAACTAGAAACTTCGAGTGGTTTTAACAGGAGCATGTAACTGGGTCTACAGATCAAGCATATCTTCTCAAAGGAAGTGATGTTTCAGCTGAGATGTGAAGGTAAGTAGGAATAAACTCCTTAAAGGAAGGGAGTGTCCCAGACTAAAAAAATAAAATCAGGAAGGATGAGTGTGAAGAAGCAGGGTGCATTCTAGGAGATGAACTCAAGAAGCAAAGAGGAGTGGGTGAGAGATGAAGCCAGAGAGATGGGCAGCAACCAGGTTATAAAGAACTTTATGGGTCAGACTATTTGCTTTAAGAGTCATTCTACTTTAAGAGTAATTGAAAATAATGACCTGAAGAGAATCATGGTCTAAACTGTTTTTAGAAACATCACTTTGAGAAAGGATGCTGTCCAGGGAAGAGATGATGTTAGTTTGGACTAAAGTGGTAGTGGCTAAAACAGAAGGAAATGAAGGAATTAAAAAGCTATTTAGAAGTCTACACTGATAGGACATGGCAATTTATCAGATGTGTTTATGTTTGCTTGTGTGTAGGATAATAGAGAGAGCTGTCAAGGATAATAGTCCCAGTTCCCTGCTTTTATACCTGAATAAATAGCAGTGTGATTTCTTGAGATAGCACTGGTGGAGGATAAGATTAGAGGAAATATCATGAGTCAAGTGTTTGGTATGTTGACTTTGAGGTACCTTGGAAACATCCAAGTAGAGGGGCTGAGAAGGCAGTTGGAGCTCAATGGAAAGATCTGGCAAGGCTTGGAGGGAGAGTAAGTTGTCTTGCCCAACAACAATTCCCAACACATTTCTCTTTTGCCCACCTATACTATACAAGTTGGATAGGCAGCACTCTGTTTCCTCGTCACTTTTGTATGTTGTGATGGTCACGTGACAAAGAGCTGGTCAATGTGATATAAGATTGAATTTGTTAAGGCATTGCCAGGAAACCTTTGTTCCCTGAAACATATACTACCTCACCTCTGCCTTATTCTATCTCTTCGAATACGGGTGTAATGGGTGGAGTTTCAGCATCCATAGTGTTGCCATAAGAGAAAATGCAGGACAGTCATAAAGACTTGAGCAATAACGTCATTTAACAGCT
The DNA here is from genome assembly GCF_028749965.1 of Puma concolor. Lineage (NCBI taxonomy): Eukaryota > Metazoa > Chordata > Mammalia > Carnivora > Felidae > Puma > Puma concolor. The sequence continues at coordinate 138,082,874 of NC_141670.1, read as the reverse complement.
GAAACATGCCAGCAAAAGCTACCTCCAGACTTTATGAAACAAAAACAAAACTATATTCGTTTCTTTGAGTATAGTATACTTTCTTGTTAATTGCAGAAAAATATTTTCTAAATGACACTGATAGACTTATAAATTTGACAATCACCAGCATATGGATGATAATTAGAGCCAGAAGAATTGTCAGCACAAATCTGAGGAAATTCAATATTAAATTCTGCCTAAAGAACAGCAAGCAAGAACAGGGTACTGAGAAAGAGTGTTAAAACATGTAGGAAGAAAACCAGAAGAGTGTATAAAACAAACAGAATATGTTATAAGATGTTGGAAGATGAAAGAGGGTGTTATAAAAAGGAATGAATGGTCAATGGTGTAAGATGCTGCTATTAGCTGACTCCTAAAATATCTACTAGATTTAGTGGCATGTTGGTCACTGGTGACTGTGATGAGAGTCATCTTAGCGGGATTAGTGGAGTAGGTTAAATAGAAAGAGTAGGCCAGGGTGCCTGGGTGGTTCCAGTTGGTTCAGTGTCTGACTCTTGGTTTTGGCTCAGGTCATGATCTCATGGTTCATGAGTCTAAGCCTCACACTGAGCTCTGCACTGACAGTATGAAGCCTGCTTGGGATTCTCTCTCTCCCTCTCTCTCTGACCCTCCCCACCTCCTCAAAAATCAATACATACAAATTTTTAAAATTAAAGAAGTAGGCCAAGAAATGGAAATAAGAAATACAGGTAACTCTTTTGAGAGGTTGGCTGGGCTAAAAAAGATGAAAGGGTGGCAGGGAAGTTGAGTGCTGTGGAGTTCTATTTTGATTTTCAAATGGGAGGCATTGGAGAAATTTTAAATATATGTGTATAAGATCATCCAGAACAGATAAGGGAACAGAAGAGAAAAAGGTTATTGGTAGTATGGGATTCCCAAGAAGGTGGGAGCAATTGAAGATCATAGCACATGCAGAGGGATTGGTCTTAAAACGTTAAAAATATAGGCTCATAGAGTCAAGTAAACTCTGATCAATGAGATATCCTAAACATATCCAAGCTCTTATAGGTGGTCACCATTGCTTTCTGGATGTACAAATTATATAATTTACAATATTGAAGAAAAGATCTCGATGGAAATATGGAGAGCTCCCATAGTGATTTGGAGATATTACAGGACTGGGTAACTTTTATTATGTGGTAGATATATCATATTTTAGGATCTGGCTCTTAATTCTTACTTTGGTTGGTATATCATATTCTAGGATATAGTACCCAGTTTTACCACAGGGTAGATAGTCTAGAATCTAACTCTCAGTCTTGGTGTATAGGATGGTCAGTTGTATATGTCAACTTGGCCAGGCTACAGTCCCCACGTGTTGCTGTGAAGATGTTTTATAGATGTGATTAAAATCCATAACAAGTTGACTTTAAGTAAGGGACATTATCTTAGACAATCTAGGTGGACCTGACTAATCAGTTGAAAGGCCCTGAGAGCAGAGTTGAAGCTTCCCCCGATGAAGAAGAAATTCTGTCTGTGGGCAGCAGCTTTAGCTCATGCCCTAGAGTTCCAGCCTATCTTCCTGATAGCTTAACCTATGGATTTCAGATTTGCCTAGCTAGCACCCACAACTGTGCAATCAATTTCTTGTAACAAATCTTTGAATACATATCTTTTCTTTCCTGGTTCTGTTTCCCTGGTTGAACCCTAACTGATACAGTCCACAGTATTAGAGAAAGCTTATTTGTCAGAAACACCAAAGGTGGGCCCGATTCTCAACGGCAGAACACCGAAGTGGTTAACTGAAACACCAGAAACACTCAAAGTTCACTATTGGTATATTCTCCTCCCATAGCCACACTCACATCCTCAGAAGACCTATGGAGTCAGACACAGAAACAGGGACAGTTGAACACAGAATTACAACAGGCTAAGAGGATCTATGCATCCATCTTGGCATAAAGACCCTTCCTTGCCAGAAGCAGCTGAAATAAAGTCCCTTTGATAAAGCACTCTTTCAAAGGGGTGTAAGGACAGCCATGAATGGTATTTGCCTCCTTGACTTCTTCTTTTCTAATAGGTAAGTAACGCTCCCTCATTGATAGGCTTCTTTGCACATTTTGATACTGATATGTTCAATATCCAGTTCAATCTCCCCAGCTTGGGCCTCCTTCTACCTACTTCCAGTGGTCTTTGCATATCTCTCTGACCCCACTCTCTGTTGATGTTACAAACTAGCTCCCACAGGGTGGTGATTTTTCCCTATTTTGTGAAAGCCCATCAAAAGCTTTTATGAAATTAGCACTGCCATCCAGAACAGAGGGGTTGGAGCAGTTGGAAGAATATGCTTTCTTTGTCCAGACAGTGGCAAAATAGACTGAGGCTCTCAGACTTACCTGTTGTTCATCTTCAAGAAACTAGTTAGACTCCATCACACAATCCTACTTTTAACTTTCCCCTTTCATATCAGTGTTTATAACATGACAGTCTCTTTGCTGAAAGCTCTGTATGCATTAGTTTCTATAATCCTTACAATAAATCTATGAGCTTATCTTCATAGTATGGGTAGGAAGTCAAAGCTCTTTTGCAATTTGCCTAATACAATTTAATTAGTAAGACATTGGGGATTGGGTCTGGGGTCAGGCCTGCGTGAACCCAACCCTGGTGCCCTCCTTTAGCAATTAGCCACATCTACTGCGAGACCACATTGAATCAGAAAGTTGTTTTTTTAGTGCCAAGGCAGATTTCTTCCTGGCCTCCTTTGGAATCTGCTATGCTTAAATACTGTTTTCATTTCTGGTCTCTCTTTTTCTGCACTACATGATTAACAATGTTAAATCTATTTTTTTCCTTCTTGAGACCAAATGTATACCAGTTCTTTCTAATAGTTTTATCTTCCTCTTTTTTCCCTATATCTCCTATTCACTACCATACAAATTCAAAAGTGGTATGGGTTTCAAATCATTTATCAGTATCTAAATGTTTAAATTTTGAAAAAAAGCACAATTTTGGTGCTATTTTTCTTAGACATTTTGTTTTAAAAATCACTTTATAATTATAAAGCATATTTATTCTTTTTTTAAAGTTTATTTAGAGAGAGAGGGAGACTATGTACACGTGTGGGTGAGCAGGGGGAGGGCAGAGAGGAGGGAGAGAGAGAATCCCAAGCAGGCTCTGTGCTGTCAGCACAGAGCCCAAAGTGGGGCTTGATCCCGCAAACCATGAGGTCATGATATGAGCTGAAATCAAGAGTCAGGTGGTTAACTGAATGAGCTGCCCAGGAGCCCCCAAATCATATTTATTCTATCTAAAAACTTTCATGTACATTATTTTGTACGATCCTTATAGTATCTTTAAGAACTCAGTTAAGATAGATCTTATTATTCTCTTTTTTTCAGACCAAGAAACTAAAACATAAAACTTAACTAATTTTTCCTTTTATGGAAAAATAGATTAGATATATGTAAGTTTACCTAGTAATACCTACTAGAGCTAATCCATACAATTGAACACATGGGAACTTAATGGAGAAATCAAGTCATCCAATTACACAACTGTGAGGACAACCAAATAAAATTAATGTGTACAGCCCTAAAAAGAAAATGTACTCTCCAATCTGATCTTGGCTAAACCAGATTATACCAGATTACACTAGCCCAAAATTGAATTACATCGTTTGGCCTAATTCTTGGATTTTTCTGCATACTTTTGTGAAGGTAGGCATAGAGGGAGAGGTAAGCTTGGTTTGCATATACTTTTCAAAAAGCATCCAGAAAACAAAACCAGGTAAAGGCATATTCTGAAATTCCCCCTAAGTTTCATTTTATTCTTTATGTTTCCTCTTTCTCTCTTCCTGCCTAATGAGTCCCCACGATACCACACACACTCATACACTCACACACACACATATCTGCATGCTCCATAAATAACTCAGTGGCTATACAAGCACTAAAGGATATTAGAATAGCTCATTGACTTTCTTGGGTATGCTTTCCTCTCCTTGCCATTGAGTCTTCTTTAATGATGAAAGAAAAGACATTTATTTTTCCTCAGCCCCACCTATTGAAGGCATTTATTTAAAAATGCCTAGTTTTGGGGCGCCTGGGTGGTGCAGTCGGTTAAGCGTCCGACTTCAGCCAGGTCACGATCTCGCGGTCCGTGAGTTCGAGCCCCGCGTCAGGCTCTGGGCTGATGGCTCGGAGCCTGGAGCCTGTTTCGGATTCTGTGTCTCCCTCTCTCTCTGCCCCTCCCCCGTTCATGCTCTGTCTCTCTCTGTCCCAAAAATAAATAAATGTTGAAAAAAAATTAAAAAAAAAAAAAATGCCTAGTTTTATTCAAAAATGACACCAAGTGTCTAGGAGAATCATTTACAGTTAACCACTAGCTGCACAACATTCAGATTTTAAAATAGCTATCTTCCAAGCAATTTGACTAAAATGCAGTGCTTGTGGGGAGCCTTCCAACTCTGTTCTGGGCTTCTTATCCATTTAGGTGTAGATGTGAGCGTATCTCCATGAAGGAATGTATCTTTGTGTGCTTCTGTGTGCCCGCTTTCTTAATAATATGTGTGGATGGTATTATTGGGGTCACAAAGCTACCTAACTTACTGTGACCCATTATTTTGAAACTGCTTCAAAAACAAATTTTTAGGATTTTTGACTTTGGAAATTAAAAAAAAAAAAAAGGAGAGGAAGCAGCAGCAGCTAAAGAAGGAAGAAAGAAAAGAAAAGAATAATGAAAGGGAAGTCACTATTACTTCAATCTGATCCGGATATCCAACCTTTAAAAAAAAAAAAAAAGTGTTCAAACCCCAAACCCGACAACCAAGAAAAACTCCAAGAAAACAATAGATATTTTAAGCTGAAAGTGTTCCAGATCCCTCTGACAAAGAGCCTCCCGAGGATTACAATGCAGTCAATGTTGCTTTAATTAAATTTAATGCTGTGTGAAATGCACTCCAAGAAACTTTGATGAATGACTGGGGCAATTCACGGAGCTCACTAAAGGGCATCCAGCCCTTGCCGCGGTGTCAAGCCACGATGAATTGGTTAGTACAGGCATGTTTATAGACTGCCTCGGGAACCTTGTATCTGTGTGGTAATGTCAGAGATAATGTTATGATTCGCTGGACCTGAGGGGGCTTTGATGACACGGTTAATGAGATGTCCCAGAGAGCATCCCAGCAGGTTGTGCTCAGACCTCCCACATCAAACGAGGCAGGCTTGCCCCTCCGGAGCTGCTGCCCTCCAAATCCCTCAGCTGGCCTTTTCTTTCCTTAGGGTCTTTCTCTGCTTTTCTTTTTTTTTTTTTATTTCTTCCTTTATTTTCTTTCTTTCTTTCTTTTTCTCTTTCTTTCTTTTTCATGTTTTTTCTTTTTTCTTTTTTTTTTTTTTTTTTTGCTTCTTAGTCAACATTCACTTTGTCTGGCTGTTGAAATTCAAAAGTTGTTAGTTTTTAATTTGGCTTCTTGTTGACCTGACAGTGAACAAAAGATTTTCTGGGATTGGGTGGCAAGTGGGAGAAAAAAAAAAGATGCTGGGGAAAGGAGTAAAGAAAAAAGAAAAGGACCCTGGCCTAGAAACATAACACACACAAACCACCCTACTAAAACAAAAAACAAAAAAATGAAAACAAAACAAAACAAAACAAAACACAGTTTTGCTCTTGCAGACTTTGGTGACACAATTTTGTCATATGGTTGGAGGCTGTGATAAGGGAACTGAAACTTCATTTGCTTTACTCAAGTCTAAAAGAAGAAAAATTCAGAAAAATCCATTGATAAAAATTGAAAATTTGTTAGCCAAGGCAAGCACATAAGCAAGTACTTCGTTTATGATTATAAGGGACATGGTCACATTTCTAACAATTTTTCTCCTTATTATAATCTGTGGGTGGAAAAAAGGTCCTTCTGGGAATTGAAAAAAGTAATGGTGGCTGATAAATAAACATGATTGGAATATATCTATCTCTGCAAAAGTCCCCAGACAGGAAATGAACAGACAGTATTACCTCATTAAAGAGGATATGCATAGCATAGAAGGGGTGACAAAACTATATCAAATAACCTTTCCTGAGAAAGAAAATTGTTTTGTTTATTTTATACTTTAAAGGCATTCCAAAATATTTGCCTGTCTAAATGTAGCCAAATATATCCTCCTTGGGGAGAAAGTAGTCTTTATTATTAACATTTTAATATTTTTTTCATAGAAGAACAGAGTGAAACTATGACTCTAACCTTTAAATTTCATAAATATACTTGCTACTGCTTCTTTTCTTGTTTCTACAGAAATCACTTGAAAATTCATAAGGAAAACAACAGAAGTATTTCCCTCTTTTCTATTGTATTCTTTCTTAATTTTTTATAAATACTACTAAGATATTCTTAATTCTTGATTGCCAAAAGGTGATTGATCCAGATAGAAAACCTCTTACGGTAAGTGACGTTTATTTAAAATTATACTTGCTTTTGCCTAATAACACTATAATGAGACTGAAATTAAATCACAGGAACAAAAGTGCCACACATGGCTTGCCTGGCTGTTTGCTAAAGAGAACAGAAAAGAAGCAAGAAGCTAATCTATTTTAAAACAAGTCTAGCTCCAAGGTAGTGTGACGAAATAATCTTTGTACTCATTAAGGATCAATTAGTACTTCCTGTAACTGGAGACTTTCCCACAATTATAACCTAAAGGACAGAAGATCTCAGACAGCTGGATGAGAAATGTACACCTCAGTTGTGAGCTGGAAAGAGTAACGTTTTAAGTAAGATGGTATTATTTATTACAAGAAAGTAGAAGTATGGGTTGATAGAAGAACAAACAATAATTGATGGTTGCTTTAGTAAAGGTAATGATTTCAAAACATTAAATATTTCTTAAGGTGGAAAGGAAGAATTAAATTTAAGTGATTAAAGAGCAGAACTGGAGGTAAATGTGATGCCTCTGTTACATAAGGGGCAGCTTACTGGAAGGTCTTTGTGAAGTGTATTTGCTTGTTTGTACATCTAGGCCCTGACATATCAGACATATCAAAGCCCTGACCACAGACAAGCTAACTGTGTGTTTAAACTTAGCATAGAGTATCAATGTCAGACAGGCCTCTTTCTTTTGTGAGTGACCAAAGTCCAACTCAATCTGGCTCAAATAAACTATTAAAAAAGGAAATATATTGGCTTATATTAGTGGAAAGTCTTGAGAGATATGTGCCATCAGGTAGGGCTGCATTAGATTTCAAGCGGTATCCTCAGAACCGTTTCTCTCTCTCTGCTGTCCTCTACCTATTGTATGGATTTCATTTGTAGTTCCACATGATCACAAGATATCTACAATTGTTTCTGTCTCATATTTTTTTCAGGTTCAAGTCAAATGGATAGTCAGACCTGAGATTCACTCTGACTTCATGGGCTTAGATCATGTGCCCACCCCTAAGCTTACTATCATCATCAGAATTTGGTGCATTAATGACTTAGGGCTGGGCCACTTAAGCCACCTCTGGATCTGGCATAGCATCCCACATAGGTCACATGGACTGAAAATAGGGGGAATAGATACCCAAATAAAGAATTACACTGGGCTGCTGGATTAAGGGGAGTTCTATGATGAAGAAGCAAATAAAAATTGACTCCAATATGCCATATCTCACCATTCTTGGAGTAAATATGCCACCCTTTTCACAATTTGCAAAGTCTATCCATATAGGTTTGGGCGGGGAATAATAAAGAATAAAGAGGCTATGTCTCCTTAAAATGGAGTTAGGAGACAGTACCAATTGTCTAACATGGGTCATACCTAAGTATAGTTGTACAAATGTTCATTGCAGTCATAAAGAACAACATAAGTGGGAAAGAAAGCATGTGGTGATGTTGCTATCATAGGAAAATCTAGGTTTAGCTCATCAGCCTCTGTCACGTTTTGTGTATTTTCTTTTGAGGGGTTAAAGCCACGAGGAAGAAAAGAACCAAGTAGTTGGGCCTGGGCCTGCTAGGGTAGGCAGTTGGACTGGGAGAGAAGGAAGAGTGTGGCCCGGCAAATGGCAGGGCACTAAGGCAGCTACATCTCTGAGGCACCACCAAGTGACTCTATGACACAGCATGGACCAGTGGTGAAGATAAGAAGAAATCAGAGGCACAGATGGAGGAAGGTAAAACAAAGCCTCACATGCCACGTGAGAAGAAAACAGGCAGTATAAGTTTTATAAAAAATACACTGCAAATCCACAAAGTCCAAGAGTTTTCTGGATTGCAATCAAGACCAGGAAGGCCTTTGACTCTAAAAAGTGAAGTTTCATTAGCTGCAAAACAGGGTCAAGTTTAAGAACACTTGACTAGATAGAAGGCATTGGTCCAAGACTAGGTATTGTATTCATTTACATCTAGCTTCAGGTAATACTTTTGTAAATTTTGATACAGAAATAAGATAGTAATTGTCTATTAAAATAATAAAAACTGTGAATTATAGTGTTTTTTAAACTGGAATTGGTTAGATTATGTTTTTTCATCTCATACCCCTCTCTGATAGCAGGTACACAATTACAGACAAAGGACCTTGTAGCAAGTGAACAACATCAGGAGAAAAGCCATTATAAATTTAGTGCTAATTCAGCAGCTATAAATGTCACAGGTTTATTCACTATGCTACTAGTTTTGGCTGCCTTGCTTTTTTCTTAACCTTCTAGACCCTCAGTACAAACAGATTTCACATTTGTGCTTTAATACCAAAAATTTCTATTCTTCACAATAATAAGAAAGACCTGTGAAATGTAATAATATATTTTTCTTATGTAATAATCATGATAATTAAATGAGATAGCTTTTAGTCCTTCACAAAGCACCTAACACAGGGAGTGAATCACTTAGCAAGTGACTTGTTCTGGCCAATTTCCCAGCCTGCAATTTTAGGGGTCTTCTTGAATGTGTGGGTTGGTGACAAAGATAAATATATTAATCCTGGGAAAGTCTGATAAATTTCATTAATTAGCTCTACAATTTGACTTTAAACTCCTGAAGGCACAAACTTATATACTTAAGGTTTCCTCAAAGCTGAACACCAGAAAACACATACACTGAGAGCACTAGGATAAAAAAAAATTTAAGTAGACAGATGAGAACTTCTCTTTAAAAAAAATAAAAAGGTAAGAACTTGAGCTTTCTGAAAATTGGTATTTTGGTATGTGATTCCTAAAACATGTAAATCACTTAGTCATCTTAAGTTGATACAAAACCTCCCAGAGATGGTGCTTGAGTTGAATTTTAAAGAAAAGTAAGTGCACACAAAGATAATCATTCCAGGTAGAGGATCAGCAAGCATAAAGGCACAGAGATAGGGGCTCTGTATTGCCATAGAATAATATTATATGTATATTTCACAGTACAGGTCATTCACCTCCTTGGTTAAGTTTATTCATACGTATTTTTTTTTCATTTTGGTGCAAATATAAATGGAATTATTTTAGTGATTTCTCTTTGTGCTTCCTTATCAGCATACAGAAATGCTACCCAATTTCTGGGTATTATTTTGTATCCTGCAAATTTACTATATTTGCTTATTACTTCTAATAATTTTTTTGGTGGAGCCTTTAGATTTTCTATGTATAGCATCATGTCTTCTGCAAATAGTGAAAGTTTTACTTCTCCCTTATCAATATGGATGCCTCATTTCTTTTTCTTGTCTGATTGTTGTGGCTAGGACTTCCAGTACTGTTTTGAATAAAAGTGACAAGAGTGGACATCCTTGTTTTATTCCTGATCTTAAAGGAACAGTTCTCAGTTTTTCATCATTGAGTATTACATTAGCTGTGAATTTTTGACATATGGCCTTTATTATGTTGAGGTATGCTCCCTCTAAACCTACTTTATTGAGAGTTTTTATCCTGAACTGATGTTGAACCTTGTCAAATGGTTTTCTGCATCTATTGAAGTGATTGTATGATTTTTATCCTCTGTTTTATTGATGTAGTGTATCACATTGATTGATTTGCAAATATTGAACCATCTTTGCATCCCTGGAATAAATCCCACTTGATTTTGGTGTATAATACTTTAATGTATTGTTGAGTGTGATTGGCTAGCATTTTGTGGAGGATTTTTGCATCTATGTTTATCAGGGATATTGACTTATAGTTTTAATGGTTTTTGTTTTGTTGTTTGTTTTTTGTTTGTTTGTTTTTGGGTTTGTTTGTTTGTTTTTGGTGTGTTTGTCTGCTTCTGGTACCAAGGTAATGCTGGCTTCATAGAATATATTGAAAAGCTTTCCTTTCTCTTCTACTTTTTTGGAATAGTTTGAGAAGAGAATAGAAGAATAAATATTAAAATGTCCATACTATCCAAATCAATCTACTGATTCAATGCAATCCTTATTAAAATACCAACAACATTTTTCATAGAACTAAGATAAATAATACTAAAATTTTTATGGAACCATGGAAGACTCCAAATAGCCAAAGCAATCTTGGAGAAGAAAAACAAAGCTGAAGGTATTAGAATTCCAGATTTCAAGATATGCTGCAAAGTTATAATAATCAAAACAATATGGTACTGGCACAAAAATAGACACATGGATCAAGAGAACAGAATAGATAGCCCAAAAATAAACCCATGCCTATATGGTCAATTAATCTATGACAAAGGAGGCAAGACTATATGATGGGGAAAAGACAGTCTCTTCAATAAATGGTGCTGGGAAAACTGGACAGCTACATGCAAAAGAATGAACTTGGACCACTTTCTAACACCATTCACAATACACTCCAAATGGATTAAAGACCTAAAGGTGAGACCTGAAACCATAAAATACTAAAAAAGAACACAGGCAGTAATTTCTCTGACATTGGCCATAGCAACATTTTTCTAGATATGTCTTCTAAGGCAAGAGAAACAAAAGCAAAAATAAACTGTTGGGACTATATCAAAATAAAAAGCTTTTGCACAGCAAAGGAAATGATCGACAGAACAAAAGACAACCTACTGAATGGGAGAAGATATTTGCAAATGATATATATATCCTATATATATCCAATTAATATATATATCAATATCCAAAATACATAAAGAACTTCTACAATTCAACACAAAACAAACAAACAAAAACCAAGCCATCCAATTAAGAAATGAGCAGAGGACTTGAATAGACGTTTTTCCAAAGAAGACATACCGATGACTAACAGACACATGAAAAGATGTTCAACATCACTAATCATTCAAGAAATGCAAATCAAAACCACCATGAGATATCACCTCATATCTGTTAGAAAAGCTAGAACCAAAGTAACAAGTTGGTAAGGATGTGCAGAAAAAGAAACCTTCATGAACTGTTGTGAGCAGTGATAGGGAAGAGGTTACTGGTAGAAGGAAAGCCAGACCGGTAGACAAAAAAACAAAAGAAAACAAAACAAAACAAAGAAAAGGGTTATAGAGGTTTAACTTTCTATGAAAAGATACTTGTTATTTTAGATAGCTTCAACGGGAACCACTGAAGAAATTTTAGGAGAGAAAAAAACAAATGAAGCAGGAACAGGAAGCAGGAAGACCACTGGCAGGGCATTGATGAGTGGACATTTGTCACAGCCCAGGTTGTACATGGTGAAGACCTGACCAAGGGCAAAGGCAGTAGTATGGAGGAGAGGTGATGGACACAATAGATAAGCATAAAAGTTTCCAAAAAACTGTTATCATAGTGGAATTTTTTTCCAAACAAAATCTTGTGATATTACATGGAATTATGGCAGGTTTGTTTTGTTGAAGTGGAACCCTGCCCTCCCCTCTCACTCACCTCACATAGTTTGAAAATCCCTGTGAAATGCCAAGCTTTGGGTGATGGTCTGAATGTGGGCCTGAGCTACTGAATGTTGTCAGACAGGACTCTGGGTTTCCTGATACAGGCAACTTGGTAGATGTGATGTTCTTCCACATGGAGGGGACACAGGAAGAGCAAGAGACCATGACCAGTTCTTCCTGCCAAACCCCCTCTTTTTGTCCCCACTTTGTTCCTCGTTCAATTATCCTACTGAGATTTTACAATGAAAACTGCTACTAGGGCAGGAGCTTTGATCCAGTTAAGAAGGTGAGGTTACCAGCGAAGTCTAATGACCTCAATGTTAAAAAACTAAAAGTAACAACAAAAGGTGATCCTGCTCACCATTTTTTCTGGAAGTACAAAAATCCTAATGTCCAAAGATCAATTCTTATTTTCATATAGTTACCTGTTGTGGTTTGAATTTCTTTTTTGAGCTAAGTTCTAGTGACAATAATTATTAGTGTGTGTGTGTTTGTGTGTGTGTGTGTGTGTGCACATGTGTGTGTGTGTGATGTGTAATAGATAATATTTTTATATAAAATATATTTATTTAATACAAATTTTACATATATAACTGAATACTTATTTAGATTTTATTCTTTAAATTAATTTAAATTAATCATTTATTCTTTAAATTAATCATTTATCCATTTAGTAGCAAGCTTACTAAGTGCTTGCCATATACCAGAGACAAGGCAGTGCACAAAAGCAGGTCTATTCTCTTCTCTCATGGAGTTTACATTCTAGTGAGTTGAAAGAGCCATTTCTTGACTCTACTTCAAGGATAAGGTCTGTTAGAAAATGGAAGCCCATTATCCACTCTGCCATTGCAATCTGGCAGTGCTTGATTCAGTGTTATAACTTGCAGCAACATAATAGGGATCACAGAGGCCATAAGAGTTGGGCAGTGACACCAAAGAGATGGAGTAATTTGGCCTTTGTGTTTCTCATCAGCATTGTTTTGCACTTTGGATCAAATCTTGACATGGATTGTCAGCCTCCCTTCAATGTCAAAAAGGTAATACAGGCTTCAGTTTTATTGAAACTTGGGATGTTGGGCAGGTAAATGATGACTAACTTTGGCTAGAGGAAGACTGAGTGACAGTGAGAATGACAGGAAAATTGCCTCCCACCAGGCTGTGTTTTACACAGAAGCACGTGGGGTTGAATACCACCTCTCTCTCCCTTTCTTTTGCATAGGCCTCCAGATTTGTACAGAAATTCTATCCCTTTTTTGCCTTTCTTCACCTTTGTTCATGGGATAACACAGAACTAGGCCTTAAAGCCAAAATGGGCTGCAGATTCTATCCTTAGCACTGCTTTTCTCTTAAATGTATAGGACTTTCTTCTGTTTAAATAGTCAGTAGAATTTCTGAGTATTTATTGAACTTTCTTTTACTTTACCTACACAGCTTGAATCCCACATTTATCCATTTCTTCCGAGTCTCTGAAATGTGCCAAGTCACCTTGCTATTTCTAACTCAAGATTACCATATTTCTATAGTTCTGATGATTTCATTCCTCTGCTAAAAAAAAATAAAATAAAACCCTTATCTATCACATTCCTTAGGAGACTTTGATCCTATTTCCAGGATCCAATCTTTCTTTCTGGTCAAATCTTTCTGTCTCTCCAAGTCCTTTCTTTGGCAGTAAGTCCCTTGCTCACATTGTTAGTGCCATCTGGAATGCCCCTTGTTGACTTCCACCTGCCAAAATAACTGCAGCTATGGTGAGGATATCCCATGTTATCTCTGGCCTTGACGTTTCTCAAGTAGATAAGAAACCATTCACCCTATTTGATTCAGTTGGTTAATATACCTCATTTTCCCATAAAATTTCTCATAAAATTTCTTTCTTCAAACAACAGCCCTCACTTCAGAGTTCCAGATTTATGCTACTTTAAATGTCATTAGTGTCATGCTTTTAACGCTGGCACAGATAAAATCAAGTCTACCTTCATTCTTGGTAATGATTTTGACATGAAAGCATACATTGTTTAAATGGAGTTGTATAGTTTAACCCATGCAGAATGAACAAAATAGAAGAAACCTAAACTGACAATCAAGAGTGTGAAATTGTGAAACAAAATGACTAGTGAATTGAGTCTCCCTGAGGAAAGAACAGGGATCTCTTTAAATATCTTGAATACCAAAGGGAACTGAATTTAGATCATTGCCCAAAAATCCACATAAAGATTGACTATTTCTCTGAATTCTGAGTATGGCAAAGCTCTAGGGAGCTCAGAATAGTGCCTGAAATATATAAAGTAAACAATAAACACTTGTTGACAGATTCACAGTGAACTCAGAAACAGAAGAACCAACTCTAATATTGAGCAAAACAAGAAGAACTCATGACTTGATTTGAAATGCTCTCTCTGCAGAAAAGTATCTTGATGACCTGGAATTCCACCAGAATTACCTCCTTAAAAATGTGCCACTTCCTTTTCCCTTTAGATTTTCCACAGATCCTAACATGATGCTGATCAGTCAAGTATATGGGTATATATCTGATATAGAGTTTTTATGTGCTTCAGAGTATGTAATAAAATCCTAGCTTAATTGATATATCTCTTGGAGTCTTAGGAAAGGGTGCCTCCTCAAGCATGCCCTCTTGAAAGTCAAGATCATAAAGGCCATCTACAAAAGATCCATGGCTCATATCACCCTCAATGGTGAAACACTAAGAGCTTTCCCTCTAAGGTCAGGAACATGACAGGGATGTCCACTCTCATCACTGTTGTTCAACATAGTAATGGAAGTCCTAACCTCAGCAATCAGACAGCAAAAAGATATAAAAGGCATCCAAATTGGCAAGGATGAAGTCAAAACTTTCACTCTTTGCAGATGACATGATACTCTATGTGAAAACCCTGGAAGACTCCACCAAAAAATGGCTAGAACTAATACATGAATTCAGCAAAGTCGCAGGATAAAATCATCGTACAAAAATCAGTTGCATATCTATACACCAATAATGAAGTAGCAGAAAAAGAAATCAAAGAATTGATCCTATCTATAATTGCACCAAAGTATCATAGGCTTTTAAAACAGAGGAAACAAAATAAAGGATTTTCTGGGGCATAGATAATCATACCCCAAAATGTGGCTAGACCAGCATGTCCAATACAGGAAATCAAACCAAGGGAAAAGCATGGTTACAGAGCTCAAATTTTGACTCCAATTTGATGACAATGTAATTCGTCTTCCCCAGTGACAAAGCAGATCAGGCAAATTGTCTGAACTTCTATTTAAACTACCTAATCTCGGGGCGCCTGGGTGGCGCAGTTGGTTGGGCGTCCGACTTCAGCCAGGTCACGATCTCGCGGTCCGTGAGTTCGAGCCCCGCGTCAGGCTCTGGGCTGATGGCTCAGAGCCTGGAGCCTGTTTCCGATTCTGTGTCTCCCTCTCTCTCTCTGCCCCTCCCCCGTTCATGCTCTGTCTCTCTCTGTCCCAAAAATAAATAAACGTTGAAAACAAAAATTAAAAAAATAAAATAAAATAAACTACCTAATCTCCTCCCAAATCATATAAGAAGATCTTCAAATTGTGAAAATCTGACAATGGCTAAGTTAACAGTCAAGAGTAGTCTTTCAGAGTTTTCCTTTGAAGCAAAGTGTTTATTAGTGAAGGTTCATGTACAGCTCCAAGAATGGCTTCTACTTCACACTTTGGCTTTGTCAGGGCTCAAGAGTTCAGATTTGTTAGCCTTATTTTGGAAGGATTTTGTTCCACATTCTTGTATAATGATTTAGGCCCAGGGGTTCTGGACCGAGACTAGCTGGATTCAAGTGTTGACATCATTTACCTTTATGTGATGTCTTATTTCCTCAGTTTCCTATCTGTAAAATTAGAATAAAAATAATGCCTAATAGGATTGTCAGAGTAATTAAATGATATAATGTATGTATTAATTAAAGTTATTAAATTAAAACTCATTGAAAGTTATGGAATGGATGAAATGCTTTTAGAACTGAGTCTGGAACATGGTAAATTCTCAATAAATGGAACTATTTATCATCATCATCACTGTGTAAAGTATTAAACATTTTGTAAAGTGGTTTGAAATATTAACCCTTTTTATCATTATCTTTCCAGATTTTGCTCTTCTAGCCATATTATGTATTTATCAATAAACTGTCAGAATAATATTTTCCACTAATTCTTTTTCCATGAGAGTATATATTGTTAGCAATGATGAACATCTTGACAATAACTGTATCTTTTTTTTCTCCAGGTGGAAATGTTCAGTTCATCTCTTGATTGTTCAGGGGAAGAAAATGAGGGCATCATAAAATAGATGTGTGTGTGTATGTTACAGGTTTCCCAACAAAACTCTTTTCACATACTGTTTTTGTTCTTTTTTTCTTTTTGAATCATTTGCTGTTGGCAGCCAATGTTTACCTCCAGTTATTCAAATGATAAGTATTTCTAAATAGCTTTCTATACTGCACATATGGGATATAACAAGTTAAAAAAAAGTGCCAAAATTTTGAATTCAAAGAAATTTTAGACCATTTACTGAAAAGATGAAATGTATCTGTCACTGCCCCCATCACCCACACACTGTCATCCATGACAGACATTGCTAACAGACTGTTAAAATCATACATGCAATCTTTTTTTAAAAAAATTAATGTTTATTTTTATTTTGAGAGAGAGAGACAGAGCGTGAGCAGGGGAGGGGAAGAGAGAGAGGGAGACCCAAAATCTGAAGCAGACTCCAGGCTCTGAGCTGTCCGCACAGAGCCCATTGTGGCACTTGAACCCACAAACTGGGAGATCATGACCTGCCAAAGTTGGAGGCTTAACCAACTGAGCCACCCAGCACCCCTGAGCAGTCTTAATTACAGCCTCAGAATCCATTTAAACAAGGCATGCTGAGTAATTGCTTCTCATGAGTAATAGGATAAAACCTAATGGACAAAATATAATGTGCCCCCCAAAGATCATGCACTTAAATAGCAGTAGAGTTAAATTTAATACTCAGTATTTCCAGATGTGAAAACTCATGTTTATGACACACTGAATAAAAATGTGATTAGAAACAAATTTCATGAAACTCTCCACAGATATTTCTATTTGTCAAAGCAGAGTGCATGAAGAGAGAAGCTTTATCATGTCTCATGTGAAGTGTGCTTTGGGTCTTTATCTCAACAGGGGTCTGGGAATGGCTTTAAAATCTGTGATTTTACTTACTTCATATCTCATTTTAGCTTTCATAAAAAAAATCAGCCAGAGCCTTAAAAATCCATAGGAAGATTTGTTTTGTGTCAGAAATAGAGTTGATTGATGAGCTAGAGATGTATTTTTGTCTTCAGTGTTGCCAATGGCAACATCAGTGAAATAATTTTCATGCTTGCCAGGCTTCCTGAGCTTGCTTGTCTTGCCATGAGGCCTCTTGAGAGTCTCAATCACCTTTTCCCCTCAAGTTCCATCCTGGGTGCTTCAGTTTTCATTTGGCTATGCTGAAAGGTCTAGCAAGTTTCATGTCTGTTATTGCCTCAGGGTTCATATTCAGGGAATGTTTCCTTAATTAGTAGATGACTCAATCTGAAGTAAGTCCAACAGACTCTCTGGCAAGTATCAGGAAGTAGCAATATTAGAAGGTTATGTAGTCATCAGATGTAATGCAGAGATGGAGAGAAAGACAGGTGCTGCCCTATATGACGCAGAATCTCATTGGTTCTCACTGGGAACAGTGGCATCCCTTTCTGCTACCTCTCACAATACCAGATCTGATGTAGGAGCATGGGAGAGAGGGAAGGTGGAAAGGGAGTGTTGTATCCCACTCCATTTCTTTTTTCCAAGCCAGTGTGCTGCATTCAATTTGATTTCAATTTGGAGACACTTTTGTCCTATGAAAGCTAACCCTCCTCTTCCCTACTTCCCAGAGGGGTATGCACATCAACCAACTCTATCACATTCTCTCTGCGGAGAGTGGAACGTTCTGCCTGGAGGATTCTTACAGACACTTCTAACAATTTTTCTTGGAGCATCAAAGTTATAGTGACATAAGGACTAGATGACATTTCAGAGTAAAAAGATCTGCCATACCTATCCCTTTCCTCCTTGTTGAGATGGCTATCAATCCTAATAATTCTACCTTGGATTTACTAACGTAGACAGTGTTTGAGGGCCTCCAGATGAATGATCTCATTTGATTTCTCATGCTTTGCATGTGAGAAGAGGCTAATTGTTTATGAACTAACCATTACAGGAAAAAATTAGAAACAAAAAGGTTAGAATGACTAACAGTGAAGAAGGAGAAAAATTAAGTACTATTTCAATTTGCCCCATATAGGCATCAGAATAAAGAGGGTACATCAATACTTACACAGAATTTATTCCATTAAGAATGAGTGCTGGGATGCCCAGGTGGCTCAGTCGGTTAAGTGTCCGACTTCAGCTCAGGTCATGACCTCATGGCTCGTGAGTTCGAGCCCCGCATTGGGCTCTGTGTTGATAGCTCAAGGCCTGAGCCTACTTGAGATTCTGCCTCTGTCTCTCTCTGCCCCTCCCCCACTTGCATTCTGTCTCTCTTTCTCAAAAATAAATGAACATTAAAAATAAATAAACATTTAGCCAATAAATAAATAAATAAATAAATAAATAAATAAACATTTAAAAATTTTTCAAAAAGGATGAGTCTTAAAGACGATTCATAAACATTTGTCTACCACAGACATTCTGTGGGCTTCATGTTTTGAAAAATAACTTGGAAAACTGCATTTATTAAAAAGCAATTAATTCTGTTCCCATTTTCATTGATAATAACTACATTTACATACAGTCAATTGACATAACTCGGAGTTGCTATAAACAGTCATCCTAGGAATAGAATTCCATTAGATCTTTGAGGATCATCTCAATAGTTCCCTGTTGCCTGTTATTAGTTTTATGATACCAAAGGAATTAAAACTAAAGTTTGGGAACCATTGATACAGTCTAGCCTCTTCCTTTTAAAGATGAAAAAGTTGGGGTGCCTGAGTGGCTCAGTAGTTTAAGCGTCCATCTATGGCTCAGGTAATGATCTCACAGTTCGTGGGTTTAAGTCTCAGGTCATGCTCTCATGGTTCATGGGTTCGAGCCCTGGGCCAGCCTCTGTGCTGGCAGCTCAGTCAGTCCCAACCCTGCTCACACTCTCAATTACTCTCAAAAATAAATAAACCTTTAAACAAATTTTTTTGAAGATGAACTAGTTGAATAAGAAAACTTAGAACTCTTGGTTAAAATTAAAAAACTAGTTGATGTTGAACTGAAACCAGAATACAAGTATTCTGTTTCAGTGTTTTATTCCAAAAATCTATAAATCAGATAAAAATAAAATCCTATTATGAACCATGCAGGTAATTTAAAAATGAAGTCATTAGTCAAAAGAAAAACAGCATCACAGGCTTGATGATTAATGGCAAATGGCACTTAGCCTCAGCATTGCGGAGGCAACAGAAAAGGAGAGGACTATGGCAAAACGAAAGGGCATGACCTGTCAAAGACAATCTACCTTGCTTCAACTAATGGTGGTCATGCTGGTATGTTAACATTACTAAGTCTTCATGCTTAAAAGCAAGAGATAAAAATTTTTATGTGAAATCTCCCAATGTTCAAATGTTGCCAATTATTTCAAACACTTTATTTTTTTTTATTTAAAAAAATTTTTTTTAATGTTTATTTATTTTTGAGACAGAGAGAGACAGAGCATGAACGGGGGAGGGTCAGAGAGAGTGGGAGACACAGAATCTGAAGCAGGCTCCAGGCTCCGAGCACAGGCTCTGAGCCTCAGCACAGAGCCCGATGCGGGGCTCGAACTCACGGACTGTGAGATCATGACCTGAGCTGAAGTCAGACGCTCAACCGACTGAGCCATCCAGACGCCCCTCAAACACTTTAAAAGTACCATCTGGGCCAACATTTTGAGAGCCAAAGAAAAATATATGTGTGAACTGTTAATTTGCGGTTGCTCATAAAAGTAATCAATAACTGAACATGTGCTTATTGATAAGTTTATGAGATAAGAAAATTCCCTGAAGATCTTAGCAGACCTAGGGTTAGGGTTAGGGTTTGGATTAGGGTTAGGGTTAGGATATCCTTCCATTTACCCATGTGATAAATATTTGAGTTTTGAACTATGGGTGAAACACAATATTGGAAGCTGTGGGAGGCAATGAGCAGGACTACAAATCTGAGGAGAATAGAACACAGCTATCAAGGACAGTTGAGTAATACAGTTGTTCTCAGAGTGGCTGTATATCAGAATTCCCTGGGTCTAACCTGTGAAAATTCTGACTCAGCAGTTCTAAAGTACCATCAGCAGTTAATAAGAAATAAATAAAATATTGAGTAGCAATATGTCAGACCACATGAATTGCTGGTGAAGCCAATATGTATGATATAATGACTTCTAGTAACCCTAGGATAAAAGAGTAGAAGTAAGTGTGGCTGTGGAGGAAAGTAGATAGCTGGCAAGGTGATCATAGTTGGAATAAATGACTGTTAGGTCCAGGATGAGGTAGTGGCTGATTTGCTGGTAGGTAAGCAGTATATGGGTCTTGACATAGAAATTTTGGGTCTGTAAACATTGTACTCATTGTGTTTCAAGACAAACAGAGGGGGCTGATGTCTTAATTTTCCAAGGTTCATATGAGATAGTCCAAACAATCTTGTGAAAACTGTTTGCTACACCCCAATTTCCTCATCTTTTAAATAAGGTAAATATTGCTGAGGAAGCAGTTTGAAACTTGTAGAAGCAGTTTTCAGTATGAAGGAGAAGTGATGCACAAATGCAAGTGTTATGTTTTTCAAATTTGTTATTTTGGTATTTTGAGTGCTAAAAGGAGTTTCTTGGAGAAGTCTTTCTCTTTCATAAATCCAATCAGAAATGTTCAATTCCTGCACACATGAGTAGGCAGCTACAACTGGGAAAATGATTCTGTGATTCCACATATTTCTTTGACAAGTCACAAATGGGTTTTAGTGACCAGCTGCAGCTTGTGTGTTAAATTCAAATAATTCATTCTTGGCACAGTTATTTTTTACATTCCCTTGCATTGGAAAAAAAAATTATGCTGCCTACCATTACACATTGTAAAGGCGATAGGTTATATCTATTTGGAGAGGATATTGCATGCTAAATGCATACAATGAAAATGTCAATGAATTCAACAGTATGTTTCGCCTCTGATCAGTGGTGGCAAACCTACTTTGGATCTTTAGTCAGTGGGTCTGCTAAGATCTTTGGGGAATTTTCTTATCTCATAAACTACAGGAAATGTAAAATGGAGATGACTGTTGACTCCTTTCCAGGTACTCAAATGAAAACTAGATTTTAGAGCTGAAGTTGATCTGGAATTCTTTTCCCCTCCCAAGGGTTAGCAACCAATAATAATAACACAGACAGACCATCAATCTGCTTAGTACACTTCTGGTTTTCAGAAACAAAGTTTTCTCTTCAAGTCCAAAGATGCTCTCACAGTGGACTGAATTCTTGTGTTGAAGGGAACAGTTTATCCATTAGCGTCCTGAGATCCACTTAATAAAGAAATACATTTTAAACTTATTTTATCTCTATGCTTATTCAAGCCTATGATAATGTAAATACACCTTAAGTGCAAAAAAAAAGTGTATCCAGAGTAAGCAGAGTAAGAGATGCTTCAAGATAGATAGAGTAATGATTAGCATTATTACATTGGAGGTAGTTTGATAGAAAAGCATCCTTGGGTGTTTGCATTTAGTCACTGACTAAATCAACATAGAATTTCTACTGACCTAATTAATCTTAAATTAAGCGTGCCTACTGTTTACTATGATTACCTCATCAGACAAGCTGTTTCAGCGTCTGTTTTTCCTCATGGTGAAAAAGGTTCTCTTTTACTTCAAAAGTGAGTTTTCCTGCTCTTAAGCTCAGTTGTTTGGCCATTTCTATCCAAAATAAATACTTCTTTCTCACCTATTAGCTGTTTAAGGCTGAATTGTGTCTTTAAATGCATGTGCACGACTCTCAGGGCAGACTTTTGACTTCAGTGGGAGCTATGAGTCTTTGAGGGCCTGATCTGACCCTGTGTTTGTGCTCAGTATATAAGTATTTATGTAATGTTTTCATTTCCTGACCCGCTCAGTATCATTTCTTTGGCAAAATATATTCATTTCCCTCACATTTTCCCCATCTGTTATATTCTTAAGTCTGTCTATTACTTTGCTTACTTTGCTTTGATCTTTTTTAGTCTGGATATCATTTCCCAAGGACAATGTGCACACACACACACACACACACACACACACACACACACACACACATGTAAACCAAAAGAATATATAACATTTGTTTCCCACTCTACAAAGAATTTACATTACCTCATATAGCAATTTGCTTTACATAGAAAAAGATATGCATTCATGTACAGATTTTACCTCTACATATATCTCTATGAGGACAAGATTATTGGTCTTTTGCTGTTCTAAATAGAGACAATGAGTTCTTTATTTCTTAATTTTATGAGAAAGAGATTGATATGAGAAAGAACTAATATCTGAGTTTTCTTCATTTCCCTTCTCTGGGTCTAACTCTTGGATACTATCTAGATGGGGAGATTTTCAGTTTTTATTTTGATGAATCCATATTTGTTTTTCCTTTGTTCCCAAATAGTATGTTTGAAAACTTTGCTAGCTTACCATTATGGAAGACGTTAACATTCAAGAAAATATCAAACTGAGTATCAGGCATCTGTGGACTCATTCTGGATTCCAGGTGGGTGTTTGAGACACAACAAATGAAAAGGCCCATTTTAATATATTTGCCTCCTCTTGTTTTCTCACTTGACTTCCCAATCTAATTTCTTTGCTGCCAAGGGTTCTCACTCATATCACCATTTAAAATTTAAAAGCAATATATATTTAAATGCAAAATAATGTGCTTATATGGAGACTTTGCCACAGTGGAAAGTATGACAGTGGGTTTCATTTCAAAGAGTTCTGGATGATCTCCCGAGTGGTAGAGCCAAAAGTAAGAAATGTTAGATCATTCCAAATGACTAGAAATAAAACAAATATTATTCCCTGTTTGATCGTGGTATCTTTCCACATTAGAGAATTTTTGTTTTTATTCATTCCCTCTTTGTCATCTTCCTTTTGAATGACCATGGTTGCTGTGAATAGCACAGACAGCAACTTCCAAATTTATTTTAACAGTAGGAAAGATTTTAAGTCATCCCTGCTCACATTTTGAGGAAACTGAGATATTCTATTAGTAATGTGCACGCATTTCAGGTTTTCCTTAAAAGCCTCCCTATTGACTCAAAATACCCTTCTGAAATCTTTCTGTTTTCTGGAATGATAATGGAATTCAGATGGGGAATCTACTCAACATCACATCTTATCAATCCACTCAGAGGCACCCAGTAGAGTGATCAATTACATGGAAATTGCTGCTTGCACAACCTTTCACCACAAAGGTTAGCAATGAAACAAAAATGTGAAAAGCTCAATAAAAACTGGAAAATATTTTATATCATGCAGCATGAATACTTACTGAGAATGCTCGTATGTTTTTTAATAGTAGTTTTTAGAACACGTAAGTAAGTTTATGTCTGGAGTCAGTAGTGACAAGTGTACTCCCAGAGCAAATATCAAATTCTTGTGGCAATGAAATAAGTGAGCAGACTACAGAAGGTGTAACTTTGAATGTATCTACTTCAAGCCTTCAGGTTTTGTTTTTAGGGTAATTCCCCAAAAAATAATATTCTGCTCTTACCTGTGGAAGCAACACCAGTAGTTAACTGAAATAAATCTACTTGTCTGGCACATAATTTTTTTCCTTCTGAGAAATTTCAAAACGGAGATATGTGTATGAGTGTGAGATATATGTGCATGTGCGAAACCATACAGTTTGTGAGTGCAATTTACATTCTTGAAAAATTATGTGTATGTAAGTAGAAATGAAATCATATTTTAAATGATCCATTGAATTCCAACTAATGTCACCCCTCTGAGAATTATTTTTAAAAAGAAACTTTTTATGTTTATTTTTGAGAGAGAGAGAGAGAGAGAGAGAGAGAGAGCGCGCACAAGTGGGGGAGGGGCAGAGAGAGAGGGACAGAGGATCCACCCAGGATCCTCACACTGACAACAGTGAGCCTGATGTGGGGCTTGAACTCACAAACAGTGAGATCAATACCTGAGCTGAAGTTGGATGCTTAACTGACTAAGCCACCCAGGCACCCCACTCTGAGAATTACTTTTAAGTAAAGCCTACTTTAATAACATAGTTACCCCCACAGATATACGGGATATACAGATGAAGATTTTTCTGAACACTGTATATTCTGTAATTAGTTATAACCATGTATAAATATTGATAGACTTTGAAACTGTACAATTTAAATGAGATAGATGGAGAGAATATTTGATATAACCTTACAGAATTAGCATCAGTATTTTGGCAGTTTTCTGAGGCAGGCATTAAAAATGAGGATCATGAATATGAAATCCGAGTACGTATAAAAGAACAATAATGTGCTCACCCTTCTGTTTCCTTTTCCTTCTCTGTCTCATGCTTCTATTTTTGTGTAAGTTCGACAAAGAAAAGTATAGGCTTTGGTATTGGTGAAATTCTGTTGAGACAAGTGGCCTCCTAAAGAATTGAGCAATCCAACCTTGGCAAGCCCTTGACCTTGTGGCTGAAATTGTCTTTGTGGGTGATGGGATTTTCTTGTAAACTTTCAAGTCATATGAAAGGGTGACAGTTTGATTTAAAGAACAATTTGATTATTAACATCTATATTCTTTCACTTTTGCAACTGGGTGGGACACACTTTCAGTACAATTACAGTTAACAAAGCAAATATTTAGCATCACAGTATTAGATATTAATGACTTTATCTAAATCTGTAATTCTATCAGAGGTAAAAAGCATTATACTGATTTTCAAAACTCTTGACTCAACCATTGGATTAGAAAAATGGGAGGAGTGATAGAAGGCTACTATAAGAAACCTGAGATGGTACCTGATACAACATAAAGATATGGAACTAGAGGTGGATGAAGCTGACAACCACAGAGGTCATAGAGAAATCGTTTACATGCCTTTAAGCATTCTCTGTAAGAATGGCATCCTGTGAGAAGAAATTGTAATTATGCATATGAAACTGGGCTTTCAGTTTTATATATGAAAGATAAACATGTTTGTGCATATATACTGATGAAGCAATAAGCAGTAAAGTCCTAATTAAAAATCATTAAAAGAAAATTCAAGTCAATATTATTAAAATCAGAGAACATATCATCTATAATTAAATTCATACCATAAATTAATATCAATTATCATTTAAAAAGTAGTTATATAAATGTTAAATAAAAAACAATTCATCATGGATAAAGAAATTGTGGTTTATATACACAATGGAGTACTACGTGGCAATGAGAAAGAATGAAATATGGCCCTTTGTAGCAACGTGGATAGAACTGGAGAGTGTGATGCTAAGTGAAATAAGCCATACAGAGAAAGACAGATACCATATGTTTTCACTCTTATGTGGATCCTGAGAAACTTAACACAAACCCATGGGGGAGGAAAAAAAGAAAAAAAAGAGGTTAGAGTGCGAGAGAGAGCCAAAGCATAAAAGACTCTTAAAAACTGAGAACAAACTGAGGGTTGATGGGGGCTGGGAGGGAGGGGAGGATAGGTGATGGGCATTGAAGAGGGCATCTTTTGGGATGAGCACTGGGTGTTGTATGGAAACTAATTTGACAATAAATTTCATATAATAAAATTTAAAAAAAGGCATTCATCTTTCTGGAAAAACTATACACCAAAAGTCACATTAGAAACACACTTCAAATTAACTTTAAATTTAACTTCCTAAAACAAAATGAGTGACACATCTTTGCTGTCTATAATTCTGTCAGCTTTTCCACCTGGTTTTCTTTTTTTTTTTTTTAATTTTTTTTTTCAACGTTTATTTATTTTTGGGACAGAGAGAGACAGAGCATGAACGGGGGAGGGGCAGAGAGAGAGGGAGACACAGAATCGGAAACAGGCTCCAGGCTCTGAGCCATCAGCCCAGAGCCTGACGCGGGGCTCGAACTCACGGACCGCGAGATCGTGACCTGGCTGAAGTCGGACGCTTAACCGACTGAGCCACCCAGGCGCCCCACCACCTGGTTTTCTAATAGTCTATTTGGCCACTAGTAGAAAAGAAAGAAGTTTCATAATACATAGTGTCTCAGCCTCACTGGTGGGTATACCAGACATTTACTATTAAGGGTTAAATAATGTGCATTATTATTATTTAGTGTATACAATATACTTTTTAAAATTTTTTAAATCTTTATTTATTTTTGAGGGAGAGAGACAGAAAGAGTGTGAGCAGGGGAGGGGCAGAGAGAGGGAGACAGAATCTGAAGCAGGCTCCAGGCTCTGAGCTGTCAGCACAGAGCCCAACACAGAGCTCAAACTCACGAACTGTGAGATCATGACCTCAGCCAAAGTTGGATGCTTAATTGACTGAGCCACCCGGGTGCCCCAGTGTATACAATATATTAACTAGAGGTGTGTGTGTGTGTGTGTGTGTGTGTGTGTGTGTGTGTGTGTTAGAAGCTTGAATGGCAAATAATTATCATTTAAAGAGCGTTGTGGTCCACCATTAGTGGTCAGATGCAGCTGGAACTTAGTTGGCAATTAGGTGTGTGGAGTTATGTACATAACGAAAAATCTGCTGGATTCCTTGCTGCAAACTTTCTAAAAAATAAAGCATATTGAGACTGTATGAAAATACAGGCATGCTAGTGGCATATAGATCAATAAAACTAATCAATCTAATGTAACTAGGTTATTACATTGAATTTAGTCAAGGGGCGCCTGGGTGGCGCAGTCGGTTAAGCGTCCGACTTCAGCCAGGTCACGATCTCGTGGTCCGTGAGTTCGAGCCCCGCGTCAGGCTCTGGGCTGATGGCTCGGAGCCTGGAGCCTGTTTCCGATTCTGTGTCTCCCTCTCTCTCTGCCCCTCCCCCGTTCATGCTCTGTCTCTCTCTGTCCCAAAAATAAATAAACGTTTAAAAAAAAAAAAAAAAGAATTTAGTCAAATCTATTCCATCTCTACAAGTAATCTGAGATTACAACTCCAGCTCTGCCTGCTGGACCCACATACACCCTGAAGGATGAAATGTAACCATTAGTAGATCCTTTGGGTTTATGTTGATATAAACTCTACATTCTTCTAAAATCTGACTGAAGGGCCACACAATTGGATGTGTGCTGGTCAATATAGGGTTGTAGAGTGGATAACTACTAAAAGTTGATATAAAAAAGTTGAAGATTGGTCCTGCATTTGTTATTGCTAAAGACATTGCTTACAATACTACTTGGTTGTCCAGGTGCTAAATATCTGTTAGTACTAGTATCACTATGCAAATCTCTTTAAGGATGGGAGAGCTTCTAATCAAATACAGAGAAACTACTGATCTTTAAAATATAATATATTCATATAGTGGAATACTACTCAACAATGTAAAGGAACAGACTATTGATAAACACAACACTTTGGGTTAATCTCCAAAATATTATGCTGAAAGAAAGAAGACAAGAGAAGTCTGTATAAAAGAGTATAAATTGTATGATCCCATGTATGTGAAGCTCTAGAACAAGCAAATTCATGTCAAAAGAAATCAGAACAAAAACAGCAAAAGGGGCAGAAGGACCATTTTTAAACTGATGGTTATGTTCTACATCTTGATAGGGATGCTGGATTACATGGATGTATCCATTTGTCAAATCCCTCAGAATCATAACATTTCAGAGTGGTCCAACTCATTGTAGATAAATTACCATAATATAAAATATTTAAAAGAAAAAAATGTGATGTTATTTTACTTTCCTTTTTTCCCAGCAAGGTCAAAGGCTT
Source organism: Puma concolor (assembly GCF_028749965.1). Taxonomy (NCBI): domain Eukaryota; kingdom Metazoa; phylum Chordata; class Mammalia; order Carnivora; family Felidae; genus Puma; species Puma concolor. The sequence goes on along the minus strand of NC_141670.1, from coordinate 138,055,211 downwards.
ATTTTGTTTTATTTTATTTAAAAATTTTTAATGTTTATTTTTGAGAGAGACAGAAACAGAGCATGAGCAGGGGAGGAGCAGAGACAGAGGGAAACACAGAATCTGAAGCAGGCTTCAGGCTCTGAGCTGTCAGCACAGAGTCCAACACAGGGCTTGAACCCATGAACCACGAGGTCATCACAAGCTGAAGTCGGTTGCTTAACAGACTAAGCCACCCAGGTGCCCTAAAGGCTAATTTTAAATAGTCAGTCACAGATGACTAAGAGCACCATATGTTAGCATACTCTTTACCTCTTATTTTACTTTAATTACTTCTAATTTAATAACTTCATCATACATTTGTCATGTTATAATGTCCCTCAAAGTCCTTTTTTTTAAAAAAGGCAAACGCATGCATCTCTACAATCATATTTGCATACAACAAAAGTGGATAGAACTCTAAAAGGTACATTTCACAATTCAGAACAAAACTTAAATAATCCTGACCTGTTATTACTTTCAGTTTTACTCTTTTTCAATTACAGAAGTCTATCTGAATAGCTCAAAAAATAAATTTGACTCCTGATTTTAGTCATCACATCAAAAATATATTCTTTGGAAGAATGCAGCATTGCTCAAGTAGAATATTTACTTGAGAACAACGTTATATGAACACTAAGTATTTGATTGTGGTTTCAGAGGCTGTATGAAATTGTCCAAGTACTTCATGGAATTCCAAAATCTCTCAGCTTATACAACATTAAAGTTGTTTGAGTATGCATGATTAATATAAAATGGGAAAATATGGAATTTTCAAAGTTATTACTGGTCATAGTTAACATGTAGATAAAGGGCATGAATTGGGGGGGGGCATAGATTTTCATTTCTATCAGTGTTTGGACCTATTCTAACATCTGAGATGGACATGAACTGAGTAGGAGAAGGTTTTGTAATTCTTCCTTTAATTCAGATTTGCCTATAAGCTTTAATCTCATTATTTACAATCTTCCCAATAATGTGAAAACTCTTGGTAGGTGTAGCACCAAGGAATGTTGACAGTTGATTCAATATGATGTCCACTTTCCTCAAGACAGGATGCTCAACATTTAGTAAAAAGTGGATTTCACAAATTCCTAAGTTCATGAGAAACTGCTACATAGAAGCTGCTATTTCATTAAAAACACTATTCAGCCATGAGAAAGAAGGAGATCCTGCTATTTGTTACAACATGGATGGGCCTAGAGGACATTATGAGAAGTGAGTTAAGTCAGACAGAAAAATACAAATAACTGTATGATGTCACTTATATGTGGAATCTAAAAGAAGCTGAACTTACAGAAATAGAGAGTAGAATCATGGTTACCAGGGGCTGGGAGGTGGGGGAATTTGGGAGATGTTTAAAGGTACCAACTTGGAACTAGTAGATAAATGAATTCTGGAGATCTAATAATCAACATAGCAATTACAGCCAACAATACTGTTTTAGAAACTTCAAAGTTACTAAGAGATTAGATCTTACTTTTTCTCACCACTAAAAAAAATTAATAGAGGACCTAGTAGAGGTGTTAGCTAATGCTACCACAGTAAACATATTGCAATAAATAAATGTATCAAATCAACACACTGCTTAAAATTACATAATGTTTTGTCAATTATATGTAAATTATAGAAAAGAATAAAAGGAAAAAATGCTCCATTCTTAGATATTTCCCTATTATTTTCTGACCATCTTTATTACCTTGTAATGAATGGCTTCAAAGTCTATTGCATAACCACCCACAATCTTTTAAGAAAAACTATGTGAAGTTAAATTTCTATCTCCAAACAAAATTCACCCCAACAATTTGTTAAGGAGAAAAAAAATGTTTTTAAGGTGCAAATCTATCATTGAACTTCTTCAGTTGTTTGGGTTTTTTTTTCCCCATCTCGATGCTGAGAGAGAATAGTTTATTTTTCACTAGGCAAGTTTTTTTTTTTTTTTTGCCAAATAAGTACTGTGTCGTAGCATAAAAACTGCTTACCTATGAAACTGTGCTGTTTCATAGTGCAAACATGTAGCATGGCCACTGGCTAAAGGAATCAAAGTTGATTGCTATTTTGTAAATTTATACATTTAGCCTCCTCCTAGAAAAATGCACTGAAATAAAACACCTACCACCTGTAAGATTTGAAAAAATACGAAAGTTTGACACCAGACTGTTGGTGAAGCTATAGGGAAAATAACACCCCAAATATTGATGGGGATGGGGTGGTGGTTAAAACTTCGCACAACTTACATAAAGGAAATCTAGCAGTATAAACTAAAATTATAGTTGCATTTACTCTTTGCATTCATTCAAGCATTTAACGCTATGTGTATATTTGCATACATTCATATAATGGTAATAAATGCATATAATTGCACTTATTCCAGCAATCCTACTTTAGTGAACCTATCCTACAAATATACATATGCTAAATGATGTGTGTAAAAGATTATTTTGGGGGGCATTGTTTACAATAGCAAAATACTTGAAACAATTGAAGTGTTCATTTATATGGAGCTGGTTAATAAACTATGGTGCAACCTCTCAATTAACATGAAAATGTAAGGAAGCTCTCTCTAAATATAAAAAAGGATCACCAAAATAATTGTTCAGTGAAAATCACAAGAAATAGAATAATGTATTGAGAATTCTACCATTTGTGAAAGAAAAGAGATGTAATAATATATATTTATGTTTATGTTTGGATGAAGAAATACTGCAACGTACATGAGCAACAACAAAAATGTGGATGCTTTGAGGGAGAAGTGGAAAATGGGATAGATGGGCACGCAGGTGGGTAGCCACCTGATGGGAATTACAAAATGGACATTTCTCTTGTTATAAGTGAAGGTAGTTATAAAATGCATTTTCTATCCTTTAATAGGAAAAAGCCTGTATGTATTCTTTACCTATTTTTCTACTGAGAACTTAGTCTTTTCTTTCCCCCAAAGAAGTAGCCCTTTGTAATATTTGATGCAAACATTTGTCTTTCAACTTTCTTTTTGGTTGTACAGCTTTTCCTTGACTTATGATCAGGTTACATCCTGATAAACCCATTGTAATCTGAAAATATTGTAAGTGGGAAACTCATTTACTACACTTAACCTACCAAGTATAGCTTGGCCTAACCTACCTTAAATGTGCTCAGAACACTTACAGTTGGGTGAAATCCTCTAACACAAATCTATTTTCTAATAAAATGTTGAATATTTCATGTGGCATGTTGAATACTGTTCTGAAAGTAAAATACATGACTATAAGAATGACCATATGGGTGCAAGACAGTTGTCAGCGTATGGGTCATTCACTGTCGTGATCATGTGGCTGACTGGGAGCTGAGGCTTACTGCCATTGCCCAGCATCACAGAGTCACTGTACTGCATCCTGCTACCTCAGGAAAGGATCAAAATTCAAAATTTGAAGTATGGTTTCCACTGAATGTACATATTGCTTTTGCACCATTGTAAAGCAAAAAAAAAATTGTAAGTCAAACCATAGTAGTCAGGGATCATCTATATTTGTCAAACAGAAAATTCTGAGTTTTCTGTGGATGAATTCATTGCCTCTTTTGTGTGGTGTGTGACTGAAGATTTGTGTCGTTCACAAATGTTTTCCTCATTCTGACAATAACAAGGCAAACATCTATATTTTCTTCTGGACTTTATTTAAATATATTATCTATCTGATTTTATTTTGATGCAAAGTGTTAGGTAGGAAGTCAACTTTTTTTTTCTTGGTAGAAATCTCTTTGTAACTTATTTTGCCACTAACCTAACATGACATCTTAAAATACACCAAATTTCTGTACATGCTTATGTCACTAATACCACACTTTTTAGCTAATACCTTTAGAATATATTTTAATGTCTATAAAAGCTAATTTCTTCTCATTGCTGTAATTTCTCAGAGGTCTGTTGTTCTATTTTTTTAAATGTTTATTTATTTTTGAGAGAGAGATAGTATGTGCACACACACCTGCGTGTGTAAGTGGGGGAGGGGTAGAGATAGAAAGGGACAGAAGATCTGAAGCTCTGTGCTGACAGCAATGAGCCCGATGCAGGGCTCGAACTCATGAACCACGAGATCATGACCTGAGCCAAAGTCAGATGCTCAACTGACTGAGCCACCTATGCACCTCTCTCAGAGGTATTTTGAACGTCCTTGTTTTTTATTTTTCCATATGATATGTAGAATCAAGTTATCCTTTTCTGAATAAATACCATTGGAAATTTAATTGGAATTACATTTAATTTAATCCCTGAAAACCATGAGAAACTTTCCATTTTGTCTTCTTTCATCATTTAAATTTTTTCTTCGTGGATTTTACACATACGTTGTTGAGAGATTTTTAGTCCCTCATCTTTCTGGTTGTTAATATAGCTGTCAATCTATTTATTTTGATGAAAAATTCAGCAATATTGTGTTACAGTGGGTTAACTCAGTCTTTGTCATTCATTGGATGAACATACAAAGATACTGACTGAAAGGTTTGTCAACCTAAATAGTCTGTGACTTTTACTTATTTTCCCATGGATAATGAACAACATATCTCATATGAAATACCTCTGTTTCTATGATTTTACAGCATCTTGTTTTAAACAGCCATTTTAACTCTATTGCCTATTAACAAATTTAAGCCATATATCAACTATTTTAATGTGGCTTTTATTTTTTTCCCTCCAATCCAGGCATCAATAAATTCTTTAAAAATCATTTCCTTCTTTCAACTCGCCAAACAACGGTTGTGGTATATGAACATAAAATGAGTCTAAAAAGTTAAAAAGCAATCAAGGCTAATAAAAAGAATAAATTGTGTGTACTTGGTGCTTAAATTTCAACATGCATAGTAACAGCATGCAGGGAAAGGAAAGCAAGGGCCATGACAGATCTCGTAACTGCCTTCACAGGATGCAACAGTAAATATCCCCTAAATAATAAGACAGCAATTTGAACAGAACAGTGCTAGATTACTTAAAGATCATCCTTCTCATTCATGAGAAATTACATGACTATGAAAATTATGCACTTTGTATATCCACTTGACATGAAGGGCCTAGGAAATACCACAGCCATCAATCAGCTGCTTTCAGTAATACAGAAAGTAACGTACATTCACTTTCTTGCTAAGGCTCTAAACTTCTATTTAGTGCCTTTTTTCTTATTTAGTCTTGATTTAATTTTACTGCACTTTTTATTTTTCCATATTCTTAATACTATGCCACTACATATCATGTTAGACAACTTTTGTAATAATATGTTTATAGAATATAATAGGATACAAAGCACATATGTAGACATGTATTGCCCATGTACTGTAAAGGACAGGCAGGAAACTAGAAGAATGGGGAGAGTTTGTTCAAGAGAGTTAGAAGAAAAATACAAGAGTTTATCTGAAAAGCAAGGTAGAGTCAAGGAATACGTAGTGTTAAAGTGCCTCACTGATGCTAAGATAGTAATTGTGTTTTAGAGAAAGGACTGATGTAGCAGAGATCTCTAACCTTTTTTTTTTTCTTTTGAGTTCTTGTGTCTATCTAACTGAGTTTTAAATCTAATGCAGGGTTTTGGTAAAGATTGATTAGATAATAGGTTAATTCTACAAGGTGATTAAGCTAGTCCCCTGGGGGTGGTAGGCAGTTTGGGGAGATGTATTATTCCTTTCAGACCCACAGAGTGCCATTTAATCCAGCTGTTCAAACACGGAGCCACTTAAAGTGCTTTCTACCACTCAGAAGGAAATTCTAGATAATATAGATAATCAGCACTAATGACATATCCAGCGTGACAGGGGATCTAGATGAAGGTAGAGATTGTAAAGGGTCAGAATAAGGCATGCATGAGCAGGGAGCAAGTTCCATCATGGAGCTGAGAAGCAGTGTTAGGAAAAGATTGCTCTATAAATAATGAGTCCTAAGAATCATTACCCAGATAGACCCCAGATGACCAACTAAAGGGTGCACTTGGGAACAGGGAAAATGGGTATTTGCTTTCCTACAAGGTGATTCATTGATTCTGTCACCAAAATTCTTGCTCTGGGCTGTTGGGTTTCACACTATTATTTTGAAGACATTACTTAGTTTTGACTATTGTTTCATCATTAGGTTCTTCTACCTTCTTTGGGCTAAGAAGAATGTATAATTTTAGAGGGTGTGACAGTGGACTGTGGGCATCAAATTGAGATTGTACATGTACAACGGGCTCCTATTTGGGTCTACAATTTTTCCAGCACACCAGATATTAGCACCTACACTGGAATTATCAGACCCAGATGGTATATTCAGTCTCCTCATCAAATCCAGTGGATGTAGGTGTAAGAAACATGCATGGTTCTTGCCAAGCTCTATACTGGATGGAATTGAGTTCAGGATGTCCATTGTACACAGAAGCATCTGCAGGAAGAAAGCTATTTAGTTCATAGGCAAAAGCTGGTCAGGATCCCAGTATGCACTTCCAGTAAGTTATATCTGGTATTAGAGCTCATATAAGGAGAGACAGACTCAACATCTTTTATGAAGAACCTGGTGTACAAAGGTCTGTAGTAAGTTTTCATACCAGTAAATTTTGCCTGCAGATTCAAAGGTTCACCAAGTCCAGCTAAGTCAATATTTCTCAAACTTAGTAAACATGAGAATAAACTGGGTGAGAGAGGCTTGTTAAAAGTGCCTATCTCTGAGCCTCACTCCTGGTGATAATGATTCAGTATATCTGAGATGGGGTTCCACAATCTGGATTTTTAACAAGCACACCTACTTGAATATAGGTGGACTCTAAAACAACACTAAGAAAATTTGTGCTGGGAAGTCACCGACTAAAGTCACCCCAGGGGTAGATGTGAGTGGAGGAAGGTATTGAGGTTGAAAATTGGCAATTTTTATAGGACTGGATGTTCTAGATTGTAGCTAAGGTTGAACTTCAACAGAAATAGTGGGAGAGAAGGCAGGATAGTTGAATGCCTGACAAGGCAAAAAGCCCTAGATTCTAGGCTAGCTTCCCACGTTGGTATTTTATCTGCCCCACTGAATTGGAGATCGTATGTCAAAGCCTGGTATGGCATGGCCACTTTAATTTCTGGAGCATTGTGGAGAGTCCTCCAGAAACGGGAGACAAACTGAAGACTGCCCAACATGAGGAAATGTGTCATCTGAATATTTCTGGAAAGTAAAGGACCCCTTAGAACTGGGGCTGGGTTTCAGTTTCTTCCATGATCTCTCTACCACAATGGAATGTGCAGTTGTGCAATTTTTTAACTCTGTATAGTTTTGACTCTGTTAGTTTTGACTCTAACAATAGTCAAAACTAAGTAATGTCTTCAAAATAATAGTGTGAAACCCAACAGCCCAGAGCAAGAATTTTGGTGACAGAATCAATGAATCACCTTGTAGGAAAGCAAATACCCATTTTCCTTGGTGAAGTTAATTGGTATCCTTGAGGCCTAGTATCTCCATCTGTAAAGTTGGTATAATATCAATACACTGAATTGCTCTGAAGAATGAGGAAAATAGATATAAAAGCATCTTGAATGGTGTCTGTGAATACAGAGGTTCAATAAGAGGTAATTCTTGTACTTTTTTCTTTAATTAACATCATGAAGTAGTGAAATAATGTGGATTTTATAGTTAGACCTGGCTTTAAGTCTCATCTTGATCACTTCCTAGCTATATGACCTTGACTAGTTTACTTCATTTCTCTACATCAAAATTCTTTATTTTTTAATGTTTATTTTTTATTTGAGAGATAAAGAGAGAGAGAGAGAGAGGCAGAGAGAGAGGGAATCCCAGCAGGCTCCACACTGTTAGTGAAGAGCCCTATGTGGGGCTTGATCTCACAAATCATGAGATCATGACCTAAGCCAAAGTCAAGAGTTGGCTGCTTAACTGAGCCACAAAGGTGCCCCCCAAAATTACTCATTTTAAAAATAGAATCACAATCCCTGTCTTGCAATATTGTTGTGAATATTATCAATAATATAGGAAAAACACCTGGAATTTTATAGAAATTGATCAATAAATAATACTACTCCCCTGCCTCTTTCCTTTCTCTTCCTCCTTCTCCTCTTCTTCCTGCAACTCCCTTTTCTATATATTTTAAGGTTTTAGAGCTCATGAAACCTGTGGGAAGGGAGCTGGTCTCCCACCCTGATTTCAACTATCAGCTTCCAAAATTTGCACAGGAAAGCTAAAGCTGAAAAGAATGTGGATTCATAAGTCAACATTAGCAAGGTCTCTCTGAATGTTGGTCAGTCTCCTATGAAATGTCTGCCTGCCCTGATTTAATAGTTAGACCTCCTGTTAGTTCACTAAGTCTGTGCAAGAGGGCTGTATCAGTTTACTATTAGGTGATAATCTTGCAGCCCAAGAGTTACCTGGCTTGATGTCCAAAGGTGCTGGATCTTCCCTGGGTGAGTATGTGTGAGATGCCATTCTCCATAAGTCTTCCAGTCAATCCTTCCCTACTAGACAGGATCAACGACCATCAGTTTCTGGGCCAGGAAGCAGGTATTAAAGTGCTTGAGAATGAAATAATAACCTTTATATTGCAAGAAAATATTTGCCACCTTCCAGAAAAGCCCACATCTTTTGGACCTCATAATCTCACAGAAAACTTCCATTCCATGAGTAAGGAACTCTGGTTAGTACCCATTAAGTTGGTCAATCATCTTTCTCCAATTTACGGATAATGAAATAAACCCACTTTTATCTTGTAGACTACAGGGACCCTAAAGCCTACATATAGGCAATGACCAGCACATGGAAAATCTACAATTCCCAAAGATTGCCAGGGACATTTTAATAGGAAAAAAATGAATATGTTATGTACCCACAGATTCTATCTTCTCTCCAAATGGAGGTGTTTCCATTTGAAGGGTAAGGTCCTTCACTGTATTACCTCAAAGTGAAAAGTCCTCAGCAGAATAATGTCACAAGGGAAGCTCAGGGCTAGAAACCAGAGTCTGGGGAAATTAGTACCAACCAGGTATACACAGTGAATTGCTAGCTTGGTCTGATATCTGTGGAGGAGCAATGGGGATTGTTAACCACCACCAGTAAAGGAAATCTACAATTAAATACTACAGCTAAAAGAAGTAGGTGTCAAAAGTTAAACTGAAGAGTGTTAGGAACTAGAAATAAAGGGCATGGTAGGGTCACTGGATAACTCCAATGGATTGCACAGGAGAATATATTCCTTGCTTGTAGCTATCCTTATTGGGCCTCTTTAATGCGTTGTACTGTTCTAAGTATATGTTAACATATTTTAATCATGAACAAATCACCATTCAAAGTCATATGCAAAACATTTCACTTGAGTATTCCCTACAAGCCAAGCCTTGTGCCAGATGCTGCAAGAATACAAGTCAAACACCACCACGTTCCCTACCCTGTAATAGCTCATGGTAATTGAAGAATGTGTATCTTTAGCAACTACTTTTAACATGCCACTGATCCAGGAGTAGGGGGTATGAAGATGTGAGATGCCTTCCCTCCATTTGGGCTTAGAGTCACTATATCAGATAGACAGTAGCAAACTAGATGAAGAAGCCAGAGTGTGGAGAATGTAACAGAGAAGGATATAACAAGGAAGGAAGCAGCAATGCTTTAAAATGACTCCTTATTTCTTATTAAGGAATCTGGTTAGAGAAAAATCCAGAGAAAACTGCCAGTATTTGGGGTTCCTAAGGAGTAGAGAACCCTATCTCAGGTTTAACTGAGAACCTTGGCACATTTCTGATATAGAAATGCGGTGGAAGTTCTGGAAAGAAATGAAATTCCCTTCAAACCGAAGGACCAGAATGTATAATTCTATAGTCAATTAAGAGGTAGATTATGAGAAGAGAGGAGGTAGAAAAAGGAGGAGTAAACAAGAGTCAGGAAGCCATGATGCTTTTCAGGATAACTTGGGTTGAGATAGGACAGCCAAAAGACATTTTAGGAACAGAATGTCTATTTTATTTGTATTTGTACCTGCATATCTCTATCTATCTATCTATCTATCTATCTATCTATCTATCTACCAACCTACATGCCTACCTATCTATAGAGAGAAGAGATATATTTTATGAAACCATAGAAAAATACTGTGTTCCAAAATTGGGATGATAATCTGTGGAACAGAGTCCATATGTGAGATGACAAGAAAATTCATAAACTAGTTCAAAAGAAGCAGCATCTTAAAGCCAGAATGGACCATGAACAGAAGTTTTTTCATTCTCTCTTTCTTCTTTCTTCAAACCCTAAATGTGAAGATGGTGGTAAGCTTTCTAAAAGATGTGCAACAAGCTTTGAGCCAACCTTATCAACATCTTATAGTACAAAGTGACCCCTGTTGGTATTTGTATTATATTTAAATTTGAAACTAAGAAATATGGACTTTCTACTACATTCAGAGTCAAATCGTTAAAAGATTTTGAATCTGAGGAGTAATTCATTTGAACACTAGTAACAAACATACCACATTTTGGCTAAAACATTTTAGGAAAATTTTTTTAAGTAACAAGACACTTTTATTCTTTCATTTTTATTATTTTTTACAAAATTATTGACAATATACCTATGTTGTACTTTTCATCCCTTATTTATTTTATAAGTGGAAGTTTGTACTTCTTAATCTCCTTCACCTATTTCACCTGTTACCCCAACTAGCTCCCCTCTGGCAACTGCTAGTTTGTTTTCCATATTTTAGTCTGGTTGTTTTTTTTTTTTTTTTGATTTTACGTATAAGTGAAATCATAAGATATTTGTCTTTCTCTGACATTTCATTTTGCATACTTCCAGGTCCATCAATGTTGTCACAAATGGCAAGATTTCATTCATTTTTTATGGCTGAGTAATATTCCATTGTATATACCATATCTTCTTTATTCATGCATCTACCAAAGGACACTTCGGTTGTTTCAATGTCTTGGTTATTGTAAATAATGCTGCAATAAACATAGGGATGCATACATCTTTTTGAAGTAGTATTTTCATTTTCTTTCAGTAAATACCCACTAGTGGAATTACTGGGTCATGTGGTTTTTCTATTTTTAATTTTTTGAGTACCCTCCATGCTATTTTTCATAGTGGTTGTACCAATTTACATTCCCACCAACAGTTCATGAAGGTTCCCTTTTATGCACATCCTCACCAACATCTGTTACTTATTGTCTTTTGGATACTAGCCATTCTGATTGATATGCAGTAATATCTCTTTGTGGTTTTGATCTGATGAGCAGTGATGCTGAGCATTTTTCATGTGCCTGTGGGCTATGTGTATGTCTTTGGGAAAATGTCTGTTAAGGTATTCTCCTTTTTTAAATCGGATTGCTTATTTTTTTGGTGTTGAGTTGTAAAATTTCTTCATATATTTTGGATATTAACTTATCAGATATATCATTTACATATATCTTCTCCCATTCAGTGAGTTGCCTTTTTGTTTTCTTGATAGTTTCCTTTGCTGTGCAAAAGCACATTTTAGTGTAGTCCCAATAGTTTATTTTTGCTTTTGCTTCCTTTGCCTGAGGAGACATATCCATAAATATGTTGCTAATGCTGATCTCCAAGAGGTTACTGCCTATGTTTTCTTTTAGGACTTTTATGATTTCAGGTCTCACATTTATGTCTTCAATCCATTTTGAGTTTATTTTTATGTATAGTGTAAGAAAGTGGTTCAGTTTCATTCTTTTGCATGCAGCTGTCTAGTTTTCCCAGCACTATTTATTGAAGAGACTGTCTTTTTCCCATTGTATATTCTTGCCCACTTTGTTGTAAATTAATTGACCATATAAACATAGGTTTATTTGTGGGCTCTCTATCATGTTCTATTGATCTTGTGTTTATTTCTGTGCCAGTACCATACTGTTTTGATGATAAGCACTTCTAAAATTTGACTCTTTAAATTGGGCCAGAGTTTGGGATGCATATGGTGAATATATGATTTTTTTTTATGATAAGACAGAGTAAGTTTAAGAGGTGGCATAGGAAGATCCTGAACTCACCACTTCCCATAGACACACCAAATCTATAGCTACATATGGAACAATTCCCCCTGAAAAAGACCTGAAAACTAAACAGCCGCTTCACAACAAAGGATAAAAGGATCACATCAAGACAGGTAGGAGAGGCAGAAAAACAGCCTCACCAAAAATCTAACCCCAGACAGCAATCCACAACCAAGAGAGACCTCACAAATACAGAGCTTCTCCCTGAAGAGTAAGGGATTTGTACCCTACATCAGACATCCCAACCCTTGGAATATGCATTGAAGAGGTAAGTCCCTAAAATGTCTGGCTTTGGAAACCAATAAGGCATACATCTAGGAGAACCATAGGGCCATAGGAAATGGAGAGTTCACTCTTAAAGAGCTCACACCCAGACATACCGCAGGACCTACCACAAAACAGCAGTTTGAAAAGTGCCTAGACCATACACAAAGGAAGATTCCTTTGCTAATCCTAAAGTGTGTATCAGAGAGGCAGAAGCCTGTTGGGACTCTCCCCAGGGAAGGAGGCACTAGTGGATGTTATTTTCACAATCTCCATCTACCTTGCTACCACCAGTAGGCATGCCCCACCACCATGCTCACTGGCAGCCCCCTAAAGCTACCAGGCACACACAGTCTACACAGGGGACACCCCTTGAGTGCCTAGTTCTTGTAACCAGGAAGGCTTGTGCTTCTGGGCCCTACAGGTCTGAAACATTCAGAGACACAAAGGCTGCAACCCCAAGGCACTGCACAGACCACAGACTGAAACACACCCCCAACCTTTCTGTGAAAAGGCCCATTTACTTGTTTTGGAGCCTCTGCCTGAGAAGCAGGTTTCTGGTTTACTACATATCTAGAGGCTACAGAGGCTACAGAAGTGATTTTAGGGAATGTAGATTGGGAGGCACCAGATTTGCACTCTCCCTTGGCCACAGTTTGCCAGTAATTCCCAGAAAAAAGCTTATACACTTGTTTTGAACCCTAATATTTTCCACCAACTATCACCAAGGGGACACATCTAGGTTGCCTGGTCTAGAGGCCAGCAGTGTTTATGTTATGGTCCCACAAGACAGTATATATTTGCATACTTTAAAAGCCACTGCCTATGAATATGACTTCCAATCAGCCTGAAACTAGGTGCTGACAGATCCTTCCCTCTGGATGGGACTTGGTGCATCCTCAACTGAGACTTATCAAGAATCAATCAGGCTGATTAGCCAATCATGAAGTTTCAAGAGACAACCAAGAACTGGGCAAGGTTATATAATAAGACTCATCTCCTACATAAGGCCACTCCTTCAAGATGAGAGAGATAGCTGTTTCCCACCTAATACATAGAAAAAATGCAGAAAGTCAAGCAAAATGAGCAATCAGAAGAATATGTTCCAAATGAACAAGGTAAAACCCCAGAGAAAAGAAACCTTAATTAAATAGAGATAAGTAATTTACCTGACAAAGACTTCAAAGTAATGATCATAAAAATGTTCACCAAACTTAGGAGAAGAATGAATGAACACAGTGAGAACTTCAACAAAGAGATAGGAAATATACGAAAGTACGAAAGAGAAGTCATGGAGCTGAAGAATACAATAATCAAACTGCAAAATACACAAAAGGGATTCAATAAGCATACCACATAAGGTGGAAAAAAGCATCAGTGATCTGGGAGACAGAACAGTGAAACTCATCTAAACAGAATAGCAAAAAGAAAAAAGATTATTAAGTTTTATTAATTTATGTATTTATTTTGAGAGAGAGAGAGAGAGAACATGAGCAGGGGAGGGGAAGAAAGAGAGAGGGGGAGAGAGAATCTCAAGCAGACTCTGCACTGGCAGCACAAGCCTGATGGGGAGCTTGAACCCATGAACTATGAGTTCATAACCTGAGCCAAAACCAAGAGTCAGATACTTAACTGATTCAGCCAACCAGCCACCCCAAGAGAACAATTTTTACATTTTTATTTTTTTGAGTTTATTTATGTATGTTAAGGGAGAGAGAGAGGGAGAGAGAGAATGAGCAGGGGAGGGGCAGAGAGTGAGGGAGAGAGAGGGAATCCTAAGCATGCTCCATGCTGTCAGCACAGAGTCCAATGCAGGGCTCAAACCTATGAACCATGAGATCATGACCTGAGTTGAAATCAAGAGCTGAATGCTCAACCAACTGAGCAACCCCAGTGCCCTGGGAATCCAAGAAAATAATTTTCAAAGGTGATGATTCTTAAGGGACTTATGTGACCATATCAAGCAAAAATAATATTTGCATTATAGGCCCCAGAAGAAGAAAGAGAGAAAAGGGCAGAAAACTTATTTGAAGAAATAATGGCTAAGAGTTTCCCTAACTTGGGAAAACAGACATCCAGATCCAAGAAACCCAGAAAATTCCAAATAAGATGAACCCAAAGAGATCTACACCAAGACAGATTATAATTAAAATGACAAAAGTTAGAGAGGAAGAGACAATCTGAAGCACAGCAAGAGAAAAACAACTTGTTACATACATACATACATACATACCCCCATAATGCTACCAGCAGATTTTTCACTAGAAATTGTGCAGGCCAGACAGAAATGCATAATATGTTCAAAGAGCTTAAAGGAAAAAACTTCCAATCAAGAATACTCTACCTGACAAGGCTATCATTCAGAATTGAGGAATAAGTAAAGTTCTTTAGATAAGCAAAAGCTAAAGTTCATTACTTTAAACTGGCCTTATAAGAAATGTTAAAGGGGCTTCTTTAAGCTGAAAAGAAAGAGCACTAATTAGTAACTACGAAACCTAAGAAAGTAAAAATCTCACTGGTAAAAGTAAATATATAGTGAAGGTAGTGAATGAACCACTTATGAAGCTAGTATGAAGGTTGAAAGAAAACAGTAGTAAAAATCATTATAACAATAATGTTAGGTAATACATAAAATTAAAAGATGTAAAATGTGACGTCAAAAACATAAAACATTGGGAGGGGTGTTAAAAATACAGTTTTAGAATGCATTAAACTTAACTTATTACAAATGTAAAAAAGACTCATTGATATATATCTATATATGCCTCGTGGTGACCACAAGGTAGAAATCTATGAAGAGTACGTTAAAAAAAGATACACAAAAGATAATGAGAAAGGAATCTAAGCATCACACTAAAGAAAGTCATAAAACCACAAGCGAAGAGAGCAAGAGAAGAAGAAAGGAACAGAGAGGAATCACCAAACACCTAGAATATGTCTAGGCATTAAAAATGCCAATATAAGGACACACCTAAATACTAATTGGACTAAATCCTCCAATTAAAAGACACAGAGTTGCTAAATGGAATAAAAAATAAGAACCATCCTTATGCAGCCTATAAAGCTCACTTTATATGGAAGGACACACACAGACTGAAAATGAAAGGATGGAAAAGGGTCTTTCATGCAAATAGAAACTTAAGAAAAAAGCTTAAGTAGCTATATTTCTAGCAGCCAAAATAGACTTTAAAACAAACACTGTAATAAAAGACAAAGAAGGGCATTACATAATGATAAAGGGTCAATCCAACGAGAAGATTTAACATTTGTAAATATTTATGCACCCAACATAGACGAACCTAAATATAAAAAGTAAATATTAACAAACTTAAAGGGAGAAATTGCCAAAATTACAATAATAGTAGGAGACTTTAATATCCCACTTACATCAATGGATAGATAATTCAGATAGAAAATCAAATAAGGAATATTGGCCTTAAGTGATAAATTAGACCACATGGACTTAATAGATATATACAGAACATTCTATCTAAAAGCAACAGAATATGCATTCTTCTCAAGTGCTTGTAGAACATTCTTCAGGATAGATCACATGTTAGACCACAAAACAAGTTTCAATAAATTTAAGAAGATTAAAATCATATCAAACATCTTTTCCAACAACTATAGTATGAAACTAGAAATCAGTTACAAGAAGAAAACTGGAAAAATCACAAATATGTAGAAATTAAACATGTTTACTGAATAACCAATGGGTCAATGAAGAAATGAAAGGAGAAATCAAAAAATATCTTCAGACAAATGAAAATGGAATTACAACATAGCAAAATCTATGGGATGCAGCAAAAGTGGCTCTAAGAGGGCAGTTTATGACAATACAGGCCTCCCTCAAAAAATAAGAAAAATCTCAAATAAACAATATCATTTTACATCTAAAGAAACTAGAAACAGAAGAACAAATGAAGCCCAAAGTTAGTAGACAGAAGGAAATAATACAGATCAGAGGAGAAATAGAGACTAAAAAGAATAAAAAGGTCAATGAAACTAAGAGCTGGTTCTTTGAAAAGATGAAAAAAAATTGACAAACCTTTAGCCAGACTCACTAAGAAAAAAAGAGATGGCTAAAATAAAATCAGAAATGAAAGAAAAGTTGTAATTGATATCAAAGAAATACAAATGTTCATGAGACTATTATGAATAATTATATGCCAACAAAGTGTACGATCTAGAAGAAATGGATAAATTCCTAGAAACATACAATTTTCCAAGACTCACTTATGAAGAAATAAAAAATCTGAATAGACTGATTACTAGTAAAGAGATTGAATAAGAAATGAAAAACCTCCCAACAAACAAAAATCCAGGGACCAAACAGCCTCACTGGTGAATTCTACCAAACATTTAAAGAAGATTTAATACCCATCCTTCTCAAACTCTTCCAAACACTTAAAGAGGAATGAATGCTTCTAAATTCATTTCATAAGACCAGCATTACCTTGATACCAAAATCAGACAAGGCCACCAAAAAAAAAAGAAAATTACAGGTCAATATCCCTGATGAACATAGATGCAAACACCCTCAACAAAATATTAGCAAACAGAATTCAACAATACATTTAAAGAACCATATACCATGATTAACTGGGATTTATTCCAAAGATACAAGAATGGGCTTAACATCAATGTGATATACAACATTAACAAAATGAAGGGTAAAAATTATATGATATCTCAATAGATGCAGAAAAATCATTTGACAAGATTCAATATCCATTTATGATAAAAGCTTTCAACAAAGTGCATATAGAGGGAACATTCCTCAACAAAATAAAAGCCATATAGAACAACCCACAGCTAACATATTCAATGGTAAAAAACTGAAAGCTTTTCCTCTATGATCAAGAACAAGACAAGGATGCCCACTCTCACCATTTTTATTCAACATAGTATTGGAAGTTCTAGCCAGAGCAATTAGGTAGGAAAAAGAAATAAAAGCTTTCCAAATTGGAAAAGATAAAGTAAAATTCACTATTTGCAGAGGACATAATTTTATACAAGACACTAAAAACGCCACCAAAAAAGCTATCAGAATTAATAAATGAATTTAGTAAAGTTTCAGAGTACAAAATGAATATTCAAAATATCTACTGTGTTTTCATATACTAACAACAAACTATCAGAAAGAGAACTTGAAAAAAATCCTATTTACAATTGCATCAAAAAGATTAAAATACCTATGAATAAATTCAACCAAAGAGATGAAAGACCTATACACTGAAAACTATAATACATTAATAAAAGAAATTAAAGAAGACACAAATAAATGGAAAGATATTCCATGTTCATGGATTGGAAGAATAAATATTGCTATAATGTCCATATTACCCAGAGCAATCTGTAGATTCAGTGCAATCCATAGTGAAATTCCAATGCCATTTTTTCACAGAAGAAAAGGAAAAAAATCTAATATCTACATGAAACCACAAAAGACCCCAAATAACCAAAGCAATCCTGAGAAAGAAAAACAAAGCTAGAGGTATTATGCTTCCTGATTTCAAAGCTATAGCAATCACAACTGTATGGTACTGGCATAAAAACAGATACGTAGATTGGTAGAATAAAATAGATAGCTCAGAAATAAACCCACATATATATGGACAATTAATTTATGACAAAAGAGTCAAGAATATACAATGGAGAAAGGATAATCTCTTCAATAAATGGTGGCAGGAAAACTGGAGAGCTACATGTAAGGAATGAAACTATCTTACACCACACACCAAAATAAATTCAAAATGGATTAAAGGCTTGAATGCAAGATCTGAAACCATAAAACTCCTAGAAGAAAACAGACAGTAAGCTCCTCAACAGCTCTTTTGTTGATGATTTTTTGCATCTGACTCTAAAGGCAAGGACAACTAAAGCAAAAAGTAAACAAATGGGACTTCATCAAGCTGGAAATCTTCTGCACAACAAAGGAAATCATCAACAAAATGAAAGACAACCTATTAAATGGAAGAAGATATTTGCAAATCATATATCTAATAAGGGGTTAACATAAAAAACATATAAAGAACTCATACAACTCAATAACAGAAAAAAATACAATCTGACATGGACATTTTTCCAAAGAAGACATATAGATGGCCAAGACACATGAAAAAATGCTCAACATCACTAATCACCTGAAAAATATAAATCAAAACCACCATGAGATACCTCCTCACACCAGTCAGAATAGCTAGTATCCAAAAGACAAGAAATAACAAATGTTGGTAAGGATGTGGAGAAAAGGGAACCCTCATGCACTGTTGGAGGGAATGTAAATTGGTGCAGCCACTATGGAGAACAGTATGGAGACTCCTCAAGAAATTAAAAATAGAGCTACTATTCCACTTTTGGGAATTCATCTGAAGGAAACAAAAACACTCACTCAAAAAGATACATCCACCACTATGTTCAGTGCAGCATTATTTACAGTAAACAAGATGTAAAAACAACCTAAGTGTCCATGCACAGATGAATGAATAAAGATAACCCCCCCCCACACACACACACACAAACTCAGCTATTAAAAAAAATGAAATCTTGCCATTTTTGACAACATGAATAAACTTTTATGGTATTGGGTTAAGAGAAATAAGACAGACAGAGAAAGAAAAATACCACATGATTCCTAAGTAGGATCTAAAAAATAGAACAAACAAACAAACAAACAAAAACAAACCAAAACTAAACTAAAAGATATAGAGAACAGATTAGTGGTTGCCAGAGGGAAGGGGACTTGAGGTAGATAGAGGTGGTCTAAAGGTACAAACTTTCAGTTATAAAATAATTAAGTTATAAGAATGTAATGTAGAGCATGGTGGCTTTATAGTCAATAATATTGTACTGCACACTGAAAAGTTGCTAAGAGAGTAGTTCTCATCATAGAAAAAAGTTGTAATTTTATATGGTTACAGATGGTAACTAGACTTATTGTGGTGGTCATTTCTCAGTATACAAATGTTGGATTATTATGATGTAAACCTGAAACTAATAAATTAATATTGGAGGTCAATTATACCTCAATTTAAAAATTAGGGGAAACTGGGTGAAGGGTATATAAAAATCTTTTGTACTATCTTTATGACTGTTCTGTAAATTTAAAATTATTCCAAAGCAAAAATCGTATTAAAACATTTTTTTAATGACAGCATAGATTCAGGAAAACATTCTTTCACAGGTTTTGATTTTCTAAAGAGTATTTTGTACAGATACTGGCTCTGTAGTTTTATTTCCTTACAATAATTTTGTATGAGTCTATATGTGTTTTAATTTATGGTCAGTAGCAGAATTTCAAGCAAGAAAAACTTCACTTAATTTTTGTTCCTGAATGTAAAACATCTGACAGTATTTGCCGAGAAAACTTAAATTGCCTTGCTTTGTTTGCATAAGAAAAAGGAAAAGTCCAGGGCATCCATCTGCAAATCAACATCAAAGGCTTTTCACAAAATGTAGGGAGGTGACATGTATTTGGAGAAACAGTATGAGATCCTTCTGTTACTAGGGCACTGCTGGCTTCGGCTTTCTACACTAACCACAGCCAAGGGCAACTGAGGTTTATGTGTCTTTATTGCTGAGGTAGCTGGTCTTTTAGAGCTGAAGCCCACAGCTCTGTATTTTGCCCACTCTCCCACCCTTAACATCTGTTAATGATGGAGATTCACAGCACATTTTCTATGAAATGAAGCCATTTAAAAAAACTTTCATAAAGTCGAAGGTTTTGGGAAAAAAAAGAAGAAAAAGTCATTAAGTAAACACATTTTTTCTGAGACCTGATGCTAAATATGCTATCACTTGATATGAGTTGTTTGATACAGATAAAATTTATTCCATAGAATTATGGCCTTGACACTTGACCAAAAAGTCTCTATTTCTTTCCCATTATTAATTGGATTATATTTTTATTTATTCATAATGAGATGACCACAATCATGCATTTTAGAGGTAAGGGGATAATCCAGATCATCCATGAGTTCCAAATTTCCAAGATTCTAATAATATGTATTCTAAGCAAGAGATGTCTTTGCAGGCATTCATAATTCTAAAGTATCAATATTTTGGAAGACAGATAATTCACACTGCCCCAAAGCTATGATAATTTTATATAAAAGCTATACAATTGCTTTCCTTCCTTTTTTCCTTCCTTCTCTGCTTCCTTCTTTCCCCTTCCTTCTTTTCTTTTCTTTCCTTTTTTCTTTCTTTACCCCCTCTTTACCCCTTTCTTTTTCTTTTCTATCTCCCTTCTCTCCTCTTCCTCCTCCTTCTGTCTGTCTCTAATACTACTTTAATTTTTTTTTATTGAAGTAAAACATAATGCACAGAATTATACAAATTGCAAGTGTGGCAAATTCTAACTTGGCAAATTCTCACAAAGTGAACAGTCTTGTGTAACCAGGCATCCAGTTCAAGAATAAAACTCTATTAATATCCCAGAAATCTTCCGGCTCCTCCAGGTTTTTAAGCACTCTTCTCACCTCCCCTCCAAAACCTCATCACTATTTTGATCCATAACACATTGATTAGCTTTTGTTGCTAAACTTTATACCCTTTATACCCTTTATACAGTATGTACTCATTGTGACTTGCTTATTTTACTCAACATTATGTGCAATTTATCCATGTTTTTGCTTATAGCGGTAATTTATTCATTTTCACTGATGTGTGATTAGGAAAAAAAGAACAGATTTAGGAAAAAATTTCTTCATGCAATTTGGTTTTTAAGCAGGATCTGTAAATAAGAACATACCACACTTTAAATTTTTTTTAATGTTTTTATTTATTTTTGAGACAGAGAGAGACAGAGCATGAGCAGGGGAGGGGCAGAGAGAGGGAGACACAGAATCTGAAGCAGGCTCCAGGCTCTGAGCTGTCAGCACAGAGCCCAACGTGGGGCTCGAACTCACAGACTGTGAGATCATGACCTGAACTGAAGTCGGACGCCCAGCCGACTGAGCCACCCAGGTGCCCCAAGAATATACCACACTTTATTTATCCATTCAATTGTTTATAGGCATTCCATTTTGGGGTTGTTGGGTTTTTTTTTTTTTTTTTTTTTTTAATGCTGCTAAGAACACTCTTATATGTGTTTTTTATTTCTGTTACATATATACCTAGGAGTAAAATTGCTGGGACATAGAATATGAATACATTAAGATTTTGTAGACATTTCCAGAGTTGTACAAAGTGGTTATACTAAGAATTCCAGTTACTCTACAACTTTGCCAGCACTTAGCCAGATCATATTTGTTTTATACTGTCAGATTGTATTTTATTTTGTTTTAGCACTAGTGATAGATGTACAGTGATATCTCAGGGTAGTTTCATTTGCACTTCTCTGATAATAAGGATGAGACCCTGTTCATTTGTTTATGGGCTATATGAATATCTTTTTTTGTGAAGTACTTATTCAATACTAAAGAAAAAACATAAAAAGAAAACTATATACCCACAACACTTTTGACACCAAATGTATGGGTTTTCCACACATTGCAATCCTCCAATTCTCTGTAGACACCAACTGACTGTCCTACAATTTAATTCAATTCAGGCACTATCTTCTTGGAGTTAGTGCCAGATTCCACAAACGAAAGGGCTCAGTCCCGTAAGACTGCCCCACTTCAGATGCCAGTTGCAGTTCCCAGGTTACTGCCTGTACTCCTGAATGTACATAAACCCCTCCTCAAGTCCAGTGATTTACTATAACAGCTCACAGAAAAAGGGAAACACTTCACTCACTATAACTGGTTTATCATAAAGGATACAACTGAGAAATAGCTGAATGGGGAAAGTATGTGTTCACGAACGCTGAAGCTCTCTGAACCCGGTCATTAAGGATTTTTATGTAGGTTCCATTACCTAGGCATGATTGATTAAATCACCGGCCATTGATGATTGAACTCAATCTCTAGGTCCTCCCTGGAGATTGAGGGTTCAAAGTTTCAACCTTCGAATCACCTGGTTGGTTTCTCTGATAACCAGCACCCTGTCCTCTAAGAGTCACCTCATTAGCATATACTCAAGCTATGGTTGGAAGGGGCTTATTATAAATAACAAAAGATGCTCCTTTCACCCCTATCACTCAGGAAATTCCAAAGATTTTACTAGCTCTGGGCCAGGAACCAGGGACAAAGACCAAATATATTTTTCTTATTATATCTCAATGTAACAAGACTTGCCCATTTTAAAATCAGTTTGTCCATCAGTTCTTATTAATCTTCAGGAATTCTTAATATATTTTGTACATGAATCATTTCACAGAAATATATGTTGCAAATGTCTTCTCTCATTCTGTGGTTTGTCTTTTCACTCTGCATTCCTTATAAAGTTCAACATATCAGTATTTTGTTTATATGATTAGTTTTTATTTGGTTCTGTTTAAGAAATCATTCCTCACCCACAGTTCATGAAGATATTCATTTTCCTTTGCTAACTTCTAGAAATGTTATTGTTTTATATTTCAAACTTGGGTCTTCATTCAATTTTGGAATGGTGTATGGTATGAGTTAAGATTTATTGGTAGATATCCAATTGATCCAGCACAACTTATTGAAAAGACCATCTTTATCCACTGCTGCATAGTTTGACTTTATCATAAATCAAGTTTTCATATATGTGTAGGTCTATTTCTAAACTCTGTTATCTGTTTCATTGATTTATTTGTCTCTCTCTGCACCAAGAGTACACTGTCTCAATTACTACCTTAAAAGAATTCTTGATAACTTGTAGGGTAAACCCCCCAAATTGGAATCTTCCTCAATATTGTCTTGGCTTTTCATGGGCTTTGCATTTCCATACAGACTTTAAAATAATCTTGCTAATCTACCATCTCCCACATACAGTTCTGAAATTTCAATTGAGGTTAAAATGGATCTATAGATAAGTTTGGGAAGATTGTACTACAGTATAGTTCTGGGTAGTTAGTCCCACTGAATCCTCTACTCAGTTTGAGATATAAAGTTATAGGTATGTATATACATGTTTACAGAAATATGAAGTTGAAATCAGAATTATGATGTTGGCTTTTTTTTTTTTATTTATTTTTTTTTATTTATATATGAAATTTATTGTCAAATTGGTTTACAACACCCAGTGCTCATCCCAAAAGGTGCCCTCCTCAGTACCCATCACCCACCCTTTCCTCCCTCCCACCCCCCATCAACCCTTAGTTTGTTCTCAGTTCTCAACAGTCTCTTATGCTTTGGCTCTCTCCCACTCTAACCTCTTTTTTTTTTTTTTTTTTGTTCCCCTCCCCCATGGGTTTCTCTTAAGTTTCTCAGGATCCACATAAGAGTGAAACCATATGGTATCTGTCTTTCTCTGTATGGCTTATTTCACTTAGCATCACACTCTCCAGTTCCATCCACGTTGCTACAAAAGGCCATATTTCATTTTTTCTCATTGCCACGTAGTACTCCATTGTGTATATAAACCACAATTTCTTTATCCATTCATCAGTTGATGGACATTTAGGCTCTTTCCATAATTTGGCTATTGTTGAGAGTGCTGCTATGAACATTGGGGTACAAGTGCCCCTATGCATCAGTACTCCTGTGTCTCTTGGATAAATTCCTAGCAGTGCTATTGCTGGGTCATAGGATAGGTCTATTTTTAATTTTCTGAGGAACCTCCACACTGCTTTCCAGAGCGGCTGCACCAATTTGCATTCCCACCAACAGTGCAAGAGGGTTCCCGTTTCTCCACATCCTCTCCAGCATCTATAGTCTCCTGATTTGTTCATTTTGGCCACTCTGACTGGCGTGAGGTGATATCTGAGTGTGGTTTTGATTTGTATTTCCCTGATAAGGAGCGACGCTGAACATCTTTTCATGTGCCTGTTGGCCATCCGGATGTCTTCTTTAGAGAAGTGTCTATTCATGTTTTCTGCCCATTTCTTCACTGGGTTTTTTGCTTTTCGGGTGTGGAGTTTGGTGAGCTCTTTATAGATTTTGGATACTAGCTCTTTGTCCGATATGTCATTTGCAAATATCTTTTCCCATTCCGTTGGTTGCCTTTTAGTTTTGTTGGTTGTTTCCTTTGCTGTGCAGAAGCTTTTTATCTTCATAAGGTCCCAGTAATTCACTTTTGCTTTTAATTCCCTTGCCTTTGGGGATGTGTCGAGTAAGAGATTGCTACGGCTGAGGTCAGAGAGGTCTTTTCCTGCTTTCTCCTCTAAGGTTTTGATGGTTTCCTGTCTCACATTCAGGTCCTTTATCCATTTGGAGTTTATTTTTGTGAATGGTGTGAGAAAGTGGTCTAGTTTCAACCTTCTGCATGTTGCTGTCCAGTTCTCCCAGCACCATTTGTTGAAGAGACTGTCTTTTTTCCATTGGATGTTCTTTCCTGCTTTGTCAAAGATGAGTTGGCCGTACGTTTGTGGGTCTAGTTCCGGGGTTTCTATTCTATTCCATTGTTCTATGTGTCTGTTTTGGTGCCAATACCATGCTGTCTTGATGATGACAGCTTTGTAGTAGAGGCTAAAGTCTGGGATTGTGATGCCTCCTGCTTTGGTCTTCTTCTTCAAAATTACTTTGGCTATTCGGGGCCTTTTGTGGTTCCATATGAATTTTAGGATTGCTTGTTCTAGTTTCGAGAAGAATGCTGGTGCAATTTTGATTGGGATTGCATTGAATGTGTAGATAGCTTTGGGTAGTATTGACATTTTGACAATATTTATTCTTCCAATCCATGAGCAGGCAATGTCTTTCCATTTCTTTAAATCTTCTTCAATTACCTTCATAAGCTTTCTATAGTTTTCAGCATACAGATCCTTTACATCCTTGGTTAGATTGATTCCTAGGTATTTTATGCTTCTTGGTGCAATTGTGAATGGGATCAGTTTCTTTATTTGTCTTTCTGTTGCTTCATTGTTAGTGTATAAGAATGCAACTGATTTCTGTACATTGATTTTGTATCCTGCAACTTTGCTGAATTCATGTATCAGTTCTAGCAGACTTTTGGTGGAGTCTATCGGATTTTCCATGTATAATATCATGTCATCTGCAAAGAGCGAAAGCTTGACTTCATCTTTGCCAATTTTGACGCCTTTGATTTCCTTTTGTTGTCTGATTGCTGATGCTAGAACTTCCAGCACTATGTTAAACAACAGCGGTGAGAGTGGGCATCCCTGTCGTGTTCCTGATCTCAGGGAAAAAGCTCTCAGTTTTTCCCCGTTGAGGATGATGTTAGCTGTGGGCTTTTCATAAATGGCTTTTATGATCTTTAAGTATGTTCCTTCTATCCCGACTTTCTCAAGAGTTTTTATTAAGAAAGGGTGCTGGATTTTGTCAAAGGCCTTTTCTGCATCGATTGACAGGATCATATGGTTTTTCTCTTTTTTTTTGTTAATGTGATGTATCACGTTGATTGATTTGCGAATGTTGAACCAGCCCTGCATCCCAGGAATGAATCCCACTTGATCATGGTGAATCATTCTTTTTATATGCCGTTGAATTCGATTTGCTAGTATCTTATTGAGAATTTTTGCATCCATATTCATCAGGGATATTGGCCGGTAGTTCTCTTTTTTTACTGGGTCTCTGTCTGGTTTAGGAATCAAAGTAATACTGGCTTCATAGAATGAGTCTGGAAGTTTTCCTTCCCTTTCTATTTCTTGGAATAGCTTGAGAAGGATAGGTATTATCTCTGCTTTAAACGTCTGGTAGAACTCCCCTGGGAAGCCATCTGGTCCTGGACTCTTATTTGTTGGGAGATTTTTGATAACCGATTCAATTTCTTCGCTGGTGATGGGTCTGTTCAAGCTTTCTATTTCCTCCTGATTGAGTTTTGGAAGAGTGTGGGTGTTCAGGAATTTGTCCATTTCTTCTAGGTTGTCCAATTTGTTGGCATATAATTTTTCATAGTATTCCCTGATAATTGTTTGTATCTCTGAGGGATTGGTTGTAATAATTCCATTTTCATTCATGATTTTATCTATTTGGGTCATCTCCCTTTTCTTTTTGAGAAGCCTGGCTAGAGGTTTGTCAATTTTGTTTATTTTTTCAAAAAACCAACTCTTGGTTTCGTTGATCTGCTCTACAGTTTTTTTAGATTCTATATTGTTTATTTCTGCTCTGATCTTTATTATTTCTCTTCTTCTGCTGGGTTTAGGCTGCCTTTGCTGTTCTGCTTCTAGTTCCTTTAGGTGTGCTGTTAGATTTTGTATTTGGGATTTTTCTTGTTTCTTGAGATAGGCCTGGATTGCAATGTATTTTCCTCTCAGGACTGCCTTCGCTGCGTCCCAAAGCATTTGGATTGTTGTATTTTCATTTTCGTTTGTTTCCATATATTTTTTAATTTCTTCTCGAATTGCCTGGTTGACCCACTCATTCGTTAGTAGGGTGTTCTTTAACCTCCATGCTTTTGGAGGTTTTCCAGACTTTTTTCTGTGGTTGATTTCAAGCTTCATAGCGTTGTGGTCTGAAAGTATGCATGGTATGATTTCAATTCTTGTAAACTTATGAAGGGCTGTTTTGTGACCCAGTATATGATCTATCTTGGAGAATGTTCCATGTGCACTCGAGAAGAAAGTATATTCTGTTGCTTTGGGATGCAGAGTTCTAAATATATCTGTCAAGTCCATCTGATCCAATGTCTCATTCAGGGCCCTTGTTTCTTTATTGATCGTGTGTCTAGATGATCTATCCATTTCTGTAAGTGGGGTGTTAAAGTCCCCTGCAATTACCACATTCTTATCAATAAGGTTGCTTGTGTTTATGAGTAATTGTTTTATATATTTGGGCGCTCCGGTATTCGGCGCATAGACATTTATAATTGTTAGCTCTTCCTGATGGATAGACCCTGTCACTATTATATAATGTCCTTCTTCATCTCTTGTTACAGCCTTTAATTTAAAGTCTAGTTTGTCTGATATAAGGATGGCTACTCCAGCTTTCTTTTGGCTTCCAGTCGCATGATAAATAGTTCTCCATCCCCTCACTCTCAATCTAAAGGTGTCCTCAGGTCTAAAATGAGTCTCTTGTAGACAGCAAATAGATGGGTCTTGTTTTTTTATCCATTCTGATACCCTATGTCTTTTGGTTGGCGCATTTAGTCCATTTACATTCAGTGTTATTATAGAAAGATATGGGTTTAGAGTCATTGTGATGTCTGTATGTTTTATGCTTGTAGTGATGTCTCTGGTACTTTGTCTCACAGGGTCCCCCTTAGGATCTCTTGTAGGGCTGGTTTAGTGGTGACAAATTCCTTCAGTTTTTGTTTGTTTGGGAAGACCTTTATCTCTCCTTCTATTCTAAATGACAGACTTGCTGGATAAAGGATTCTCGGCTGCATATTTTTTCTGTCTAGCACACTGAAAATCTCGTGCCAATTCTTTCTGGCCTGCCAAGTTTCAAAAGAGAGATCAGTCACGAGTCTTATAGGTCTCCCTTTATATGTGAGGGCACGTTTACCCCTTGCTGCTTTCAGAATTTTCTCTTTATCCTTGTATTTTGCCAGTTTCACTATGATATGTCGTGCAGAAGATCGATTCAAGTTACGTCTGAAGGGAGTTCTCTGTGCCTCTTGGATTTCAATGCCTTTTTCCTTCCCCAGTTCAGGGAAGTTCTCAGCTATTATTTCTTCAAGTACCCCTTCAGCACCTTTCCCTCTCTCTTCCTCCTCTGGGATACCAATGATGCGTATATTATTTCTTTTTAGTGTATCACTTAGTTCTCTAATTTTCCCCTCATACTCCTGGATTTTTTTATCCCTCTTTTTCTCAGCTTCCTCTTTTTCCATAACTTTATCTTCTAGTTCACCTATTCTCTCCTCTGCCTCTTCAATCCGAGCTGTGGTGGTTTCCATTTTGTTATGCATTTCGTTTAAAGCGTTTTTCAGCTCCTCGTGACTGTTCCTTAGTCCCTTGATCTCTGTAGCAAGAGATTCTCTGCTGTCAGCTATACTGTTTTCAAGCCCAGCGATTAATTTTATGACTATTATTCTAAATTCACTTTCTGTTATATTATTTAAATCCTTTTTGATCAGCTCATTAGGTGTTGTTATTTCCTGGAGATTCTTCTGAGGGGAATTCTTCCGCTTGGTCATTTTGGATAGTCCCTGGCGTGGTGAGGACCTGCAGGGCACTTCCCCTGTGCTGTGGTGTATAACTGGAGTTGGTGGGCGGAGCCGCAGTCAGACCTGATGTCTGCTCCCAGCCCACCGCTGGGGCCACAGTCAGACTGGTGCGTGCCTTCTCTTCCCCTCTCCTAGGGGCGGGATTCACTGTGGGGTGGGGTGGTCTGTCTGGGCTACTTGCACACTGCCAGGCTTGTGATGCTGGGGATCTGGCGTCTTAGCTGGGGTGGGTAGGCAAGGTGCACAGGGGCAGGAGGGGCAGGCTTAGCTTGCTTCTCCTTAGGTGATCCACTTCAGGAGGGGCCCTGTGGCAGCAGGAGGGAGTCAGATCCGCTGCCGGAGGTTTGGCTCCGCAGAAGCGCAGAGTTGGGTGTTTGCGCGTAGCGAGCAAGTTCCCTGGCAGGAACTGGTTCTCTTTGGGATTTTGGCTGGGGGATGGGCGGGGAAGATGGCGCTGGCGAGCGCCTTTGTTCCCCACCAAACTGAGCTCTGTCGTCCGGGGGCTCAGCAGCTCTCCTTCCCTTTGTCCTCCAGCCTTCCCGCTTTCTGAGCAGAGCTGTTAACTTATGACCTCCCAGACGCTAAGTCGCGCTTGCTGTCGGAACACAGTCCGTCAGGCCCCTCCGCTTTTTGCAAGCCAGACTCGGGGGCTCTGCTTGGCCGGCGAGCTGCCCCTCCGCCCCGGCTCCCTCCCTCCAGTCCGTGGAGCGCGCACCGCCTCGCCGCCCTTCCTACCCTCTTCCGTGGGCCTCTCGTCTGCGCTTGGCTCCGGCGACTCCGTTCTGCTAATCCTCTGGTGGTTTTCTGGGTTATTTAGGCAGGTGTAGGTGGAATCTAAGTGATCAGCAGGACGCGCGGTGAGCCCAGCGTCCTCCTACGCCGCCATCTTCCTCCTCATCAAAATGCTAATCTGATGTTGGCTCTTTAACACAAATTGCTTTAAGTATGGTATTTTAAAGAAATATCTTTCTACAGTGACTTTTCTGTTGGTATGTCATTCATCTACCTTCCTGCCCCAGATCTCATTGTATAAGCAATTTTCAATAGAAGTGAGGTGGTGAGATGGGGAGGGAGGAAACCCAGTGCCCACTGGGGCTAATTTTGGTTAACTATTGCTGCATACCAGATCAGTCCAAATCTAGTAGCTTAAAACAGCAACAATTATATAATGTTTCATGGTTTTGTGCAGTGACTGGGCTCAGTTGATCTGTGCCTCTGGTTTCACTCATGTCCACCTGGATAGATTGTGACAAGGTTGCAAATAGATTGTAACAGAGGCTGATGTTTCTCTATCCAGAATCAGTGAGGATACGGAGGCAGTTGCCCTTTCTTCCTAATCCAAGTTGCCCCTCCGTGTCTCTCCTCTTCATGTGACTTCACTAGAAAGGTAGCTGGACTCCTTATATGGCCATTCTGGGCCTTCCAAAAACAAATGGCCATTAATTACCTGGCTGCCTATGTATAATGTGGAAGGAGACTCTACAAGGCTGTGAATACCAGAAAGCATGGCTCATTGGAGACTGTCTGGGGATTAACTGCCACAAGAGCTTTATCAGAATCCCTGGGGAAGTGTATGTGTTACTTGATTAAAAGAATTTTAACTACTATAATAAAATATATGGGAAAAGAGTAAAACATTTACCTCTATAAAAAACAAACAAAATAAAGTCAGACTAAACTTTGCTGTCTGGTGGAAAGACACAAATCATAACCCACAATTCTCAATTTAGCTGTATGATCACCTAGTCATATCAAAATCTTGAGGAAGTCATGCCTTTGTTTTGTTTTGTTTTGTTTCTTGAGGGAGAGTAGCACATCAAAGAATATAATGACATATTTAACTAATAACAATTAGGATATTAAAACAAAACTCTGATATGCTTACTTTCTCCACTTCAATTGAGGTTTGCATTTATGTTGACTTTCTGCTAAAACAGTCTTTTACCATGTATTTTTATTAGATTAAAAAAACATAGCATGTGCAGGACTAATGCATATTTGCTTTCAGAAGTTCTTTCTCTAAGACTTCTCCCCTCATCCTCACAAACATGTTCAAAGTTGAAATTTTTGCATTACTCTACAAAAGAACACATAACTTTATTCAAATTTGATCCTACTTTCTCTTTATGACCATCCAACTTATTCCCTTGACACAGAATTAAAACAATAAAACTCCCATTAGTTTTCATATTCATTAATGATAACATCTAAAATTTCAGACCTTCCTTTAACTGGGAAATTTTCAAGACCACTCCTCAGAGAAACAGCACAAGGTCATTGAGGCCCTCATTAAAGAGTCTGACCCTTGGGAAGGTGTGAAGAGGCATTCTTCCAAAGATGATATTTTCACTACCCCACATGGAGTTCTACTTCCATAAATAAAACAGCCTAACTTGAGTAAGTTAGGCCATTTGAAGCTAATCTCCCAACACTACAGGCTGTGCTAAATAGCATAAGAAGATATATGTATGATACAGCCCATATTTTGAATGAAAGAAATCTACTGAAAGAGACTTTTCAATAGCACCTTAATAAACCCAAGAATGCTTAAGCAAAAAATTTGTTTGAAATAGATTTGTCTTTTTTGAACAATAAATACTGGGTAACTTTATTCAGGTTTTGGTCAAATCTAAGATATAAATATTATTCATCTCTGAATTCAAAGCCTAACTCATTACCTGGCACTCAGAACATATTTAATCACTATTTGAAGAATAAATGAATCAATCAATGAATACATTATTTGCCCTCTAACCTTCTTCCTTACCCTTCAACTGGAATCTTCGATGCCACGTGATACAATCTTTATGCCTTGATTTTCTACAACATAATACTGAAAATAGAATTGCAATAGAAAACCCATGTTTTCTCTTGCCCTTTATCTCCAAATTGTTAGAGCCTGGGTTCTGTTAAATGTTAGTGAATCATATTCTTGAAGGCTAAATGGAAATATGCTCCATTCTGTAGTCATAATTTGGCTCCTACCATGTTTTTCCACATTCAAAAAGAGATAATAACTGAGAATGTTCAATAATTAATGAAAGACATGAACTCCTAGATTGTAGAAGCAGAGTGAGCTCACAGAAAAATTATAAAAATAAATCCAAAGAGCAGAGAAACTGTAAAACATTAAAGTCAGACAGAAAAAAAAACATAACTCAGAAAAGACAGATTCCTTCAAGAAACAATAAACTACTCATCAGCAACATCAGAGACCAAAGGACAATGGAATACTATCTCATAAGTGTTAAACTATTAAGTAGGAGGGAGGGGAAAATAATATTTAAAACACACTGAGAGAACTGACCACACAAACATCCACTGTAAGTACTACTAAAGGATATACTTTAATAAGAATAATTAAATCTAAGAGGAAAAGAGTGTTTTGTGTGAAGCAATATACACAAATTGGTAAATATAATTAAAAATATTCAAAACAAGCACTAAAAAAATAAAGACAAATTGGATGGTGTTTAAAACAAGAAAAGATAAAAATTCTAGAACACATGGAAATGGGAGTTGGTTATCAGATTTAAAGGAATTTAAGAGTCTTCTATTGTTTGAAAGGAGTATAGAGATATTAGACTTTATTAGCACAAATATGTATGTTCAAATTTTGAGGGAAGCCATGAAAATGAGAATGATAAGATATAACTTCCAAATCAGTAGAGGATGGGAAAAAGAGATTTAAAAAATAAATGAATCTTGGGGCGCCTGGGTGGCTCAGTCAGTTGAGTGTCCGACTTCGGCTCAGGTCATGATCTTGCGGTTTGTGAGTTCGAGCCCCATGTCGGGCTCTGTGCTGACAGCTCAGAGCCTGGAGCCTGCTTCAGATTCTGTGTCTCCCTCTCTCTCTCTGCTCCTCCCCCACTTGTGCTCTGTCTCTCCCTCTATCAAAAATAAATAAAAAATGTAAAAAAAAAAAAATTAAAAAAAATAAATAAATAAGTGAATCTTGACAACATGGATGGACTTAGAGGGTATGTTAAGTGAAATAAGTCAGACAGAGAAAGAGAGATACTGTGTGATTTCACTAATATGTGAATCTAAATTACAAAATAAAGGAACAAACAAAAACTGAGATGACTCTTAAATACAGAGAATAAATGGGTGGTTGCTTGAGGGAAGGTGGGGGGGGGGAGGATGGGCAAAATAGATAAAGGGCATTGAGAGGTATTAACTTCCAGTCACAAAACACATAAGCTGGAGGCATCACAATTCTGGACTTTAAGTTGTATGACAAAGCTGTAATCATTAATACAATATGGTATTGGCACAAAAACAGATACATAGATCAGTGGAATAGAATGGAGAACCCAAAAATTAACCCACAAATGTTTGGCCAACTAATCTTTGACAAGGCGTGAAAGAATATCAAATGGAAAAAAGTCTCTTCAGCAAATGGTGTTGGGAAAACTAGACAGTAACATGCAGAAGAATGAAGCTGGACCACTTTCTTACACCATACACAAAAATAAACTAAAAGTGGATGAAATACCTAAATATAAGACAAGAAACCATCAAAATCCTAGAGGAGAAAACAGGTAGCAACCTCTTTGACCTTGGGTAAAACAACTTCTTACTAGACATGTCTCTGGGAGCAAGGGAAACAAAAGTAAAAACGAACTATTAGGCCCTCATCGAGATAAAAATCTTCCACACAGAGAAGAAAACAGTCAACAAAACTGAAACGCAACCAACAGAATGGCAGAAAATTATTTGCAAATGACATATCAGATAAATGGTTAGTATCCAAAATCTATAAAGAACTTATCAAACTCAACACCCAAAAAAAAGACAAATAATCCAGTGACGAAATGGGCAAAAGACATGAACAGACACTTTTCCAAAGAAGACATCCAGATGGCTTACAGACACATGAAAAGATGCTCAACAACACTCATCATCAGGGAAATACAAATCGAAACCACAATGAGATACCACCTCACACACATCAGAATGGCTAAAATTAACAAATGAGGAAACAACAGATGTTGGTGAAGATGCAGAGAAAGGGGAAGACTTTTGCACTGCTGGTGAGAATGCAAACTGGTGCAGCCACTCTGGAAAACAGTATGGAGTTTCTTCAAAAAATTAAAAATAGAACTATCCTATGACCCAGCAACTGCACTACTAGGTATTTACCCAAAAGATACAAAAATACTGATTCGAAGGGCACATGCACCCCAATGTTCACCGCACTATCAACAATAGCCAAATTATGGAAAGAACTCAAATGTCCATAGACAGATGAATGGATAAAAAAGATGTACAATGGAATATTAGTTGGTGATAGAAAAGAATGAAATCTTGCCATTTGCAACAATGTGGATAGAACTGCAATGTATCTATCATATGCTAAGCAGAATAAGTCAGTCAGAGAAAGGCAAACATCATGTGATTCCACTCATGTAGAATTTAAGAAACAAAACAAATGAACATAGGGGAAGGGAGGAAAAATAAGATAAAAACAGAGAGGGAGGCAAACCATAAGAGACTCTTAAATACAGAGAACAAACTGAGGGTTGCTGGAGGGGTATTGGGTGTGGGGATAGGCTAAATGAGTGATGGGCATTAAGAAAGACACTTGTTGGGATGAGGACTGGGTGTTCTATGTAAGTGATGAATCACTAAATTCTACTCCTGAAACCATTATTGCACTGTATGTTAACTTGGTTTTAAATTTTTTAAAAAGGAGAAAAAAATAAAAATAAATACAGTGGAAACATGTAGTTAAGAAAAACAAAACAAACAAAACAAAACAAAACAAAACACATAAGTCACAGAGATGAAAAGTATACCATGGGGAATATAGTCAATAATGTTGTAATAACATTTATTA
This sequence comes from Puma concolor, assembly GCF_028749965.1. Classification (NCBI taxonomy): domain Eukaryota; kingdom Metazoa; phylum Chordata; class Mammalia; order Carnivora; family Felidae; genus Puma; species Puma concolor. The sequence continues at coordinate 138,021,052 of NC_141670.1, read as the reverse complement.
CAGATAAGTATAGATGGTGACTATACTTATCTTGGTAAGCTTTGAGTAATCTATAGAATTGTCAAATCAGTATGTTGTACATATGAAACTGTTATAACACTGTATGCCTGTGTATCAGTGTATAACACTGACTGTATACTTCAATCAATCAATTAATCAATCAATCTAATGAACAATGGAATTTAAAATATAAAGCATGATATCTAGGAAACACAAAATAAAATAATACCAATAAGACATGATAAATCAACAATCACAATACAATGTAACAAATTAAGCTCAATATTAAGGAAAGACACTCAGACTGGATTTTTAAAATCCTGTAATGTGCTATGTATAAGTGACACTGGGTTTCAAAAAGAAATCTACATATATGATGTTTATATTGTGTGGACACTTAAAGTTTGAAAATAGTTATATACATAATAGTTATATAAATAAAATTATCGGAAAAAATTTAAAAGAAAAATGATGTAGCCATATTAACACTAGAAAATTATAAAGGTTATTACAAATTATGATAAATGTAAAGAGTCTGAATTTCATGATAAAACAGAAAGTTACCAGGGAGATTTAAAACTCCTGAGCCTGTATGCACCCAACACTATAATCTTGAACTGTATGAAGCAAAAAATTACTATGATCACAAATAGAAACAAATACATAATGATATTAAGAGATTTGAACATATCTGTCTCAAAAATTAGAAATAAAGCAGCCAAGAAGTAGGAAAAATATAGAAGATTCAAGTAACATGCAAGGGAAGAAGTTACTCTAATTTCTCTAGAAGGATTATATCTTAAAAGCATACATAAACCTACATATGTGAAATTGACCTAAAAAAATCTTTCTAAGTCACTAAGGAAGTCTCAAAAAATACCAAATAATTAATATAATTCTGAACAAAATAGTTTTAGTACAATACAGTAAAACTGAAAATTAATTTTAAAAAAATGCTAAAAAATTCATGTGGCAAAGGATAATTCAAACTATAAATAATATTAACAATTAAGGCATAATAAAAATACTTTATATCAAAATTTTTGTGATGCAGCTAAAATTATATTTAAAGGATAAATTTATAACTTTAGAAAACATTAGAAAAGAAAAAAATTAATGAGCTAAGTACAATTTCAATGTAAGAATATTCATAGCAAACTAAACCTAACGAATGTATGTAGGAGGAACTGGTTAAGATAAAAGCAGAAATTAATATAGTAGAATCAAGTAAACAAAAGCCAGTTATTTGGAAAGACAAAAGGCAAAACTCTGCCAAATGTGACCGAACTCAGGGTGGTTGGAAGCGACAGAGTGTCAAGAAAAGGAATCAATATTAGAAATGGAAAAATGGACATACCTACAGGTAAAAATAAAAATTATAATATAAAAGGTAATTAGGAATAATTTTATGCTACTAAATTTGAAAATGTGTGCAATATGGATAAATCTGTGAAAAAAAGCATAAATGACAATATTTATTCAGTAAGCAATTAAAACACTGAATAGACCTATCCCCATTAAAGAAATCAGTGTCATCAAACTTGATCCCAAGTAGAAGAAAAGGGCCCATACAATTTTACAAATTTATAGGTGAGTTTTACCAAACTTCCAGGGAGAAACCACCCCCCCCCACCACTTATATAGATTAGTTTGTGGACTACAAAAAGAAGGAAAGCTCTCCTAATGTTGTAAATAAATATTTGTGAAAGTTATTTTGTAAATGCTAATATGTACGTCATAAATAAACTGGAGTAGGAAAGTACAAGAAGAAAAATTTATAAGGTATTCTCAACTATAGAAGCAAAAATTTTAATGTACTAATTATTTCAGTAATGTACTTTTTAATTAACAATGACTAAAGAAAATTTATATTGGAACTGAAAGAATGATTTAACATTAAGAATTCTATCAAGAGCAGTGCCTATGTGGCTCAGTCGGTTGAGTGTCCGACTCTTGGATTTCTGCTCCTCATGATCCCAGGTCATGCGATCAAGCCCTGCGACAGGCTCTATGCTGAGAGTGGAGCCTGATTAAGATTCTCTCTCTCTCTCCCTCTGCCTTTCTCCCCCACTTGCTCTCTCTCTTTCTGAAAGAAAGAAAGAAAGAAAGAAAGAAAGAAAGAAAGAAAGAAAAGAATCTATTAAGCAATTTAATACATTATTTCTTTAAAAGTGAATTTATTGTCTCAATAAGTATGGAAAATATTATATAAAATTCAACAACTATTAATAATTGTAAAAATACCTTATACCCACAAGAAACTGAAGGGAGCTTCTCAAACCTGATAAAAGACAACTAAGAAAACCCTATAACAACAAATCTCTCTCACTGGCGACATGTAAAGAATGTGTCCTTTAAAGTTAAAATAAAGGAAATAAATCCATTACATTTACTTCTTTTTTTTTTTAATTTTTTTTAATGCTTATTTTTGAGACAGAGACAGAGCATGAATGGGGGAGGGTCAGAGAGAGAGGGAGACACAGAATCTGAGCGGTCAGCACAGAGCCCCGACGCGGGGCTCGAACTCATGGACCACGAGATCATGACCTGAGCCGAAGTCGGACGCTTAACCGACTGAGCCACCCAGGTGCCCCCATTTACTTCTTTTTTAAAATATTTGTATTTATTTGTTTTCAGAGACAGAGTGCAAGGGAGGGGCAGAGAGAGAAGAGCAAGAATCCAAAGCAGAATCCACCCTCAGCACTCAGCACAGAGCCCACATGGGGCTTGAACCCACAAACCATGAGATCATGACCTGAACTGAAATCAAGAGTCAGAAACTCCACCAACTGAGCCACCCAGGTGCCCCATCTATTTAACCTTGTATTAATTATTGTAGCTAGTGTAATAAAGCAAGAAAAGAAATAAAACCAGTATGAGATTTTTATGAAGAAAAATATTAATTATTGTTGAAGGAGATGAAAGATAGCTTAAATAATAGAAAGGTTTATAATATGCCTGAAATGAAAAAGTCAGTATCACGAACAGGTCAATCATCTCAAAATAAACCTATACATTTATTGCATCTTCAAAACCTTCAAAATCATTTTTCAAATAACTTAATAAACTGAACTTACAATTAAAATAGGAAAATAAGTGGCCAAGAACTGTTTTAAAAAAATCTATGAAGGATAAAGCAGGAGGATTACCCTACCAGATATCTAAAATCTGGTAATGGTTAGTAGCAAATAATCAAAATAGTGTGGCAGTGTAAGGATAGACAAGTAGACTAATGGAACAGAGAATAGCACCTATAAGAAAATGCATGGATATATTGGATTTTTACATTATAAGTGGAGAATAAAAAAGACTATTTGATAAGAAATAATGAAAAAAATTGGTCATCCCTATGGGGGAAAAGTGTCTTTCTTTCTTTTTTTAACTTTTTAATGTTTAATTTTATTTTTGAGAGAGACAGAGCATGAGTGGGGGAGGGGCAGAGAGAGAGAGAGGGAGACAGAATCTGAAACAGGCTCCAGGCTCTGAGCTGTCAGCACAGAGCTCAACGTGGGGCTTGAACTCACCAACTGCGAGATTGTGACCTGAGCTGAAGTCAGACACTTAACAAACTGAGCCACCCAGGTGCCCCAAAAAGTGTCTTTCATATAGTGTACAAAATTCCAAAGTGCTTAAAAAGTAAAACTTTAGAACATAAAGTGATAGTATCTTTTATGACCTACTAGAAGAAAATAAATTTCTTAAAGAAGACATGAAAATGCATAAACCTTAGAAAATTGATAAATGTGAGTGCATTAATATTCAAAGCTTCACTTGTTTTCAATCCTCTTCAATTTGCAGAAGATACTCACAATGCAAGTAACAGACAAATGTTGGATCAAAAATATATGAAGAATCTATAAAAGGCAAAGAGTTTTTTTTTAAAAGAGAAAGAGAGCAAGAGAGAGGAAAGAAGGGAGGAAGAAAGAAAGAAACAGGAAGGAAGGAAGGAAGGAAGGAAGGAAGGAAGGAAGGAAGGAAGGAAGGAAGGAAGGAAGGGAGGGAGGGAGGGAGGGAGGGAGGGAGGGAGGGAGGAAGGAAGAGAAAAGTTGCTAGTGGTATGAATAGGCAATAGAAGAGGAAACCTAACTAGCTAATAAACATAAGAAAATATAACCTTAATAACCTAGAAATTGCAAACTGAAACAACATTCTAACAGGTGGGTAGATTTTTAAATCTGGTGAGAATGAGAACAAATAGAAAGTGTTCTACACTGTTAAGAATGTAAATCAGTACAACCTGTTTAACAAATAATTTAGTAGCATCTAAAAAGTATGAGATATATATATATCTGAGGTTCTAGTAACTCTACTTCTACTTTTGCATCCTATGGAAATTCTTATTCATATGCTCAAAAAGGCATTGATGGGGAGGTTTATCACATTTTTTGTAGCAGTAATAAAATGGGAACAAACTAAATGCCTATTCATTTACTGTTCTAGGCACTTTGAATATAGAAGGAAAAAAAACAAAGTGAAACAAAATCTCTTATACTCCATGATTCAAGAATTCCAAATACTATTATTTTGGTTTGTGTGTCAGTGTATATAACAAATGCTATATTCTATTTTGTTTACCTCCAATCTTCCTGTAAATTGACTAGGAGCATGTATTCTTTTCCACAATATGTATAAGAAACTAAAAGGGTATTTTGGTCTATTGCTTAAAAGGTGAAAGCATTTTGGTACATTTTAATGACATGAACATCTGAATGATTGTGTGGAATAGTAATGTAATCAGGTTGTGATGATAATAAGAAAAGTAAAAAGAAATTTGCAATTGTCATGTGTTATTTGTATATGAACATGATTTCAAAAATGTCACTGTTTCAATTGACTAATGAAAGATTAATCACTAAAAACTTGATGAAAACAGTAGCCCAAAGGAAAAATTGAGCCTTATAGTTAAGAGAAGGCAGCCATCACACCTTCCATAATGCAGACTTTGCGATTTGACAAATCTGGTCTTCAGTCCAGGCCCTGCCACACTTTATCCTTTGCCAAATCATTTAACTTCTTTGAACTCATTTTTCCTTCTGTGAAATGTGACAATGCTTACTTCATAGGACCACCTCTACCAACTTGGACACAACCATCAGTGTGACTGATGTAGAGACCCACTAAGGTTCCTTTAGATCCTGGCAAGACCCAAACACTCACATCATGACCACATGCTTTCTAAGAAACTCTGGGCAAATTTATGAGCACAAGAAATCAAAAATTTTCAGGTTATCATTCATTACCTGGATTCTCATGCCATGTAGCTTTATACATCCCCAAACTGGACTCAATTTCACAGTGCATTTCAAATTTCTGAACCTTTTAGAGTCTGTCATGAGAAAAATTTCTAGAGCTTCAATCTCTTCCCTAATGTTTCTCTTCACTTTCTTGCTTTATCACAAGTTTACTCTCTCTTTACCAACACCCCTGTGGAACAGTGGCTGCTTCCCTCCTACACACCTTCTGCCAATGGGCTGCTCACCATGCATTGTTTCTTCTCTCTCTTTTAAACTTCACACTTCTTCTGGAGGTCTTGCTACAGACTATACCACACTCAACCCCTCCTTGAAGCAACCATCCCCAGATCTCTGTAAGACCTCATTTCCTGCAGATTTTAGTAACTGGTCTCTCTCAAACACTACTATCTTAATAATTCGTGGTAATTTCAACATCCACATCAATAATCTTTCCAAGACTTCTCAACTTCTTGGTTTCCTTACTTCCAGTAATGGTCTCCACTAACCCAACTACTCCATTATTTCAACCTTATCATTACCAATAATCACATTCCCTCTATAATCTCAATTTCAATTATCCCAATTCCTTTCTTCCCAGTTTACATTTAAGTGCTTCTATTCAAACAGTTTGATGTATTAACATCTCTAACCCTTAACTGTACTATCTGCTTATATGCACACTTCCTTCTTTAAAGGCTCAGGAATGGTCTATAATGGTCTATAAATAAAATCATTCCTCTGCGTAAACCTTCAGTGGCTTTGGTCTCCCCTTCAAACTTTCTCGATAAAACCCCAACCATGGTTTACTCTGCATCTACCCTTAGCATGGTTATAATGGCTGCTCTCACTTTGAACTCATAGTTGATGTTTTAAAAATATTAGATCTGCAAAGCAGGTAAGTAGGAGCTGCCAGTTCATGTGGGCAGGACAGTAGTAATGGGCCAACTTTCTGTGTAGCATGGATGCTATTTCCTGCTGCTCTCACCCCCAGTATTCTTAGAAAATTCTAGAACTTGTATTCAAATCAAGGAAATCGCCCTTTTTCTGCTTCAGGAAAGGCTAAGTGATATCTGAGTAAAACCCAGAGGTGTGTGTCTATTCAGGAACTTCTCCAGATGTACTACCATACAGGCTCAGTCATTAAAGCTATGAAAGAAGAAAGAAAGAAAGAAAGGAAAGAAAGAAAGAAAGAAAGAAAGAAAGAAAGAAAGAAAGAAAGAAAGAAAGAAAGAAAGAAAGAAAGAAAGAAAGAAAGAAAACCATCCTAGAGATTCCAATACCGTTCTGCTCCACGTACAACCCAGAAAGCTCGAAGCCACTACATGTGGCAGCTCAGATCAGCAACCCACCATCACTGGCTGGGGCAAGTCCCATTTAGAAATATGAAGTTGACAAAGCTGTTTTCAATACCTGGCAGGGTTCGTTTTCCTGACTTTTCTCCTTTCTGTTCCAATTACTTCTTTACCCTATCAATATCGGCTACAGGAAAAGAATATTACTTAGTCTTATTCCCCTTAGTCTGAGATTAAATCAATTATGGTATTAAAAGCTTAAAAAATTTTTTTTAATCATTTAGGGCATTAGCAGACACATGAGGACATTTTTTTTTTTTGATGGGGAAACAGTTCCCTCCTTTGTCTATACTGTTTCTGGGCTGGGTTGGGCTTCCTGGATCCACTTTAAATGTACATAGTACACAATCAGCATTTTTCTGTCCATACTCATTAATAGCACAATGGCCTGGAATGTGATAAGTCACTCACACAGTCTATTTGACCATTTGTCATTAATTTTGACACTGTAACTGTTCTGGGGGGTACATTCAAGTTTTCATTCATTGATACCCATAAAATCAATATAGATTGAGAATCTACAACATTCAAGTCCTTGTGCTAGATGCTAGACTGAAGATGAGAAATAAACAGCCCTGCTTAGTTATCATAAGAAGTTAAGTAATAATTATAACCATGTACACTACAGAGGAATAACTTTTGTGAGGGGTATTAAAATTATTATACATAAATAAGAGTCTCACTATTCAATGTATTTAAAGCACCCAATAGAAGGATGCTAATTAAAAACATATTATTATAGTCTTTCTTTGAAGATCTTGAAACGTTAGTAAATATCTTTCACAAAATGTGCCTAAGAGATAAGATGAAAGAAAGAAACAGACGTGGAAACCTGTAATTCAGAAGCCAGAGAATTTAGCAGCTGAAAAGCACATCAAAATTCAGTTAATCAAGTTTACTGGAGAATGCAGTGATAGGGGCCTTTCACCCTCAAACAACCCTTTTGTCCACAAACTCTTCAAGATGCTCACAGGGAAGATCAGGAAGAATCCCCAAAAAGCTTCCCTTGTAATGCCAGCTTGATGGAGGAGACGGTGGCCCTAGTAAAACTATCCCCAGACCCATATCTCCTATCTCCCTGGTGAAAAAGTCTTAATCTACAGAGGAAAAAACAACTTTACTTCAGTGTACTTTAGTACACTGGTTGAAGCCCACTGCATCTGGAATAAAGGAACATGAAATATAAAAATGTGCTGCCTTTTTTGGGAAAAACAGCAATACATGCTAAGCCCAACATTAGAGCTAGAGGAAGAGCCAGAGCATTTAGAAGGACCCCAGATGCTGAATATCTGCCTTAGACTCAAGTTTAATCATAACATCAGAGAACGCTTTCTGTTCCACACCTCCTACCATCACACATGATTGTCTACATTGAAAATTTTAAAGAATCTATAAAAAATGCTTCTAGAAATGTCGAGTTCAGTGAGAACACAGGCTATGAAGTCAATATAAAAAAGTCAGTTATTTTCCCATATACCAGCAATGACAAATTGAAAATTGAAATTTAAAAAATACTACTTATAATGGGGCCAGAACAATAAAGCATGTAGGTATAAATGAAAGAAAATGTGTGCAATTTCCATATGTTAAGTACAAAACATGATTTAAAAAGTTGAAGAAGAGCTAAGTAGCTAGAGAAATAAAACCTGCCTATAGATTTTAAGATTCAATATTGTTTAGTCTGTAGATCTTTAGAATCAATGCATTTCTAATCAAAATCTCAACAAAGTATTTTGTAGATATTGACAAAATGATTCTGAAATTTACATGGAAATGCAAAGGAACTAAAAGAGGCAAAAATAACTCTGGAGAGGAAGAGTAAAGCTGTTGTTTAATTAATAGTATCACGTCAATGTTACTTTCTTAGTTTTGATAAATGCTGCACGGGAATGTAAAATGTTAACAATAGCAGAAACTGAGTGAAAATTATATGGAAGTCTTTTATACCATCTTTGCAATTCTTCTGCAAATCTGAAATTATTTCAAAATGAAAGTTGAAAAAAAATCCAGTTAGATTCCCACTCCCCAAACTGGTGAATTTTTGAAAATAAATTGGTAATTCCAAGCCTATTCTGCATAAGCCCTAAAACCGAGTTTTGCAGATGAACATTTTGCAGATGGGCTAAGGCAACATCTTGCGTCCTGCTGACCTTTTTTCTCCACTCTCCACCTCCACATCGTCACTGCAATGGTTCTGCTGAGGACATTGGCAATCAGAAGAAGGGCAGGACTTGTGCCATTGCTCAGGCTTTCCATGTAAACAATTTTTCCCTCATCCTGTTTTCCTTAAAACTTTGACCTAATTTCTTTCACATGCTGAGCTAATTCTCATGACTGTTTAAAGGCAGCTAAAAATATCAGCAAGGTCTGCTAAAGTTCAGAAATGAAGACCCCATTCATTCAAGCCCTATACTCTTGAGTCATCATTTCTTTAAATGCATGACCCAATATGTTCCTTTCTCTCTTCTATTGATAATTTTACATTAAGACATCATTAGAGAGCAGCATCCGGGCTACTTTGCAAACCGCTCTAGCTGAACTCATCTTTTTTCCCTTTACTAAAAAATGTGCTTAGTTCACATTATGGATTTTCGATTAGCTATAATAATAGAGAGTAGGTGCTCACAAGACTTAACTGCTGCTTTCAAAGCTAATCTTGAAGTCCAATGAGCAAGTTGTTTCTTATACTTATATGAAAGGCACATATTTATTCCTTTAGAAAGTTAGTCTGCCAGTCCATTTTTCAATAATCTTGACTCTGAGGCATCTCTTCGTACATGGGAGTATTTGTTCCTAGAGAAGCTCCACCCAGGCCAAGAGAAACGGGTTTACTAAGTAGGAAATGCGCCTTGGTTTCTCCTTGTTTCCTTCCAGCAATCATCTTAGCCATTCTGCTTCTACCAATAGAGAAGCAACAAGGCTGATGCCTTGGGCAGAAGGATTCAAGGAGTAGAGAAAGATCCAGAAATCTCTTTATTTTATTTTTAATTTTTTTAACGTTTATTTATTTTTGAGACAGAGACAGAGCATGAACGGGGGAGGGTCAGAGAGAGAGGGAGACACAGAATCGGAAGCAGGCTCCAGGCTCTGAGCCATCAGCCCAGAGCCCGACGCGGGGCTCGAACTCACGGACCGTGAGATCGTGACCTGAGCCGAAGTCGGACGCTCAACCGACTGAGCCACCCAGGCGCCCCCAGAAATCTCTTTAATCACTAACAGAAACCATCAACACAAATGTGGCTCCCAAGGACAGGTTACAATGACTAATTCTGAGGATCAAATACGTTAGCTTTTGCAAAGTGCAAAGCAAGCAAGTCAGTTACTGTTCTTTAGTGACCTTTTCTTTTCTCTCTATAGCATCCTTCTTAGGATGGATTTTAGAAACATATCTCTTTCTAGTTCTGTGCTCTCAAAACCTACTTTTAGGCAAAATCTTCTACCAGTCACTCACAGTCTAGTACGAGTTTAAGCCAACATAATATTGCCTCCAGGAATATCTGTATTTTGAACCTTAGTCCTAATTGGGAAATAGGTGATATTTTTCCAAGATTAAAAGCCTTTAGCTATTGATGATCCTAAAAGAAGTGGACAGAAGCTAGACAGATGGGAACCTTAGTGCAGTCTCAGAAATCTATCTGCTCCCAGGTTGGCACAAATGAAATTACTCCAAGCTGTTTGTGACTTACTATAGTTTCAGCTTAAATCATCAGGGCAAGTGTTATTTTTCCATCTCCCATTGTTCACCTTGTTGCCACTTTAATCTTGGTTCAATTCCCCAAAATAGGAATTTTGTCAGCGGGTTAAAGAAGGAATGAGCTGACAAATCCACCCATATTCAAGGCATGTGCTGATGTCCTCTCCGGTTTTAATGAGCCATATGGTTTGGTGCAGTGGCATTTCTCTCCCTTCTAAAACACCCTTTAGCTTGTGTGGCATCCATCATTTTGCTTGTTGACTTAGTTTCGTTTTCTGTTTTTCTGGCCTGCTCGACTGCCTGTAACAGCATTAAATTATTCTTCTGATCTTTCCATTTTCCTGAGTTCACAAACTGGAATTTATGGAAGTCTTTAAACATAAAGGGTTTTCTGATAAAGACAGATGCCAATAAAATGACAAAGGTCAAAGGAAAATTCTACACCTTAAGGAGGCAACACCCTTCATAGAAATGCCATATTTTCATCTTTTACATTAGAGGAAATCTTGCAATATAGAAATTTAGAAATGAAACAGGCCTTACAGAATGTCCAGCCCAAACTCATTTTACAGCTGAGGCTTCAAAAAGGTAAGTCACAGAGTTATTTGAGGGCAGAAGAGGAACTTGAACTTAGCACTGCCAGCTTACTTTACTGTTGTATTCACTGCATTGTGCTGACTCTTAATTATATATTCTTAGTGATGAAAGAATGTGGTAAAAGGGAATCGCTACCAAGTCAGGAAAAAAATACACAGAATGTTTTCAAATTTCCTTTTTAAAACCAGTCTACTTTAGAGTAATTTGTCTAACACTAAATGACCATTTGATTATGAACATCAAGCCATGGTATGGGGTGGAGGAGATATTTTATTTCTCTCACCACCCCCCCCCACACCTATATCCATATGATCCCTGAGCCCCATTCCTGCTCCTTTGCAGTGTCCTTGCTGCCACCCTTTTGTTCATGTCACCCTTCCTGTAGTCCGTATGCTACAAAGGTACACCTACATCTTGGAAGTAGACTTTTTAAACTATTGATCTCCTCTTTCTCCCTTTCAATCAGTGATGATGAAAAGAGCCACTGAATTAATCTTCCTGAAATATCACTTTCAACATGACGTTATCATTTGACTTCTACTTCGTATGACTTATTATCCTGTAATATTGAGGCCACGGTTCCTTCACGGTTTGCCTGTTTTCTAGGTTTTGTTTTGTTTTTTAAAAAATTTGGCCCTAGTTTAGCCATCCCAAATAACTTTGGTCTAGGGCACAGAGGAGAGTTGTGTGGTACTAGAAGAATGACAAGGGGCTTCAGGGATTTTCACAAAGTAAAGGTGCCCTATTTTACTTCTGTTTAAATTACTTTCTCTTATATTCACATTTCCCCAGTGAAAAAGGTCAAGCAGTGACACATCACTCACTACTGTTTTCATTTTAGCCCTTCTGTCTTGACATTGTCATGAGAATGAATTACCTGCACTTGCCATGCAAGTAGTAACATGGTCTTGCTGTGCAGCTGACCAGCAATGCTCTTGGGAGTTTTTCAGGCTTTGGCCTGGGTTATGACTATTTCCACTTGGGAAAAAAAAAAAAAACCAGCCTTATATATATGTAGTTAAAGCAGCATAAAGGATTTTCTTTCAGTTTAGTAAACATCATTAATGTCTTTGCAAGCACTGTGTTCAAGGCTTTGGCAAGTTGACCTACATCAGAGAAAAGAAGACCAGGAAGCGTAAAATAATTCCAAAAACCAGTTTTTGTCATTCAAATTGTGAGCTATCCCTCAATATTTACCCAATATATCTTATTCTTCCCACATAAATCATATTTTCTGCAAAAACAAAAAACAAAAAAAACCTCTCAATTGTTACCAAAGAAAGACTGTGCCTTACTTTATTAGTCTTAGGTGGAAATTTATCTTCTAAGATCACTCAGCTACTTTGATTACAGCTGTTTTTCCTCTTGAAATTAGCAGAATGTATAATCAAATGAAATAATGTGTACAAACATAATTTTAAAATATGTAAATTTCTAAGTATATACAAAAATTATTTCATATTTTTAGCAGCACTATTCAATTCAACACTTTTGAGTAAGTTTGCTGTGCCACATGGCCTTCTGTAAGACATCACAGATACAAGGAAGAGTAAGTCATAGTCCCCATTACCAAGGGTCTCATCATCCAGCAGAAGAGACTGATATATAAGAATCCATTGTAATTAGATGTTGCAATATGAGTTGCAATATGAGCATATAAGTAACCTGTCACATGAATTTTGTCATGGTAATTACAGGCTCCTAACCTATAGATTTTTTGGAAACTTTAAAAATCTGCCCCCTTGCAATATAGAATAGGGATGGAAAATAAACACCCTGCTTCGTCGCCAGAATTTAAAAGTCACAATATTTTACATAAACGTCCAGATTTTTGGCTTCTGGCAACTTAGGCCCACATGACAAAAATTAACTATAGCTTAACAGTGGCTTCCCACAGCAGTCTGGCTACTCATGGATGCTTCAGTTTGCCACAGTTACCAGCATCTTGCACTCTTTCCTCTGCACAGAGAACAGGTGGCAGTGACTTGTTTCATGCCACTTGCCTTGTTATTTTCCTTACATCGGTCCACGTCACTTGTTTCTTCCCTGCCAGGCATTTGAGTTCATATCAGTTCTCTAAAGGCAGTCCCATGAAAGTCAGGAGTTAGAATGTCCACAGTCACCATTACTATTCAACATTATTCTGAAAGCTTGAACCAAGACATGAAAACAAAATCTAAAGCATGAATATTTGAAAGCATAAAACACATTTGCAATAATTTGGAAGTAGTGTAATCGTGTATCTGGCTAGGCCAATTCAAGTGTTGTTAGAAATAATGTTCAGCAAGATGGTATGTTATAGGATAAATATACATATAGCAATAACTATCCCATTTAATACTAATAAGTTGTTAGAGAATATCATGGATTTTAAAAAATCCCACTCACAATGATAAAACACCTGTTATATAAGAATTAATTCACTGGGAAATGTTTTGTACCTGTGTGAATAAAGCTATGCATTTAAAGTCCAGAAATTATCTAAGCATATGCAAGAATTTGGTACATGGAAATAATGGCATTTTGAACCAAGGTTAAAAAACGGTTGGACAATACCATAAATCATGATAGGAAAATGAGTTAACTTTAATTGCAGAAAAAGAATAATATAGTTCTAGCTACACTCATGCATATAAATGTATTTAAAAAGCCCCATGTGTAAATGAAAACCATAACAATCAAAGAAGAAAACAAAAGTTAATGGTATACTTATTTCAGTGAAGAACTTTCTGAGCAATGTGAAAATAAGAAAATAATAAAAAAATTGATAGATCTGAAACTTAAATTGTATATATTCTATGTATTACAAAGATACCATGAGTAAAATAACAAGATCAAAGACAAACTAAAAACAAAATTTGCATCGCATCATATCATAGTCAAGGACACATATTTTTATTGTATCAAGAATACTTGGGGCGCCTGGGTGGCGCAGTCGGTTAAGCGTCCGGCTTCAGCCAGGTCACGATCTCGCGGTCCGTGAGTTCGAGCCCCGCGTCAGGCTCTGGGCTGATGGCTCGGAGCCTGGAGCCTGTTTCTGATTCTGTGTCTCCCTCTCTCTCTGCCCCTCCCCCGTTCATGCTCTGTCTCTCTCTGTCCCAAAAATAAATAAAAACGTTGGAAAAAAAAAATTTAAAAAAAAAAAAAAGAATACTTACAAAATGATAATAAAAGGTAAATAAACCAATGAAAATAAGCAAAGGCATGAGTAAGAACTTATAACAAAAAATGATAAGCAATACATTTTCATACATCCAGCCTCACTACAATACAACAAAAAGCAGGTACACTACAACCTTCATTAAGTTGATATTAAGTGGTTTATGATGATGATGATGATGATGACAACTACACCAGTATTGTCCACTCCAAAACCATCTAGTATTTTCTGATTACATTTCCTTTCTTATATAAATTTCCATTTTTCCTGGAGTCAATAATTAGTTATCAATCACATGTTTGATATCTTAGATGGCTCCTAATTTTCTTATTTATGCTATTCTACTTTCCATCTGTATTTTTTTTCTCCCTTCTCAACTCTTAATTTTAACTTTCAATCCTTTCCCTGAATGTGTTGTTTGGGCTATACCTGCTAGTATTTCCTGGAGCTACTTTGTATTCTGTGAATGTTTATTTCTATCTTTCTTACTGCTTTACTATGTAATACCTTCTCTCATCTCTTGGGAAATAATATAGATATTTTTTTTTATGTTTTCTTCTGTTTTCTGTATTGTTTCCAAATCCCCTCACTACTTTTTTTTGTTTACTGGTTTTGGTCTCTGGTTTTTGTATTAGAGGCTTTTTTCACATGTCCTGAGATCATTGTCTACCTGTTCATGTAGATAATGGCAGACATGGTGCAGTCTATCAATGATGGTTAGGGAGTTAAAAACCTGGCTATTTTTCTAGGACACTCCAAATGGTCAGTATAAGTGTTTTTCACAAGTCATTATATTTCCCCAGAAAGTAGCTCTCCAATCTTCTGCCTGGTTGCTGGTATTCTGGAAGCCAAGGGGAAAGGGTCTGTGTCAGAAAGAGGATTTTCCTAGTAGAGCTCCTCAGTTTCATTATAGCACCTCACCCCTGCCTTTTCAAGGTCTGGATCCAGGGCCCCTCTGGTTGAGTTTCTTCAGAGTAAATTTCAGGTCATCTGGCCCCTTAGGAAGGGGGATTTGAGTATCTCTGATATATATGCAGGGCGGGGAGGTCCTTCCGAGGTTCTCATAGTTCCTTATAAAGACTTTCAAGCAATACTCATGTTTTCAACCTTCTTATGCACCCTCTTCATCAGAGGTAACTAGTGTCTCTTTTCTTGAGACTTTCAGGTGTTCAATGGATAGACTGGCTACCTTCTTGCTGGCCTTGTTGGGCTAAGATTTTGTCTCCCACTCTACCAAGTCAATCATCATCCGTCCATTAGCTTTACAGCTTCTGGAGTTTTACTGTCATTTCTCACTTGTTGTCCTTTCCAACCATGTTGTTTTTAATTTTTGTAAGTTTATGCCACTTCTTTTCTTCATTACTATTTTAGTTGGAGTTTAGAAGGGACCTGAGATAAATGCTTGGTTTCTATTTGATATGTTCAACCAGAAGTTACAGTTACAACTGAAAAAAAAGAGCACTTAGATTCTAGGTACAATTTTCATAGTTTTTTAAGCTGGAAAAGGGTTTAAATATTATCTATTTCAAATTATTGCTTTAAGTAGAGGGAAAGTAAGTCACAGATAATGTGAATGAACTACTGGAGATATCTGGGTTATTAGAAGCAAAGTCAGGACCGTCTTTATATGCACCTTTAGCAAATGCTTTTTAGTTGTGTCTCAAAGAACTGCCACCCACTAGTAACTGGCTTTATCCACAGTGCACAGGACTAGACTCATTATCTCTGCTTCCACTTCTGAGCCCAATCCCTGTTATAGCTGACTGGAGCAAGCTAGTTTATCAAATCCAACCTGGGCCCCAAAATTCTCTCCCATAGGCATTTGGAGTTGAGACCCAAAGACACTACTTTCTCCTACTCTAAGATAGTCTGTTTAATGAGAAGAAGAAAGCTCAGATGTGGATGGTAGACATCTTTGGGCACCATGTCTGTAAATGGGATTATTTTATTAAGCTGGCACACACTAAATAAGAAAGACAACAGAAGTGGATATTACCACACACCTTTTAGAACTGGGTTCATTTGTTCTTAACTAGTAAGTTTGTCACTATCACCTCTTTTTCCCCTGAAAAAGTCTTAATGGCAAGTGGCTTCAACATGAGTAAAAACAACAGCAGAGATGTGTGTTTCTCGGAGTGGACTCAGTCTCAAGTTGCAAGTCAAGATGCCCCCAACACCTAAAGATGACAACTCTTCAACTTTTATGCTGCTGTGGCTTTGAGTAATTTGGTAAAGGACAAGGAGTGTTACAAGGAGAGTTAGCAAGACTGACTACAGAAAGAAACAGAGAGAGAGAGAGAAGAGAGAGAGAGAGAGAGAGAGAGAGAGAGAGAGAGAGAGAGAGAAGGCTACCATATAAGAATGTATGTGAAAATAAGGACATAAGCTACCAACATGATTGTGTAATTGTGTTTGGAGGATGATTGATGAAGATATGTCTGCAACATGTACTTTTGTAAGAGAAAAAACAACAAAAACAAAAAATCCCCAGTGCAGCTGGACCCCTACTGATGTCCTTTCCCCATCTCTTTCTGGGGTGGATATATGGCTTCAGTTTCTTTCAAGTGTCATCTGGTGACTGCTGGGGCTTTCTGTAACTCTCCAGGACTTTTTAGTTTCTATGAGCATTAAAAACTTTCCCAGTGGCTTAAGGAAACCACACACATACACTCACTTGAAGCTCATCAGAAGAACAAATCCACCATGTTGCTGCTTTCTCTTATCTTTGTAAACTTGTTGTTCTCTTCTCCCAAGAGTTTCATCCTTCTACTACATGAATTTGGTTGAAGAAGAGGTTATAACAGAAGTGTAAAAGGTTGATTAGTGAAACAGTAGAAGAGTTTTTAAATCCCAAGTTAACGATTTACTCTGGAGAATCTGGTGCTCCCTGTGTTTCTGTTCTTGTTTTCTAAGAAGCTAGAAGCAGGTAAAGCTGCCCCAACAAAAAAATCTAGCTCACAATCCCCCATGGCTTCAAATAAAAACAAGTATGGACCAAGAAAAAACATAAGGGAGTAGGATTCGTGAAAATAAAGCAGCAGAACAAAATAAATGTAATATATCCATTTCAGTCTTTCTGGTTCTTACAACAACAAATATGGCTGGCAACGTATAGACTAAACACTGTGAAGGTAATTTAAAATCCGTGGTCTCATTTTAATGCAAAATGTCCTCACACCTGCCCTTGCTCCCAAGGAAAATTGACCACTCCATTCTTTGTCCACGCACAGTAACATACATGCCAATTTATTATGGAGTCACAGAACACTGTGTTGCACTTATTTGCATACACACCCACGTCACTGCCACCCCTAGTAGACCATGAGCTTCTTAAGAGAAAGAAATGTCTTAATTTGTCCTTGGATTAACACATAGTACAGGGCTGGTACAACTGAGGCATTTGATGTTGAACAAATAATTTTATTTTTTTTAACTTTTTTAATGTTTATTTTTGAGAGAGAGAGAGAGGGAGAGAGAGAGAGACAGAGACAGACAGACCATGAACAGGGGAGGGGCAGAGAGAGCAGGAGACACAGAATCTGAAGCAGGCTCCAGGCTCTGAGCTGTCAACACAGAGCCTGACGCGGGGCCGGAAGTCACAAACCATGAGATCATGACCTGAGCAGAAGTCTAACACTTAACCGACTTAGCCACCCAGGTACCCCCAAATAAGTAACTTTAATATAGAGAAACCATTTACTTTAGGCAAGTCTTCTACCCCAATCTCTACAAATATTCCCAGTCTATCATCTGGAAGAGACAACAATCACCAACTCATGGAGCCAAGTGATCACCAGTCAACCTTGGTTACCCCAAGACTTAGTGCTGGGCAGAGAGGAAAATGGGGCTCATTAGACCTGAATTCTGACTCTGTTACTTTAAATTAGTGCCATGAGAAAGTCACTTAATTGTTTGAGCCTTCATATACTTACCTGTAAATTGGGCTAGAGTATCTTGGAGATGATAAGTGTAATTAGATGAAATCATAAAGTCATGTCACCTAGTTCACAGCAGGAGCTCAGCAAAGATTGTATCTTCTATAAGCAGCAACCTTCTCTACTAAGAAATTCTGGGGCTGGGGGAAGATTCCTAACAAATCCCCCCCTCCTTTTAAAAAATAACTAATATAGCTTTGTGGGCTAGGCTATTTGAAATGAAGAATGAATGCTGATATGCCAGCTACTTTTTTATCCCTTTTAAGTTTTATTTCTTTTATAATTGACGTACTAAACCAGATTTTAATTGTTTAGAAAATGTCTTCGGACACCTGGGTGGCGCAGTCAGTTAAGCGTCCGACTTCGGCTCAGGTCATGATCTCACAGTCTGTGAGTTCGAGCCCCGCATCAGACTCTGTGCTAATAGCTCAGAGCCTGGAGCCTGCTTTGGATTCTGTCTCCCTCTCTCTGCTCAAGCTCTGTCTCTCTCTCAAAAATAAACATTAAAAAAATTTTTTTTAAAGAAAATGTCTTATGTTGAGACTATCTATGGCTTTCTTTAGAAAGGGATTTCTGTAATTCAGGAACTCGAACAAAGCAGACTCCATAAATATGCAATGGATGACTGAATGAATAAAAGACTTGATCAGTCAATCAATCAGTGTGGCTAACGACAATTCCTGGAGAGAAGAGAAGGGTTTTTTCCACAGGAAAATATAAACACTCCCAGTGTCCCAGCTCAAGATACTGTTACAAGGTACAGAAAGTTGAGGAAGACACTCAAGACAGTTCTTTTCAGTTTATACTTATGATTCTGGTTTATTATGATCTTGGTCTAGTCACCAGCCAAAGAATTTGGATTGCAGTTGGAATTTTTACTCCATGAATTATTTTGCTCATTTGGGAATTACCTCCTTATGACTCCATCTACCTCACAGAAGCTGCTATTTCTTTGGTTCCAACAGCTAAATTGCCCTGCCTTGAGAGTCAAAAGGCCTGGCTCTGCCACGAGCCAGCTTTGCAAAATTGTATATTTTATAAACTTCTTAGATTCTTTGTATTCTTACCTTTGGAAACAGATGGTTAGAATTGACAATTATTAACATCTCTTCTGATTCTAAAATTAGAAGGTTATCCCACAAACTGGTTAATCTGGGGAAGTGACAACAATAGAAAACTCAGAAAAGCTGAGTGAAGCTGCCTGGCACCCTGTGTGGAAAGGCTGGGTCTGCAGGTCGGGAGTCCCCAGACAGTGGGGTACACCCCTGCGCTCTGGACTGCTCTGGGTTCTAGGTTTCCTCGCTCCAGCTGTGTGAACCTGAGAGCTCTTTTGATTGGTTTCTCACCCTCCTACTCACTCTGCCTCTTCTTTATACTCTCCCTCCAATTTTTTCTCTCTCCTCTGTACCAGTTCTTACTCAGTTTTGTGAATTAAAACTGTCTCACAATTCCCTCTGGGTTCAGATCTCCAGCCTGATGGTGGGATTTATAATGTCCCCTAGATGTGTTTTTCTTTTCTTAGCTGCTGACAGAAACAAAAATGGGCAAGAGCCCTAGCGAGGGCTGGGTAATGAATGAGGGATTAACAATTAGCCCTGAATATAGATGTATTCTAGAGTATTCGGTGGAAGCTGAATGCTGCGTGGGGAGAGAGTGCTGTCTGTGTGGTAGGGAAACATTCTGAACTCTCAGCAGGGAGGCAACCCTGCAGCTTTAGTGCTAAAGGGGGGAACTGCCAACGATAAAAACAAATCTTCAAAACCTAAAGCAATGAGAAAATGTCTTCATCTGTCCTGTGACAGGAAGCACAGATGTCTAAATATACAAACATCCTACTCTTAGGGGGCAAATACTAGTCAAAAGGAGCTCTCCTTCTCTTGAAAAATATTATGTGTCTCTAGAAAACTTTGGTGATTTGGTTGAGAAGACAAGGATATTATTAGAAGTGAAAAGATATTTGAATTTTTCCTCTTTCTCTGAAATTAGGTCAAGCAAACTCTTAAGTGCATGCTTCTAGAATGTCTCCATGTTTCAAAAACTCTTGTCTTCAATTCATATTATTTTTATTTTAACTTCATGCTGAGAAGAAAGATTAAGCTAGAAGGGTCTCTAGCTCTTAGCACAGTGTCTCCCAAGTAGCAAGTGCTTCTAAATGTCCATTGAATTAAGTGTCTGATGAAGGCAGGAAAGTTGACTTGTTTATTTTACCAGAAAATAAATAGGAAAAACTCCAACAGAAACTCTTTACGTATAAAACTGTACCTTCAGTGAGCCTGAGGTAAAAGCCCTCCCCATCTGATGAGGCCATATAAAAGCCCTCTGACCGATGAGGGACCTTTCCCTTAAAAAGAATGAAATAATAATTTGAGTGGAGGCTGGAGAAGGCTAAAGGGCAATTCTATTTTTCATGGTCACTTGCGATGCACAGAAGCAACCCAGAGTGGGTGATGCCACAGCCACTGCAATGCTGAGCAAGTGTTACAAGCACCAGGGACCCTGCCTGTCATTTTCATTGATAATTATGACATACCGTTTATTCCGCCATACACTCTACCCAGTGGAAACAAGTCTTCACCCACCTTGTGCAGTGCAGATATCGAAGGCTCATTATTCCCGCTCAATCAGCTTCGGCCAATGTGTAAATATTGAAGCAAGTCTAAGCAGCCAAGGAAGGGAATGATGATTACTACATTAATACTAATGAGTGGAACAGAATTGGGAATGTGTTTAGCTAATGTTGCTGCTGAAGGAAATGACTTAAAAATGAGAAAGCGATCAACACAATGATCATTGATTTTTTAAAAATGACCAAGATATAAAATCCACATAAAGTAACAACCAAAAAGAGAAATATACGGCCCTAGAAAATGTGTGTCTGTCTGTCTGAACATTTAGTTCATTCAAAAGATTCTGTGTGTGACTCCAGCAGCTCCTATATGCCAATAAGAACAGTCTACACACAGCTTTCTTGTTCCTCTCCCTTGTTTGTAGCCTTTCTCCGTACATAAAATAGATGTATATATACCCACAACAAATGCAGTGAACACTATTATCAACATACACCTTGACTTTTACTGTAGTGGATGCCAAAGGATACAGAAGTGGGTCTATAAAAGTGAAATTTGGGGGAAAGGGAACACAGGAGAGAAAATAATGACAGCCATGTGAACTTATGAAAGTCATTTTTCCCTTGCACCTCATTAAATGTTGTAACACCATCCTTATCAAACCCACCCGATACTCACACAAAAGCCATTTATTTGGGAGCGGACATGGTGCTTATTTATTTTAAGGGGTCTGCCCCATATTCAGTGGTTGCAATAGCTCCTCACATCCCTCACTTTCGAACGTTTGCACTTCAAAAGAAACTAAATTTCTTGCTATAGTGAGGAAGGTTTAGAAACAGGCTATTCTCTAAATGCTTTTTTTGTTTGTTTGTTTCCCCAGTAAAACTAACCCCCAAGTTCTGCTCAAGCTTTAAGGATGTTTTGTCAGCAGCATTTCATTTTCCTCTACGGAGCACTGTGGGCTCTTTGAGCCTGGCACCGAGCTGTGCTGCTGGCATCCAGAGCCCGACAGTTGTCAGTGTCTCGGAAGGTCTATGCTGGAGTCAGACACAGCCAGCACTTCTACGAGTTAGAAGCTTACACCCAGTGCTTCTCTCTCGGCAGACACAGGGAGGCAGTGCGGGAAAGCTTGGTTTCTGCAAGCCAGGAGGACAGAGACCACTGCTGCAAAGCGTCCTTACCTTTTCCACGGTTAAAGTCCTAAAGTCTCCTCAATTGCTGGTTTAACTTTCATAGAGCTAAGAAATTTTAAAGAAAAAGGTCAGGTTACCTGACCAGTGAAACAACCCCTGCCCCACGAATTTTTTTGAATGATGGTGTGTTCAGGGACAATGACACTTTATAAAAGCTATTAAAAGTGGCAATTATTTAAAGCAGTCTTATAATACATAATATATCCAATACCCAACACCCAATATGCATCACAGACACGTACCTAGAGTTTCCTTGATGATCCTGCCCTCCTAAAAGGATTTACAAAAGCACTTTAAAATACATAATCTCACTGACTTCTTCCACTAGTCCTTGAGATTATAATAACCATGGATTTGTTTCCATTTCATAAGGAAGGAAACTGAGCTTAGAGATTGTGTGTGGTTTAAGGACATCACACAGTGACCAGGGAGCAGTAAACTGGCGAGCAGTGAGTCAGGACTTCAATCTCTGTTGTCTGACTCTATGTCAAAGGTCATTCACTTTACCCTTCTCAGATTTTCATAGGTATCAGAAATTAGCGGTTTCCCAGGCTGCTTCTCCTAAGATCCTTAAAAGGGAGTGAATTAAGAGGTATTATCTTTCCTTTGTCCAGCATAGAAAACAAGATATAAGGTTTAAAACATCATAATCCCTATCCCAAGTGTAATCTCCCACCTCACACCCAAGTATTCCAACAATCTCCTTCTGCTTTCCTTCTCCAACTATTCTATGAAACCAGACTTTTGCTCTTATGCTCCATTCTGTTATCCTCATTCCCATGGTTAGTTTCTTCTTCCTTACCTACACCTTGACCCTGTCAATGAGTTTTCAAAATAGGTGGCTATCTCTTTTTTAATATTTCCCCAATCTACCTGTTCTCCCAATTCCCATTACGATCACCATGGATGTTGTCTCTTTTCCTAGAACTGGGATTTTCCAAACACATGTCCTTATATCCATATCTTCCCTGTTCTAATTCATCCTGCATAGCACTTCCAGATTAACCATTCTAAACTGCGCTTGAATTAAATCAGCGCCCAGCTTCAAAATTTTCAGGGGCTCCCCTTGGCTTTTGTAAACAATATGCAAACTGTTTTCTGCATGCAGTTAACAAACACCACAAAATCTGACTTTACTTCACTTTCCAAATGTAGCCCTTCTGTTTTCTCTCACTCAAGCTTTGCCCCTTCTAGCTGTCCACATAAAGTGGTGTACTTTTTGCCTTGCCCTTTCTCACTATGCTTGCACCTCCAAAATCAGTATTCATCAGAATCTAAGTCAAACATGGGGTCTTTCATGAGGCCTTCCCTGATTCACACAGAGACAAGCAATTTTTCTCCCTCAAACTCCTATCCACAGTCCAATGCAAATTCTTTTAAAAATAGACTAAGTATAAATAGTACATAAATGAAAAAACTTCCAAAGCACCTCTCATCAATCGTCTCTTGAATTATAGTTACTGGTATACATATTAATCTTCTCTCCCAGGGTATAAGTGCAGGAGGGCAGGGACCAGGTCTCTTTCTTTGAATTCACAGCAGCCCTAGAACAGCTTTCACGTATTTGGTGTTTAGTAAGTAAGTGGATTAATGAAGAATGGGTTGTGGATAAGCCAAACTTTCCCATTTGCCTCCGCTATACTATACACATAATATCATGTAATATTTAGTTGGATTTTCTTTTAAATTTTTTTTTTAACGTTTATTTATTTTTTTGGGACAGAGAGAGACAGAGCATGAATGGGGGAGGGGCAGAGAGAGAGGGAGACACAGAATCAGAAACAGGCTCCAGGCTCTGAGCCATCAGCCCAGAGCCCGACGCGGGGCTCGAACTCACGGACCACGAGATCGTGACCTGGCTGAAGTCGGACGCTTAACCGACTGCGCCACCCAGGCGCCCCGTTAGTTGGATTTTCTATCACTCAATAAATTAATTTTTCATATTTACTAATTGCATAATATATGTCAGGCACGGTACTGGGTACTATAGTAAACAAAACAGACATGTTCCAAAGCACTAGGGAAGACAGATGATAAACAAACTAGTAATTCTTGAAGATAGCGATGAGACTACAAAAACACGCAAAGCAGGTGCAGGGCTCAAGGAGGGGCTGTAAAGGAAACCTAGGCTGGAGTTTAAGCACAGTTTCTCAGGAGATAAATGAGACTGGAGGGTGAGAAGAAAGTGCCATTCAAAGGCCAGGAGGAAGTTTATTCCAGATAGAGGAAACTGCAGGAATAAAGCCAAGAGGTGGGCAAAAGCAGAACATGTTTTGGGAACTGAAAGAAAACCAACCCAGCTGGATTATAATGAATGAATGGAGAGGGTAGGCCAAAACTGGGTTGGAGAGGGAGGTGAGGACCAGACCACACAGGTTTTGCAGACCCTGCTAAGGAAGTGGATTCTCTGTGGCAAGACATTATATGGGTAGAATACTGTGATCTATTTTTGCCTTTAGACCATTCTGGTAACTGTGAAGACAAAAGATTAAAGAAAGATAAAAGCAAAGAAACTGGAAGGGGGACCATCGCAGGGGTCCAAGCAAGAAATGATGTGACTTAAGCTCGCACAGCAGCGTGCTGGTGTGGGGTGAAGGACAAATCTAACACAGTAACCACAGAGCTTGTTAAACATGAGGCATGAAGGAAAGAAAAGAATCAAGGTCAGTGCCCAGGTTTCTGGGCAATCAGGCAATCAGTGTTGCCATTTACCAAGATAGGAAAGATCAGAAGAAAAGGTTTGAAGGGAAAAAAAAAAAACCATTAGTTCAAACTTTAAAGTCATCTTACACTATAATTATCCATGTGACAAATACTTGATGCATGTTTTTGAACACCTGTTATGCTGGACACTACATTAGATGCTAACGTAAATCAGATAGACAGAATCCCTGCCCTTATAGCTCATACCATCTGGAGAAGAATACCAATGTCTTTAAACATTTTTCAAAATCAGATGGCTTACAAGATGGTGTGCAGGCACGCAGACTCTGTGGCTGGAGATTTTATAGAATACAATGTCACACTACTTTAAAGATTTCTTTTCTTTGGATCCTTTGTTCGGATTTGAAATACGAAATTTACTTACTATTTTGCAAATGAATCCTAGGAATCCATGGAAGCAGAAGTCCAAGCCAAACACATAATAACTTTGGGAACAGCTGCTCACAGTTTGCTTTCATTATGGCTCTTAATGTCTTTTAACCTCAGCCTCAATTATCCTCCTTGACAAGCATGGCTGGAACATGGTCTGAAGTCATCATACCCAATCTCTGCTGCCATGGCTAGGCTTCTCTTTAAAGTGGCCCCTTCGAAGAAAGAAAAGGTGAGAGTGTAAAGTATCATCTTACAGCCTTATCAATAAGAGAGTGAGACAAAAAAAGAATCTCAAACTGTGAAACTTCTGAAAGTTAAATCCTGCTTTTCAGTCTGAATGGAACTTACATGTACCCAAATGTTCCTCTGTATACACCATAGTTTATGATCACATCATTCAAGAGAATAACCTATATAAGGTTAAAGGAAAATGCAACATCTTTTTAATGGTTTACCCAAATCTTCCCCAGCATATCTGCAATAAATTATGTAACCAAATACATCACACATTCAGTAACTGACCATGTGTGGAAAACTCAGACACTGAGCCCAAGTTAATAAAATACCCACAAATTAAAATTTGGCCAACGACTTTTTTTTTCAGGATTGACTGGCAATTTATTGATCATGCTCTTAAAATTCCTGTCTATCATAAAGTATCATATTGTGAATGTGATGATATTTTGCCTTAGAATTTGTAACATTTGCCCATTTATAAGGATTCCTTTTTTCTTATAACATGCCCAGATTGGGTTTATTAATTTTCTAAAACAACAGTTTACATGAATTCACATTCTAATAGTCACCTTCCTAATGCTGAAAATCTTGTTCTCCTTAGAACATGATCTGCGATTTTCTATAGATGCTTGCCCTGGCATACTCTCCAACTGTTTTCACTATTCACTGAGCCCAGCAGAGAAGCTCTGACCACATGCACTGGCTAAATCACTATACTTCGTCTCTGGTAATATCAAATATATACAGCGGTCAGCTGTCTCCCTTTGATCTTCAGCTAGCACAAGTGCTTTCTCACTAAGTTGTCCTCTGTGGTTTGTTTTTGATATTTAAACAGTTTGGACATCTCTAAAAGTGGAGTGACATTGACACCAAGATAAGGTGCCAATCAATTTATTAAGTGATTTTGTACAAAAATGGCAAACTTAACATGACCCTGGAGCATGACTGATTCACCCAACAAGAAGTGTGAAGAAAGCCATTCATCTGTTCCTGTCCCTTCTGGCTGAGGACATCTATGTGGAGCTCTTCTCGAGTTGGAGCTATCAAAACTCAAAAGAAATGAGAGATTTTTTAATGAAAAATTTTAACTAATAAGCATCAGCAATATCTTTATTTCTACCTTTATTTGTTTGGTTAAATTATGAATGTAGAGTAGATCACGGGGACTTGCTCCACGTCCTTAGGAGGGACATTTTTTCTTTTAAGATGAGACTTCAATACGTTGCAAGCCATCAAAATGACCAAACATAACATTTACAATAAATAATTTCCAATGAAGGAAAAATGAGTTATAACAGGCAAATGTGTTTCATTTATCTCAGACTAGTACATCCTGGGTAGCCTAGAGATAAACCTAGCTTAAGAGTACTGAATTTTTTAGCATTTTGTGTTTCAAAATAAAATAGACAATGCCTACGTAAGAATGAACTATGGTTACCTTTATTCCTTATTCTATGTGAATGCCAAAACAATAGATTACTCTGAAATAAGATAATAAAAAAGTATGACCTTTAGATAGCATTGTTCCTAATAAAATAGCTAACTCTTAGAATGAATTGGCCTGACTGACTCACAAGACCAATTTTACATAAGTGGACTCAATCATCCGTGTGTGGTAGGATCAAAAAGCAAGTGTAATTTAAACCAGTTGCCTATTGACCAGACACAGCAAAAAAAAAAAAAAAAAAAACACAAAAAACAAAACTAGGGGACAACTGACAGTTTAGACAGAATGCCATATTTAAGGGACAGATGAGAAAGAGATTATTAAACTACGAGGAATGATCAGAGAAATAGTTGGAGAATATTATGTAATAAAAGCCAATTGAGGTGGGACTTACAAGATGACAGAGTCCAAGAAATGATAAGAATAATTCAATTATTATTGACCTCTAAGCCCTGAGAATATGGATTATCCTGGTGCCCAAGAAGAGAGGTTTTCAGGCCTGAGAGCATCCCATTACCATCTTCCAGATTGTACATAACCCTGTTACATTATTTATTTAAAAGATATGTTTAAGTCCTAACCCCCAGTACCTCAGAATGCGACCTTATTTGGAAAGAGGGCCTTGCAGAGGTAGTCAAGCTAAAATGAGGTCACTGGGGTGGGCCCAAATCAAATATGCTCGTATCTTTATAAAACAGAGAAATTTGAAGACAGAGACAGACAACTCAGAGGGAAGACGATGTAAAGGTACAGGGGAAAGACAGCCACATGAGAAGGGAGAGGAATCTATAAGCCAAGGAATGCCAAAGATGACTGGTAAACACCAGAAGCTGGAACACACAAGAAAGGATTCTCTCCTACAGCCATCAGAGAGAGTGTATGATCATGCCCACACCTTGATTTTGGCCTTCTAGCCTCCAGGACTGTGAGACAATAAAGTTCTACTGTTTTAAGACACCCGGTTTTACAAACCTAGGAAACAAAATACACTCCTTATCCTGAAGTTGCACCATAGTGACAACCACTTGACATCCACCAACATGATCCCCAGGCAGGAAGATTTACAGACCAGAAATATCTCATTGTATTGAGCTGCCCACGGCCTGGTCCTGATAGGGACACCTTTTTTGGAGAATGCTTGCAGAATGTCTTTTGAGTCAGACCTTCCTCCCCACCTTTGACTTGTCCACCCACTGGTAAATGGTCTAGAAACAAGGTGGGGGGTGGGTGTGCGTAAAATAGTGAACAAGGGAAGAAGCATCCGGGACTTGGAATTGGGATCCGGAAGTTTAGTTGTCCATCACTTATCTCATACACTCATTACTTCAACATATATATACTAAGCACTTTTTATGTGCTAGTCATTGTGCTAGATGATTAAGGAAATAGCTGTGAATAAGACAGACAAAGAAACTACCCTCATGGAGTTTATGTTGTAACCTGATTTCACTCAATCTCATACAAATAAATGTTTATTAAACAAGTTAATCAAGAGAGTTTAGTCCTGCTTACATCATGCTTTGAAAAAGCTGGATTCCTCACATGGTTTGGAATAATTTGAAACTGCCTTTCAGTTAATATTTATTTTCTATGGACACTATGGTTTAAATAAGCTAATTTACAGCTTCTCAAAGCCTGCCCTGAAAGAGTAAGCTAATATACCTCCTTCAATAAATGTGAATGTGTGTGTGTGTGTGTGTGTGTGTGTGTGTGTGTGTGTGAGAGAGAGAGAGAGAGAGAGAGAGAGAGAGAGAAGGAGAGAGAGAGACAGGGAGGGACTAGGAATAGAAACATAAATTATGCTGCTAATACTTATATGTGCAGCTGGCATTTCTACTGTCCTGTCTCTTCTGACAGTGCCCTCCTCTGGAAGCTGTTAGGATAAGAGCTACTAATGTCGGCTGTGCCACACAAAGGTGATGGCGAATTGATGAGCCTGTAAAGAGATTCGAAGGCGAATAGGGAAATGCATTGTTAATGCTATTAAATATTACTTAGCCTACAGCAAGCTGCATGTTCAACAGTTTAAACTTTAATTGCTAGCTGATGCAGAAACAAGCCTGGATATATGTAAATCCTATTGAAAGCTAATATCATTTTGGCTGCTCAGATGGATTAGCAGCCACTACAATTAGCAGCATGTGCAGCTAATGATATTAGGGGAGAATCCATCATGCAGCAGTCTAGGCCTTTAAATCTGAAAAGTTCAGGCTCTTCTCCCCACAGAAACCCCATAGTGGGGAGTCTTGCCAACTGATGCAGCAGGCTGCAGGGGTGAGCCAAGCAGCTTACAGAACTCAGGAGACTGACTCTACTATCACCTTGAATTGTTCTTCCTTATGCCCTTTCTCAGCTATTCCAGATAAGCACTTTATGGCCAGTGCCCCCTCCTCCCCACCCTCCAGGGATCAGAGTAGAAGCAAAAAGAAGCCTCTTCAGTTTCTGAACTTATGACTCACTCTGGGTATGGTGGTTGTGGTAGAAGGAGAAAGAGCAGGGATCTTCCTCACATGTGGCACCACCAGACGCAGGTTGTTGTATGGAGCATTTACTAAAATGTTTATGGTGACATAAGACAGCCCCAGTGAAAATAATTCTCATTTAAAACTTTACTACTTTAGAGTAATCTATGGAAACTGTCATATTTTGAGTGGAACTTCTGTATCTGTTCTACAAAAATAAGCTTAATAATGCCCTTTTAGGTCACCAGCTATATGGAACATGACTGGTAGTAATTTCTAAAAAATTGTTTTCTGACCCTGATAAATACTAAAGTCAAAGTACTTGAAGGAAAGACTGCCCTTTATTAGTAAAATTTCTAAAATGTGAAAGGTTGTAGTTTTATTAACCTTGTTTTAAAAAAACTACTATAGTCCATAAAATAGAACAGCACATACCAAAATTAAGCTAAAATGGCTACTTACAAATAATTTTAGATAATCTAATTTTGAGAAGAGAACTATTTCATAATCAAAACTCTAAATACTCATATAAGGAGCTATTAATATCTTGATCTATGAGGCTATTTATTTTAGACATTTTCATCAATGAACTCTAAATTTTAACTAACAATAATCATGTTTAGCCACAAATTCTGAATGTATTTGATAATTATCAATTAGGAAAGTCTTGCCTTATCAATATCACATAAGTAGTAATTATTAGTTTGTTTTTTCAAGTTACAGTAAACCGAATGTTTAGGAAGATGAAGGCTTAGAGTTGCATATATAATTACAATTTTGTGAAAACATTTACTGTGGCTTACCTTTTAAAAAAATTTCTTAATGCTTATTTTTCAGAAAGAGAGAGAGAGAGAGAGAGAGAAATGGCACGAGAGGGGGAGGGGCAGAGAGAGAGGGAGACACAGAATCCGAAGCAGAATCCAGGCTCTGAGCTGTCAGCACAGAGCCCGACTTGGGCTCAAAGTCACAGACCTCAAGATCACGACCTGAGCCGAAGTCGGACGCTTTAACCGGCTGAGCCACCCAGCCGCCCCCTGTGGCTTACCTTTTTATCAAAACTACAGGATATAATAAACTCTCACTGTATTTTGTACAAAAACTTATGTTACAAGAAGATGACGAATAAAGATCTAAGAACAGAAAGGTTAAGTTACCCTTTTCATGTCCCATCATTTAGAAGAAACTTTTGCCAATTTTGCTCATCTTGGATTTGTCCTATAGGGATCTCATCTTAGCACGGACAGCAGCCCTCAATGAATCACTGTTAGTACAGAATGGAGATGATTTGTTGTCATCAGCAATCCCTTCATGTTACTCTGAGAAAGCTACACTCAGTAGAGGTTCAAGCATCTCCACTCTGCTGGAAGCTTCCATCCCATCTCATGCACTTCTCAATGGTTTTATATTGAGACGTCTTTAGAGTTTTGTGGGACAAAAGCAAAACTGATGGCATTTTCCCTACAGTCTTTTTCACAATAAATTGTTGATACCAAAATTTTCCCCTCACCAGCCCTTCTCTATTCTGCACTGTGTTCAGAAGCATGTCTCTAGTCTTCCATAAAGAAGAATGGGATTCTAAGATGTGGGAGATGTCAGGTCAGAGGAATGATTTGATGGCAACTTTGCACATATGAAGAGTGAAAACAGCAATCAAAAGGGGTTACATTCATTTGTTCTTAAATTTAGCAGACATTTGTCGAGGACCTGTTGAGTGCCAAACACTGATATAAATATGCCTCAGGTATTTCCTTTGTTCTCAAGAAACTTACAGCTTATTGAGGGAGAGTGCTTAAGTCTAACCAAGATAGAAATATTCACAGGCTCAATGGGCACATACAACTTAGACTGGAAGCAGCCAGAGTCTAAAAAAAGTTTAGTCCCAAAGAAAAACTTCAATGGTGAGGATTATAATACACAGTTTAGGTATCAAGAGGGATTGCAAGTTTGTGGTATTTTTAGGAATAAAATTTTAGAATGCATATGGCTTTAATTATATGTGTGTGTGTGTATCAAGTTCATCTGAAGCTTCCAAGAGAGTTGGGTCTAGGAACACCACACCAACTTAGTAACTCTGACCTTTCACTGTGACCTTTTGCTGTCTGGCACAGAAGATGTGTTCCCTGCTCCACCGCTCAGCTCATCTAGTTTCTGCAAACATCAACACCTTTCTGTGTCTTCTCAGAGGTCCCTCAGCATTTTACCAAAGTTTACCTTCACATCTTGAGTTCATCACAAATCAGCTCATTTCTCATGACTATAAATGATTTGGTTCAGGAATGCTGAGTGGTAAAATAACTGGAGAATAGATTATTTCTTTTCATCTCCCCTCTTTTTCAAAAACTTGAGTGTAAAATATCTTGAATCTTGCCACCAGCCAGTTTTTTACACTGTGTTACACTATTACAGTGTAAGCAGAGGCAAAAGCAAAACAAAAAACCAAGTGCTTATTTTAGCTTACCGTGATGTCTATTTGTGGGTAGTGCACAGGTATAGGAGAATGTTTAAAAATAAAGGTAATGGGAGGTGCCTGGGTGGCTCAGTTGGTTAAGCATCCAACTTCGGCTCAGGTCATGATTTCGTGGTTCGTGAGTTCGAGCCCTGCATCGGGCTCTGTACTGACAGCTCAGAGCCTGGAACCTGCTCCAGATTCTGTGTGTGTGTCCTTCTCTCTGCCCCTCCCCCACTCACACTCTATCTCTGTCTCAAAAATAAACATTAAAAAAATTAAAAATAAAGGTAACGAATGACTATTTCACAAGGCATATTTGGAGGAATTATTCTAGACAGAAGCCTTGAATGTCATGATTTTGAAGTGAAACCTCCATTGTTGCAAATCCAATATAACTAAGACCCACTCTCTTCTTTTGAACTTGTTTCTCTTCTTGTTCTTTCCAGCTTAGTATCACATTCCACTTGGTCATATAAACTAGAATGTTAGTTTTACTTTGACTTCTTTCCACACATATTCTCTCACATTGGTCAAAAAAAACCCACCGCTTTCCTCTTTCCAACATCTTTAAACACTTTCCCCCACTTCTTTTCCCATTGCTGCCACTATCTCAGTTGTACTAGTTGTCACCTCTCGTCTGGACTATTGGCAATGGTACCCTAAATGGTCTCTTGCCTCCAACATTCTCTTCTATCACTTTTACCCTTCACACTACCAGCAGCATTCACTTCCCAAACATACTGTTGCTTAAAAATCTTATGATCTAGGGGCGCCTGGGTGGCGCAGTCGGTTAAGCGTCCGACTTCAGCCAGGTCACGATCTCGCGGTCCGTGAGTTCGAGCCCCGCGTCAGGCTCTGGGCTGATGGCTCGGAGCCTGGAGCCTGTTTCCGATTCTGTGTCTCCCTCTCTCTCTGACCCTCCCCCGTTCATGCTCTGTCTCTCTCTGTCCCAAAAATAAATAAACGTTGAAAAAAAAAATTAAAAAAAAAATCTTATGATCTAAAAGATAGAGTATGAAATCCTTAGGGTGGTATTGAAGCCATTTTCCAGTTTAGAACCAAGGAGAATTTTAGACTCATCTTCTCCCATTTTCACTGTGAACATGTGCGTCTAAGCTCCGGCCAAGCTGGATTGATCCAGTTATACTGAGAACTCTTATACTTCAATGTCTTTATTTATGCTGGAGCACCAAAGCACTCATGTTATCTATCTCATACACTTCAACATGGTGAGATATCTTTTCTCTAGGCTTGCTCAATGTGACCTCCTCTCTGAAGCCTTCCCTAATTCCTCAGACCAGTTACTCATTAAACAGCTCTTACAGCATAGACCTCAAAAGGTCTCATAGGAAAATGCTTTATATCTTTATAACTTTTTTCCTTCCAAAACATTTAGTGAGGGGCAACAATGTACCAGGCATTGTAATAGGTGTTAGGAATACAGAAGTGAGCAAGACAGGTAAGATTAGTTTCATGGAATTTCAATTTTAGTGGAGAAAATAAGCAAATAGGTATCAATCAATCAATCAGTCAGTCAAAAAAATAAATCCAGAAACATGAGCAGAGTAATGTGCTAGTGTAACTGGGGTTGGGGGGGGGGGGTAAGGGACAATTTTATATTGGCTGTCAAGGGAAAGCTTCTTCTAGGGTTACTATTTGAGCTGAGACCCAAATAATAAGAGTGTCTTTCAATATCAGTTTTTGGTTTTTTGCTTTAGTTGGGTGTTGGTGTAGAACATTTCAGAGAAAAAAAATGAGTCTCCATCATTTAAAGTTCATGCACTTATTTCAGAGAATATTCTGAGAACCTCAACAACAACAACAACAACAACAACAACAACAACAACAACAACAAAATCTAACTTTACCTACTGCTCCATAATAAGCCAACTCAACCCAGTGCCTTAAAATAGCAATGACTTACTTCTCATGAGTTTGTGGGTCAGCAAAGGGTTAAATGATCTAGGCTTGGCTTAGCTGGAGAGGGTTGACTCCATGCTTTTCTCATCCTCTTCTTCCCATAGAAATGACAAAGATATAAGAGCAAGCAAGCTGCATTGGTGCAAGTGCTTTTAATAACTCTATTTGCAACACATCTGCTACTACCTCATTGGCCAAAGTAAGTCACATGGCCAAGCCCAGGAACAAGGTGGGAGGACAGGACAAAGTTGCATACCTTAAACCATGGAAACAGAAATGGGAGTAAATTTTTGCTACAGTATCAAATGACATACCTGGATTCTAGTATTGCATTTACCACCAAGTGTATCATTTTAGGCATGTCACTTGCTCTCTCTGGGTGTTAGTATCCTCGTGTGTAAGATTCAGCTACTTGACTAAATAATTTCTAGATTCCTTTAAAGCTCTAAATTTCTTAAGATCTTTTAATTTTGGAAGGCTAGACAGCACTTAGAGCAACTGCACAAATACTCAAATCTGTTATGAAAAGAACTAAAATCTATCATCAGCTCTTATCAGTAGTTCAAAAAATGGTGTGTTGACCTTAATGATATTGCTGAGTAGTAAAGATAACAATGGAAAAAAGAGAACAACAATGAGAATAGGAAATCAAGAGGATCACAGTTCATTTACACACCCCTACATGGACTATTTTTCAACACTTACAAGAGGATGGTTGTGCACTCAGAAAAGTGTAATGTTTAAGAATTTGGGTCCTGGAGTGAGTACACAGAGGCTCGGGTGGGAATTGTTTGACTGTCTCATTCACGATCTGAGTGATCTATCTTGCAGTGCCTCGGTTTCTCATTTTTCATAAGATAACAATAAGAATATATATGTCAGGGGCACCTGGATGGCTCAGTTGGCTAAGCGTCTGCCTTTGGCTCAGGTCATGAGGGTTTGAGCCCCACATCGGGCTCTCTGTTGTCCATGCAGAGCCTGCTTCAGATCCTTTGTATCCCCCTCTCTTTGTCCCTCCTCTCTTTGGCACACACACTCTCTCTCTGTCAAAAATAAATAAATAAAAACTTCAAAAGGAATATATACATCATAATATTGATGTATTAAGTGAAATTGCACATAAAGTGCAGGAAGAGTACCTGGAACACAGTGCTCAATAAGTATCAGCTATATGTGTTATTTAAGCTACCTGAAAGCGAAGTATATGCATGTTTATATATATGCATTACATGTGTATATAGCATATGTGTGTATATAGTGTGTGTATAGTACATACACGTATGCATTTAAATGTAAAAGTCTCCATAAGTCCCTCTTGTCTTACATCCAGCCCACTTCACTCTTTCTGGGCTCTATAGATATCTGCACCTTCAATCTCTACTCCAGAAAATTCTAAGATCTCCTCCAGTTTCTCCAGGTGAGCACTGGGCTTCGAATGTGAAACTACTATAGACTGGTCAGTAATCTTAGTGGTTCTTTGAGAAGGTAAAGCAAACTCAGAAGGATATCTCCCATTAAAAAAAAAAATGCCCAGAAAAAGAAGCAGCAGCCTTTTTGCCTCCTTACTGTAGGCTTTTAGGCATCACGGTTATGAAATATGGCTGCAACATTCTTTTAAATCCTTTTAAGTAGCAGTCATCCTCCTCTCCCCTCCCTATCACCCTCCTCCCTGATACTATTAAGCCCTTCACAGGTATCAATCGTAGGGAAGTAGGAAGAACTGCGCTTTAAAAGGATTTTAAATAATGTCTCCAAGAAATATAGCAGCAGATTGTTCAATAGGGATTATCAGCCAAGAGTGTGCTAGAAGGGGGGAGGGTTCTCTCTTTTAAAAGGTCTTTAAATAATGTAAGTGTACTTCTTGGCAACATTACTCAGAGCCATTTAAAGAGCAGATATCTCTGCTGCACCTAACCACCAGGAGTGTGCACCCGCAAAAGAGACATGAGAGAGACACACAGCGATGATATTGCCACACCCTTGACACTATTGTGACACAAAGATTGTAAACTTTATCCCAAATGTTGAGAGTACCAAAGACTTACTTCATAAAGAGATCCTCTCTCCTTCTAGGAGTCAAGATCAAATAACCTCAGAATATTTGAACATTTGCTCAGTTACCTTTGTGGGAGGAATGATTTTTCTGTGCTTTCTAGAAGTTCTTGAGAAAGGGTCTACTGCTCTATTTTATCTTCTTTGCCCCTTTCTAAAACCAAACATGAGGTCTAAAATCATCAAAATCCAAACAGCATACTTCTTTCAACCATTCCACCTCCAACTCCCTGCCAGTCTGGCCTCATTAATATCTACAGGATGGGTAGAGGAGGAAGTGGTGTGGCATGGGGTAGAAATTCAGGGCTTTTGCTTTCCAGACAGAAAATCTCAGTTTAAAAGCTGGTTCTGCCACTACTGGTGACTTTAGGAAAATGTTATTTCTCCATCTTGGCCCTTAGTCTTCACGTCTGCAAAACAAGTTTAAACCGTGTCTGTTCCTGGCATCATTGTTAGAGTTCAATGGAATCAAAGAGTGTAAAGCACTCAGCTCCGTGGCTGGTACATCCTCAGTGCTCAATACATGTTATTCAGCATGCTGTGACTTAAAAGCCATGATTTTGTGAGTGTAATTTTAGTTGTTTAGGGTACAGGCTGTCTTGATATATATGACTTGGTTAGCCCAGGGGTTGAGTCTGATACACAGCTGGTACCAAGGATATTTTTTTTAATGTTTATTTTTGAGAGAAATAGCACATGAGTGGGGGGGGGGAGAGAGAGAAGGGGACAGAGGAACTGAAGCAGGTTCTGCACTGATAGCAGAGAGCCTGATGTGGGGCTTGAGACCACAAACCAAGAGATCGTGACCTGAGCCGAAGTCGGACACTTAACTGAGTCACCCAGTGCCCCTGGTACCAAGGATATTTTAAGGATTGTTTTTATGATGATTGTGTTCTGCCTGAGATCTGGGGTTCAAGCAGAGGTTTCCTCTTGAGATGGAAGAATAAACGACCAATTTCAATATTTAATGTAACATGGAGGGTCCCTTATACCATTTTACAGATAGGCCTTGTACAAATTGCAATGGAAGGAAATTGCAGGAGAATGATGTTGCTTCTTTGCTTCAGAGATCAAATATAAAGCAGAAAAGATGGCTCAAAGACTCACTGCTTTCCTTTACAGCCTAGAAGAATTTCAGAAGTGAGAGGTACCTTTAACCAGTGGATCCCATTTACATTACATTCTTGGGAAACTGTGTAATGTTAGGGCTGGAATCAAAGAATACCCCCAAAAAAGGACATTGAGCTGACAGGTGAGGGGAAATAATGCAGCTCAAATGATGGGAGGGAAAATGATGTTCTTCTAGCATTCAGACAGTGGAACAGGTCTTGTGTCATTGACCACAATGACAGAAAATCAAACGGAGCCCCATTAAAGGAAAAAAGCCATCTATTTTAGTTAGCCCAGCAGGCACCTGAAAGCTCCTCTCAGTATGAAAAAATGGAAGGGCACTTGAGAAGACGGAGGTCTCGGTTCTAATGACTGTGTTTGCACCTCCTGGAGAGGATGGATCTCTCTTTTAAATATGAAGGATTGATTTTGAAAATAGTCTTCTCTGCTGTGTTAGTTCTTTTCCTGCCTTTCAATGACAAGAGGACATGATTAGGTGAGGACCTTTTCAGTTAACTGAGATGAACCAAAACAAGGAAACCATTGTTTAACAGCAAAAAACTGGCAAGGGCATTATTTGTTCTAATGCCTTAATTAATTCCTGTGTATTAAACAACAGTGCTTCAATTGGGGAAATTTAAGATAAAGCATCAGAGAAATACGAAAAAAGAAAAATGCTTTTTGAGATTTTCTTAAAGCACTTCAAAGAACTCTTTGCCATATCATTGCTACCTGGAAAGAAAAGGTAGAAATTATCTTTTTCCAGTTGGCGCTCCAGGTATCTTGGTCTTCCTGACCATCACCTGTTGGTGGAAATACACATTGACTCTTTGGTCCTTATGAAATAGAGTGAAAGTCCAAAGCAACTACCTGGATAACTAAAGCCCCCCAAACTCTGGCTTCAGCTATGCTGTGGACAGTCCATAGAGAATTTTTAAAATTTTGGTATCAATTTCCACG
This sequence comes from Puma concolor, assembly GCF_028749965.1. Lineage (NCBI taxonomy): Eukaryota > Metazoa > Chordata > Mammalia > Carnivora > Felidae > Puma > Puma concolor. The sequence continues at coordinate 137,983,587 of NC_141670.1, read as the reverse complement.
AATACTTCTCCATTGGCTTCACTATGATAAATGGCAGTTTTTCTAAGCCATAGGCCCCTATCATTATTATTGTTGACATTATTATTATTATTATTATTATTATTATTATTATTCTGCTTTACAAGCTAAAATGGAAGGGGTTATATTTACATACCCTTCAAGCACAGCATGTGGAGTATTTTTTCCTGGACATATCTTGATTTCAATGTATTTCTTAACTTCTTGGTAGAGTTCCAATAACTCACAAGCCAACTTAGGGCAATCAGCATCTTACTGATGTTCCCCAGATAGATGGTATTTCAGGACTTTTAAGTCATATTCTGGGCAACATTTTATCTGCCTACTCATTCATGCCTTATTATTTGAATTTTACTTCCTAGCTGAATATAAATATGTACTAAGTTCTAAATAACTGCTGCCATGGAGCAAAGCAAAGATATACATTTGTCTACTAAAAACAAGGTAAGAAACCATTAGAATATCAGACCTCAAAGCCTGGCTTCACCCAGGAACAAAAAGAAGGGGGTGGGAGGCAACAGTTCTTTGGTAGTAAAGTGTTACTGGTTTTAGAGCACTGAGGTAGGTATTGAGAAAGAGGGATGGAATGGCGCATATAGAGAATGACTTCAGAAGGTTCTACCACTACTCAAGAATGACAAGATAAAATCCAGCTTCTGAGTCCCAATGTACATGGTAAAAGAATAGAATTTCATAATAAAAGAGGAAAAGCATGCACCCATCTTAGGTAAAAATCTTTTGAGGTCAATGCTAAATTAAATCCAATGACTCACTGAAATACTGGCAAGTTCCTGCCATTGGCATTGATGCTTTAAACAGAGATGGGACATTTGAAAGGTAGCAAATTTGATTCCTCAGCATTGGACCAGCCACAGTTTTTGCCTTACTCAGCCTGGTGGTTGTGTTGATTCCAAATCATACGAGGAGAGTAGGCCCATGGCTTAAAACATCCCCACGACGTCTCGATGATTAACTCAGCAGCTTGAGCTATTCCAAATGTTGCTCTCTTGTCGGAGAAAAAGAATAAATACATTGGGTGTGAGTGATGGCCAGCGAGGGAAAGCTGGAATGTTTGCTCAGCCTCAGTGTTTTGCGAGTTGAACAGCTTTCCAAAGCCACTTTTTTTCCCTCTCCAGATGTTCCTAAGGAAGATGCAAATGAGCATATTTTAATGTTGCAAAACTGTCAAATCCTGTCCAAGGAACCTAACAGAATGTCATCAGGTCCAGCAGGTCTCCTTTCGGATGGGGAATGTCTGTATTGCTATCAATCATATAATCAGAGGACTCCTAACAAAATACATACTGTTTTCCTCTTTCAAAACTACGGGCATTTCTCAATATTTTCATCCACACTATCTTAAATTAGTTTATTTTCTTGTAAATACTAGCTCATAAGTGTTATCCTATAATGTTGCTGCTGACACATTATTTCACAATCTTACCTCTGATATGTATGGGTGACTCTACTTCACAGATGCGTAGCCTGAGGAACAGAGAATGTAAGTAGACTTGCCCAGCATCTCTCCCGCCTGAATGGAAACAAGTATAAAAAAAAACAAAACACATTTCCCCTTTAGTTTTCCCTCAAGCTATCATTAGTTAGTTTTGGTTGTTTGTTTTCTTCCCAGGTTACACCATTTTTAAGGTGTTAATAGTATCACAAGGTTTCAGTTCTGAGTATAGCAAATGAGAGTTCAGAGATTCTCTGTTGATCTCCTGGCAGATAGAAAGGGCACTGCAGGATCTGTGCCCAACCCTGATTCATCCTATCCAATGAGAGCATCTGTCCCAGTCTGGATTAGCCAGAACTGAAATTTGAGAATATTTTCAGAGGCTCAACTAGAGGAAGGCCTTAGAATGTGGGCTAATAAAAGAATTCTGTGGATGCCAGGAAAGGAAAAGAAGAGAACACAAAGGTATAATAGAAAAGGCACAATCCCTACAGTATACACAAGCTATGACTCTGCCTTGCCAAAAAGCTGATTAAAATAGAAAAACTTACTCATCTAAATATTTGCAAATATCTTCATCACCACATAATTTAGGAAACATGAAATTTGACTAAACAGTCCAGGTTTCATCAGATTTTTTAGCTTAATATGAAGTCTGTCTAGAATGTCCAAAATGAAAAATAAATCCATCAATTATCTGGTTCCCTTCTGATATATTTGTTATAGTTAGTGAGCCAATATTGGTATATTATTAATTAAAGTCCGTAGTTTACTTAGTTTTTACCTAATGTCCTTTTTTGTGTGTGTTCTAGGAGCCCATTCAGGATACCACATTACATTTAGTCATCATGCCCTCCTTAGGCTCCTCTCATCTGTGATAGTTTCTCAGGATTTTCCTTGTTTTTGATGATTTGACATTTTTGAAGAATACCAGTCATGTATTTTGTAGGATGCCTCACTATTGGAATTGCCTCATGTTTGCCTTGTGATAAGACTGGAGTTATGGGAGTTTAAGGAGATCATAAAGTTCTCACCCCAATAAAAAGATATTTGTAACTATATGAGGTGATAAATGTTAACTAAACTTACTGTAGTAATCACTCACCACACACACACACACACACACACACACACACACACACACACACTTATATAACTCCAGATTATATTATAAATATAATCATTACATTATATACCTTAAACTGATACAGTGTTACATGTCAATTATATCTCAATAAAATCAGAGGTCTTAATAAAATCTGGAGTTACGGGTTATTCAAAGGAAAACCACAGAGATAAAGTGCCATTCTCATATTATATCAAGGGTACATGCTATCAACATGATTTATAGTTACTGATGTTAGCCTTGGTCACCTGGTTAAGGGTGTGTTTGTCAGATTTCTCCACTGTAAAGTTACTCTTTCCCTGCCTTTTCATAGAATATACTTTTGGAAGTAAGTCACTATGTACAGCCTAAACTCAAGGAGTGAGGAGTTTTGCTCCCCCTTCCAGAGGGTTGAGTATCTGTAGTTTATTTTGAATCCTTCTTCATCCTTCAGAGATTTTTCTCTTCTTCATTTATTAATTTATCCAGTCATTTATTTATATCAGCATAAACACATTGATATTTCATTTATACTTCAATATATACACACATATACACTTTATATATATAAAGTATATACTTCATATAACCTGAAGTATATAATATTATATAATGAAGTGTAAGCCAATACTACATTATTTATTTTGTTGCTCAAATTGTTCCAGCTTTGGCCCGTGGGTATTCTTTCGGTTGGTTTCTGATCAATGTGTGGGGTCTTTCTTTCCTGCTTTCTTTCCTTCCTTCTTTCTTTTTTATTCTTTTGAACATTTCCTTATTTTCTCACACTACAAGATGCTCTAGGCTCACCTTTTATATCTCTTGTTGCAATCCTAGAATCAGTCATTTCCCCCAAGAAACCTTTACCCCTTTTATCAGAGAATAGTATTACAAACCAAGATCTGAGTACTAAGTGTGGTCCTTGCTCCTATAACGTCATTTCTTTTAGGCCATCTCATCTGATGGAGCAAAAATATATGTTTTTATACTAACCCCTGTATATACATAAATGCATAAGTCTTTCTATATGTAACCATCTGTAGCTGTATTAAGTGAAACACATATTGAACTGGTATTTTCAGCTCTAATCCACTTCCACACGGATCCTTCTCACATCTTCTTCTTGTTTATGTGCAAACTCCTACTCCAACAGTGAGAAACTTGACCCTGCCATCAATTTTCTTAATCCAGTATACATGTATAGCAGTATCAGAATTGCTAATCTGAACTCCTTTGAGAAACAACTTCATCAACTTCAGTATAGTGTTATATACTATCTCTTTGTCTTCAGTCTTACATACATCACTTTTCTCCAAAGATACTTAGTTCAGCCCCTTTTCCCCATATTCTTCAGTGAGTTTGTATCATACATCTGTAATATAGTTAGATGTTCTTGTCAGGGTCTGCATTCTCTCCTGAGCTCCCCTAACCTTCTAAATGACTTTAAAAAGTTATTCCCAAGGCTCAAGGCAGTGGTTGCCCCACCCTTTGACTAAGGAGGCAGCCCTGATGATCTCTGAATCACCTTTGGGTTCAGTCTTCCCTTTTCTCGAAGAATAATGCAGCTGAATAGTTCTATTTCCATCCTGTTCCCTTTGGTCCAAACTGGCAGTGTTTGTTGGTATAATCCCTTCTTTATTCCTGGCTTCTGTGGAGATGACATGGGGCTTGAACTCACGAACCATGAGATCATGACCTGAGCCAAAGTCGGACACTCAACAACTGAGCCACCCAGGTGCCCTTCATTTTCTGTAATAGACATAGGCTGAGCATTTTCCAGATCCCTCAATTCTGGTTTTTTTGCTTAACAATTCCTTCAATTTATCTCCCTCCTCTCAAATTTTCTGTAAGTAATAAGAAGAAACCAAGTCACTCCATCAACACTTTGCTTAGAAATCACCTGCACTAAATACTAGAACACCAACACAACTCACCACTTAACTTCCATATTTCTACCAATATTCCCTTTGTGAGCTAATCTACGCTTTTTTTAGTATGCACCTCAAAACTCCTCCAGTCTCCACCCATTACCCAGTTTCAATGCTGCCTCCATATTTTCAGTTATTTTTTATAGAAGCAGCCCACTTCTTGGTACCAAATCTTGTATTGATCTGCTTGGGCTGCCATAACAAAATACCACAGACTGCATGGCTCAAATAACAGAAATTTATTTTCTCACAGTTTTGTACAGTGGACGGCCAAAGATCAAGCTTCTTGCAGAGTTCAGGTTCTGGTAAGAGCTCTCTTCCTATCTTGCAAATGGCCATCATCAACTTGCTGTGTCCTCATGTGATTCTCCTTGGTGTGTGCACAGAGAGATATCTCCCTTTTCCTCTTCTTATAATGTTACCAATCCTATTGGAATATAGCCCACCCTTGTGATCACATTGGTGGCTTGGGCCTCAACATATGAACTTGAGGTGGGAAGACACAATTCAGTTCATAGTAGTACACATTACAGCTCATTCTTTGCGCTATATACTTTTATGCATTTTGACAGATGTGTGACATCTCATATTCACAACTACACTATTATACAGAATAATTTCACTGTCCTAAAAATCCCCTGTGCTTCATTATTCATCCTTTACTCCTCCCACTGAACCCTTGACAACCACCGATCATTTTACTCTTTCTATAATTTTACTTTATCTAGCTATTTCGATCATTATAGACAAGCAAACTGTGCAAAATTTCTGTACCTAGATTATGTATATTCGAAGTGTACAAACATAATCTCTCAAGACATCTAAAAAGTTAAAAGTTTGAACTAAAAGAACTTCTAGATCCTATTTCATCTCAGATACTATAAGATATTATGATTTGTCCTGTTATTTCCCTATCAAGAGTGGAAGCAATTCTCTAAGCTTCTGTTGACATGAACTCACAACTGCTGAATACACACAGACCTCTGTATGTTATCTCTTATCCATCATAAAATAATGTCTCATATTTCCTTCTTGTTTTCTCTAATTTAAACTTAGAATTCATGACCAGACTAAAATATATTAAAGTACCAAGTTGTAACTGATGTTCAAAAATGCAATTACATGTATGATTAGCTTCAAGAAAATCCATATAAGTAAACTCACTCTATTATTCCCATTAAAAAATAATTTACCAAAATATTTATTTAAATAATACACCCTCTCAGTGCATTCCAAATTAGATTAAATTAACAAAAATGAATTTGATATGTCACTCTTCAGCTGATTTATAGCTACACCTCTGCAAATAAAAATTGTCAACCTGGCAGAATGATAAAATAACAAAACTTATAAATCTAGTTTTTCATATCTTTTACAAAAGCTTTATCAAGGCTTGAGACTGCTCTTTGTTAGGAACCAAATCCTCCTATTTGCAATAATTCTCTCTTAGTTTGTGTGGAAGTTTTAAAATATGTCTGCAAGTTTTCTGACATGCTTCCCATCAAATCTGAGCCAATTTAGTAACTGGCTTATAACCAAAAGAATGTAACAAAAGTGATCCTACACAAGTACAAAGGTTAGGTCCAAAAGAACCATATAGCTTCTACCTGATTCTTCTGGGAAACACTTTGGAGGAAGCCAGCAAACATATAAGAAGAGTCACCACCTTGAGACTTCCATGCTGCAGAGGCTACCTGTGGGGTCCCAGGTCCCTACTTTCAGCTGAGCTCAGCAATTGAGTTATTTCAACCCAGGCTTCAGATTTGTGCATCAGGAGCTTTCAGGTGATTTCGGACAGTAGCTGCCATCTTAAGCCTCTGAGTATTGCCACCTGAGGTCCCAGACATTATAGAGTGGAGACAAGCCAACCTCACTGTGCCCTATTTGAATTCCTAACCAAAATAATCAATTCTTTATGCCACTAAGTTTTGGGGGGTTTACTGTAATGGTAGTAAAAACTGGAAGAGTTTGTTTCTCCCCAAAGCAGACCCTTGATTAGGATTTGATTGCAAGTAGATTATTTGGGAGCTCATCCCAGGAAACAACACTTTGAGAGGAGGAAAAGTAGAATAGAGAAGGAAGAAAGTCAATATAAGTATGTCAGTGAGTAAGTCACAGCTGTGCTCAAATGGGATCCCTTGCTGCTAGGGACCTCTGGAAGATGGTGTAGAAAACGCTTCTAAGTTGTCCTACCTGATGTGTAAGGAAACTGGGGTATTTATCCATCAACATTCATTCACCATTGGTTGAGAAGTGTTCTAGGGTGTTAATATCCAGGCATCTGACCTACCCTACACATGGGCTGAGCACTCTCCTGCAGAAAATTCATAGGAACTTAAAGGAAAAAGTTGTGAACTTGGAATGATGAGTGCAGAGGGGGATATAAAAAGAGCCTCAAATCTGCTGAGCAGGAGTTTTTAAACTGACATCCATTGAGCCATGATTGGATTTACAATGGTCTACCAACTTTTGGAAACTATTTTTCAAATTCCACATATGTGAACATGTGTATATTTTTCTATGAGGAAATTCCGGATTTCGTCCAAATGGTCCAAGTGGTCTCTGAGGCAAAAAATGGTTAAGAATAAGAAGCCAAGATAACAAAAAGAGTTATTCACCTTAGGCTCTCTTTCTTATACCAGATAACCAGAATCAATAATAATTGTTGTTGTTATTAAATAATAGATAGGTATACAGTACTTAAACAGTAAGTCTTAGGAAACTGTATGGAACTATAGCAACCAAAACTTACTGGCAAAAAGATCGATTATCATACTGTTCCCTTGGCAGAAGAATTTTGGCAGATGAAGAAACTAGGGAATGTCCAAGAAAAAACAGTCACACTTCAACCACTGCCAAGATATGTGGTTTCACAAACAATACTTAGGCATCTGGTGGACAAGGCGATAAGTTATATCTTTATGAATAGTCTAAGAATGACACATTTAAGCACTTCTTTCTCATCAATGATGAATATTTTTATTAATACAAGATAATAAAGCAATAATACTCCAATGACAACCATAATAAGAATGGAAATCAATAAAATGTATTGATACCAAGACAATCTCAAAGGCATGTCCTCAGCACTACACTCAAGCAAAGTTTTCTTCTTTTAGTCAACTCCCTCCAGACTCAAAGAAAGGAGACCAGTTCCCAAAAAAAAAAAAAAAAAAAAAAAAAAAACAAACAAAACACAAAAAAACCTGTCAAATTATGCCTGATGGAATTTGGTATTCAGTTAATTGATACCTTAAGACTACCTTACTACATCTCCAAAACTGTAGCCACTCAAGGGTACTGTTTGACTAAAATTTTTATTTTTTCAATTAGTTATGTTGGCTTTTGCATCTCATTTCAATTTACAGCTATAAGACTAGTCCACCATTGACCATACTCCTAAATACTTCTCAAGTATTTTGTATGAATTCAAAGACAGTAAAAGCAAAGTGAATTTGAGTATAGTTTACAAATTCCTAAGCTAAAAAGTAAAATGAAAGTACTTCTAACTCTAGGGTTGCAAAAGACATCATTTGATTTCCTTTAATAAAAGATGCCTGCCACCTATGTCTGAACCAACTATTTAAGCTGTTTTTCCTAGCTCTCGGAGTAAGGGGCTGTACCTCCTGTTACCAAGCCTCTCCTCACTCCTTCACCCCATGAGTGAGTCACTCATCCAAATACTGTTTTGTTAATGTTTCCCTAAGAGTGTCTGTTGATGATAATTTGTTACTAAGAAGCCCATAATGACTTTTAATTATAGTATCTACTGTCACATACTATCATTTAAATCTCAATGGATGTCACTTTCTCCTTCTCACTCAGAAAAAAATACAACATTTTCCCCTTCAAACATATGCATTAGCACATAGTTTATGTTTTCCTTGGACAGGTTAAGTGAGTTACAAAATGCTGGCTTCTGAAATTACTATCTGATTTGAATTAGCCCAAATATGGAAAAAATCCTATTATCTGTCTGTCCATAATCTATATATAAAAGACACAATGCTATTTCAATAAGTACAAAAAAACTGTGTTGTAATGTTGTTGGAAAAAAGTCTTAGAATATAGCTTTGTAGTTCTTAAATGTCTTCACAGCCTTTCAACTGTGAAGTTGATTTTTGTCGATATAAATATTATTATAGAAAATGCCACCATATATTTGAACTACTTATCATTTTGCATGCTGCAATAAATTCCATGGAAGTATTAAGCTCTCCCCTATCAAAATTAAAAACCAATATAAAACATGTGAATACTAAACTTATCTCAATCAGGGATTGGTAAGATATCCCTGGGAAAGTTGTATTATTAAATTATGAGCTCATTTATATATGCTTATTACTATCTGACCACATGATTAGACTTCAGATACAGCTAACTGAAAGCTTTTTTTTTAATCAGTAAGGCACCAATTGTTTTATCACTTTAATTTCATAGAACAAGTATGGTTATCTTTTTACTGATTTATCTGAGTTTATTAATTCATTGAACCATTTAAGTTATTTGTATATGTGGACCTAATTTTTAGCTTATATACAAAGAAAAAAATTAGAAAATAAATTATAATAAAATTTTCAGCTATGTCTCAAGGGGTGATGACTAGTTAAGAAATGGTAATGACCACTTAACTGCAAAGAAACTCACTAAGAAGAATAACATACATTCTAAATCCTCCTCTGATGGGAAAAGGAGAAGATAATCAGTGGTAGACTATGCTAGTGGGCTTCTCTGAGCAGCACCGAGCAAGTGTATCTTTCACCTAAAGTTGCAGGCAATCAAAATTGCACAGCGTCAAGAGCCAAGTGGGAGACATAAAGGAATCCAAGACCAAAACAGAGAGAAGAGTCTAAATAGGTCCACCAGAGCAGATTTTAAGAATAAAAGACACCACGAAGTCCACACTAACAGCCACAAAACCAAGAAGGGTGATTAGGATCAGGATGAGAAGAAACAAAGACTGCACCTGGGTAATTACACTGGGCAATATATGGGCAATCGTTGAGCAAGATCTGAGGGATATGATGCATGAAACACCTGGAAGGAATCATTCCCATCCTACCAATACACAGAAGCCGGTGGAATGGAAGACCAACTACCAAACCAAGTTGAATCAGAATGATTACCTGGAAATAATGAAAATGTAAAGCACTGATTTATCTGAGTTTCAAAACTCTAGTAAAAAACAAGGATAAGAACAAGGAAACATTCAGCTCCTAACTCTGTAGGTTTTCCATGTCAATCATAGATTCTGCTTTTCATATGGAAATCAGAAATAGGAATGATTGATGCTGACTTAATTACCAAACCACAAAATAAAATAAGAACTCATTGAAACATGTACACTACTGGTAAAATTACAGTGTTTCCAAAAACCTTATTTTCTGAGTACATAATGAAAGACTAGAGTGAAGAAGGTAAATATCTATGTTTTAAAGAAAAATACTAAGAATGATAAAAACATTTCATTTTAAAGATAGGACCAATGTTTCTATCAGGTGTAGATAAAAACTAAAGCTATCAACCTGGAAATCTTCCAGCAGGTCCTGAAACATTCTTAACTCTTGGATGAATACTCAGCACATAAAAAATTAAAAGACTTTCATCAGTGATAGGTTATTTTCCCATTTGTAAACAATTAAGAGTATTTGATTACTACCAACTATTTGATAATCCATTCAACAAATATTTACAGAGTATCTGATATATACTCAGCACTTTACTATAGGTACTAATCATGGTTCCTCTCCTCAAGTAACTCATAGTTAGTCAGGAAGATAAGAGAGAAACTCAGCAAAGAATCAGAGAGCAATTCAGCATTAAGCTATAATGTTGAGCCATGTTTTGGTTATTTTAGGAGAAAAGGGACAAGATACTGGCTGACAATATCCATTTGAAAAGGGATGATAATAATGAGAAAGTGGAAGAGAAAGTGAAGAAAGGGAAAGAGGAGGAAGACAATCAGTTTTTGTTATGTGTTAGGCACTAGGCTATGTTTTTTACATACAGCAGCTGTTTTTTATAAGCTCATATTAATTACAACAATAAAAACATCTAATAATTTTTACTGCTCTTATTTTTTGAGTGCTAGACAAATATTTACAAATATCAACTCCTCCAACTCTTACAATAAGTCCTGTAAAATGGGTTTTTCCCCCACTTCACAGATTGGAGCCTCTCTTGGGTTGCACTCTAGCACCACTATACCATAAATTATCAGTGTGTAGCCTGAAGGTGGATTAATCTCCTTTATTTTTAATTTAATTTTCTTCTGCAGAACTAAGAAAGTTTAGAACTTTCTGAAGGAATACTACTAAAATAAAATAAGCAAAGGTAAAACACAAGAAAAGAAAAATTAAAAGGCAATACCTAAACAAACAAAATACAAAGTGTATTGAAAGATCATGTGTTCAATTTGAGAACACATGTGTTCAAAAAGATCATGTGTTCAATTCTTAAGCCCATTTCTTCCAGTTCTCTTTTCCTAGATACCTCCTACTCATTCTTTAGGATTCAGGTCAAGAGTCATGCCCCTGACCAAGACACGCATGTGCAGACACACACACACACACACACACACACACACACACACACACCCCCCTCATCATTGTGAAGTCTGATCCAAGTACTCCTTTGGCTTTCCATACATAACACACTACATCTCCCTGACTTCGAACACATCATACCTCAAGGTTGACACATTGTCAACATATTCTGATGCCCATTTGATGGACATAATTCTTACCACCTCTGAGGAAAGAGCCTCTCTGTTTTGATCAGTGACCAGACTAAGAGCTCAAGGTAGGAGAGATCTCAACTTGATGCAAAAAAGTCAAGGGAACAGAGATGGGGTGAGAAAAGAAGAAAAAGAAAAAAAGAAAAAGAAAAGAAATGGGCTGAGCATTTCACATTTAGATTTCCCTTATTCTTACAATCACCCTACCAGAGTTTATGCACTAACATTTTAAGGTTCTGGAGCTCTGCCTCAACTACCTCTGTACATTTAGTTTGACTCCTAACAAGTATCTAAACCCCTACAAGATAGAAGCAGCTAAATAATAAGGGGAAGGAGAAAGTTACTAAAAGTCATAAAGATACCAATGGAGGATCCAACTTAACCAAAATGAATGCAAAGAAATTACAAAAGGCAAAGAAACTCAAAAACACCCTGACACCCATTTAATGTTAAGGCAAACAGCCCTAAATTCCTCAGTAGTTCCTGAGAGCATCATTGTATAATAAAAACATTTAAGAATTAATGTTAGGGGCGCCTGGGTGGCTTAGTCAGTTAAGTGTCAGACATCAGCTCAGGTCACGATCTCACAGCTCAAGAGTTGGAGCCGCGCATTGGCCTCTGTGCTGACAGCTCAGAGCCTGGAACCTGCTTCGGGTTCTGTGTCTTGCTCTTTTCCTGCCCCTCCCCTGCTCACATACACATACACCCACTCTCTCTCTCTCAAAAATAAATATTTAAAAAATTTTTAAAGAATTAATGTTAATAATGATTGCAATCACAAATAAAGATCAGTTTATATTGATTATACTTTATTTTACAAAAATTAATGTTTTGTAATTTATTATTATTATATTCAACATTAAAATATTAAAGCTAGCACAAATAAACTGGCCCTCAACAACCTAAAAATTCCAACAAAATAAAATAACTCACTCCTTAGCAAGATTAAAGGTCTCAAGATTTCCTTGCATCAGGCGGTTGCTCACATATGAGAGGCATTTCTTTTTTTAAAAAGTTAAAGAATTGTGAAGGCTGATGTTTAGAATGTTTATTTCTCCCAAGTCTGCCTATAAAAATACAGTAAAACTTTATTAAATAGTAAGCCAGTAAAATGCAGTGTTAAATTATTTGCACAGGGACTGGACTGAAGTTTGCATTTGCATTATCTATGTATAATTACGAAAATTATTAGTAAATCAAAATCTCCAGGGGGATGCTTAAGCAAATCAAGGGAAGGATTGATTGGCATTCATTCTCTCTCAATCTCATCTTTGGAGAACACACTGAGATTTCCAAATATCTAGAGGCACAAAAGGGGTTACATGAAAAAAATAGAGTGAAAGAATAAGGTTTTAAACAAAGCATACAGGCTGAGTGAATTATTCAATATTAAATGGCTTTTCAAGTTGCAAGACAAGAATGAAGACTTTGTCACTTCGTTCTGGGTGACATGTTGACAGATAGATAGCTCAGCAGAGGACAAAGTTTTTATATGCCTGTAATAAGAACATTAACGAATTTGACAGTAGACAGCAGCTTGTACAAACTGCTGTGCTGATACCATTCTCTGTCCAAAGACGACAAGTAATGATAATGATGAAAATTAAGCAAGGAGGGTGATATTAATAAGGTTACAAAGAATACTGAAAATAAATACAGATGGGGAGACTCCTATGCATCTGACATCTTCAAAATGACTAACATTTTAGATGTATGGTTATTACCAGCCAAGTGCTTTTCCTTTATCTCTTGTTCTCTATTCTCTTACCCAGCCCAAATGAACCTAAAATCATTCCAGGCTGCATTTGGTAAAGCCTTATCTTTTAGAAGACAGTATAGAATGCTTTAGAATATGTCACAATAGAGAGTTAAAAGCCAGGAGTGGAGTATGAAATTAAGTTTGTGAAATGACCTGTGAGTAAACACAAATGACATATATGTGCATATTGTGCTTATTACATGCCAGGCACCTTACTAAATCTAGAATTAAACAAGATACACAAAATCATCGTTTTCCTAAAGTTCACGTTCAAGTGGTTAAAATAGAAAAAATTAGTCAAATAAATGGACAAGCAAATTAACAAATATGCACATACATTTCCTTATGAAGGAAATAAGATGGTGAACTACAGTGACTGAGAGAGGTTATGATAGATAGGTGATCAGAGAAGGCCTCTCAGAAGATATCAATAATATCTCAGTGAATTTGGAGAAAAGATCTAGGGCATTTATGGCACTTTTGCAAAGAAATTTTAGCATGATTGCTGAATTAGATATAAAAGCGGCTAATGTTCAATAGGCCATCACTATCTGGGGTTATCTGTTCCACTGGACAGATATTATGTGCATCCCTATAGGGAAAAAAATCCATGAGTAAAAAAGGGAACTTTGCTAAGTCTATAGTGAGCTGAGACCTAAGGGATGAGAATGAGTAAGTCAAACAAAAAGATGGGGATGCTGGAAGGATGGGGGAGCAGTGAATGCTCTAGACATAGAGGGAAGAGTAAGTGCAATGGCCAAGAGATAGGCAAGGATTAGAAGAACTGAAAGGAGGCCAGTGTGGCTAAAGCAGAGTGGTCAAAGAGGAGAGCAACATGGGAGGAGGCTGATAAGGAAGGGAAGAGCCAGTTCAAGCAGAAGCTTTTAAGTTGCATTTTTACTGTAAGATTAATTGGAACCCACAAGTTGGAAGGGATGATCATATATATGTTTCTAATAGGTCACCCTTACTTCTACATGGAGGTGGACTGTACGGGAGGAGAGTTGAAATAAGGAGTCCTGGTAGACTGTTAGTTTATTTCAGTAGTTCTGGCAAGACCTGATGGCAGTTTGAATAGAAATGAAATGAAGTAAATGGACACGAGACTAATTTTGAGGTAACAAAAATTGGATTTGCTTATGAACTGATGTTGGAATGAGGCAATGGAAGAATCAAGGAGGTCTCTTAAGCCTTTTCCCTGGTTACTGAGATGGGAAATGAGTGGAAGAAGAAAAACAGGTGTGGGAGTATACAATCAGGAGTACCACACCATGAGTCATGTACAGAAGGCTGGGAGAAAGTGTTCTACACCACAATACTTAAGACTCTAAACTGAATCACATGGTCAAGTAAGAGACAGGATGATATAAGAGAAATGCTCCGCAAGAGGAATTAGAAACTCTAAGTTCAAGTATTTGTTTTACCACTTCTTTAGAATTATACAACAGATATGAAAAGGACACATACTCCTGCCTCTCATTGATCAAAATACCCTCTACTAGATCCAGTGATTAGATACTCATTATCCCAGAAGACAGCCACTCCGTTTTTGGAAATCTCCAACTGTTAAAAAGTTCTTAATATTGAATCAATATTCAGTGCAACTACATACACCAAGCTTAACCTCTCAACCACCCGATAACTTCCCCTGGTATTCTCTTTACTGCCTCTGATACCTAAATTTGAACCCTGGTTATAACCATGTCTATACCTTCTCAATGTCTACATTAAAAATAGCCAAAATTATAATTTTTGTAATGGTAATAAGACTTAAGTACTTTGACATTCTGTAATTATAAATTCTTAATCTGTTTGTAGTTCAATTTTCCCATTTATTATATGAGAAATATTGCAGATTTTGAGGGGTTTCTAAGGAAATCATAATCGTTTTCTAGTCTGCTGACTTACGGTCAGTGAAGCTAAAACATGTAACTGAACAAAAGAACTGAGCAAAATAATTTAATTTTCACTTGCCCACTGATTTTCCATCTTTCAAAACTTTGTTTTCAGCTCTCATTTTCTCATCTCCTCTAATTCATTTTTCAGCTATCATTTAGTAGGTTTGGGTAGACAACAGAGTTAAATTCATACTGTTCAATGTCATGATAAGCCAGAAATCTAACAATGTAAATTTCTATTTCTTTTTCCCCTCCAAAATTATTTATTCAAAAATTTGGTTGTTTCAAGAAGTGGGCAGAAAACATGAATAGACACTTCTCTAAAGAAGACATCCGGATGGCCAACAGGCACATGAAAAGATGCTCAATGTCGCTCCTCATCAGGGAAATACAAATCAAAACCACACTCAGATATCACCTCACGCCAGAGTGGCCAAAATGAACAAATCAGGAGACCATAGATGCTGGAGAGGATGTGGAGAAACAGGAACCCTCTTGCACTGTTGGTGGGAATGCAACTTGGTGCAGCCACTCTGGAAAACAGTGTGGAGGTTCCTCAAAAAATTAAAAATAGGCCTACCCTATGACCCAGCAATAGCACTGCTAGGAATTTACCCAAGGGATACAGGAGTACTGATGCATAGGGGCACTTGTACCCCAATGTTTATAGTAGCACTCTCAACAATAGCCAAATTATGGAAAGAGCCTAAATGTCCATCAACTGATGAATGGATAAAGAAATTGTGGTTTATATACACAATGGAGTACTACATGGCAATGAGAAAGAATGAAATATGGCCCTTTGTAGCAACGAGGTTGGAACTGTATAAGCCATACAGAGAAAGACAGATACCATATGTTTTCACTCTTATGTGGATCCTGAGAAACTTAACAGAAACCCATGGGGGAGGGGAAGGAAAAAAAAAGGAGGTTAGAGTGGGAGAGAGCTAAAGCATAAGAGACTCTTAAAAACTGAGAACAAACTGAGGGTTGATGGGGGGTGGGAGGGAGGGGAGGGTGGGTAATGGGTATTGAGGAGGGCACCTTTTGGGATGAGCACTGGGTGTGTATGGAAACCAATTTGACAATAAACTTCATATATTGAAAAAAAATTTGGTTGTTTCATTTTATTTTATTTTTTTTTTTTTTAATTTTTTTTTTCAACGTTTATTTATTTTTGGGACAGAGAGAGACAGAGCATGAATGGGGGAGGGGCAGAGAGAGAGGGAGACACAGAATCGGAAACAGGCTCCAGGCTCTGAGCCATCAGCCCAGAGCCCGACGCGGGGCTCGAACTCACGGACCGCAAGATCGTGACCTGGCTGAAGTCGGACGCTTAACCGACTGCGCCACCCAGGCGCCCCGGTTGTTTCATTTTAAATTTAAGACCCTCAAAGATAAATTCTACTATAATCAGATAGATAGATAGATAGATATTTTTTTAAGTGAGTAGTAGGAAAGATTAAGGCAATACAGAACATTTAGAGGGTCTCTGGGCTGGTCCTAGTGTGGTTGATTCATGATCACCCAGTTTTTCAAATAACTATGCAGTGATCCAAAATAGATGCTCATAGAAAAGAGACACTGTCCTTTTAGGGGTTCATTATTGCTACATGGTTAACAGCTCTGAAACACTCAGGTGGTTGGTATAGTCACACAAAGGGAACTTTATACAAAGGAAGGAAAACTTTCCACACAAAGAAAGAGTTCATGCCTCTTCCAAGAAAAGCTGTAACATTTTGGCAGTTAAGGATTTCTGATGGCTCATGGATACATGTACTTAGAACTCCAATTTTTAACATATCCTCAATGCTAACTTTAGAACACCCCTGGTAAAATCTTCTACTGCTGTGCACAACTGGTTTTCCATATGAATACTATGTACTAGATACAACTGCCTATAATATATTCACTATCTTAGGAGTAATCACATAATGGTAGATTTAATGACATCTCAAGGATAAATTCTCCTTGAAATACAGTTTCTTTATGAAAATACAATAAGGATAGGAAGGCATAATAAGGATTTGGGGGTCCCAGGTCATTGGTTTAGAAGCAAGTCTGGTATTCATTAAGCAAATGTTATACACTCTGAATATTAAATGATAATTCATGTCAAGGTAGGGAGACAGCAGGTGGCCAGTCTACTTATATTTCTCACTGCTTTCTTAGTAACATAAATATTATCAAGTAGATCATGAATGACTTCACAAAATATTCAAAGTGAAATGAGAGAAAAAGATGATTCTGCAAAAAAGAAATCATGAAAATATTTCAACCTGTCCTGAATCAGTGAGATACATCATTTCTTTGTCCCTTTTTTCTCCTTCACTTTAGCAATTTTGACCATGGCTGTGCTTTGTGCAGAGCTATGGCTGCATGCTGTCCTTTTTAGGATCTAGGAATCTTGAAGAGTCAGACCCCACCTGCTACCCTTGTTTTTCTTCTTCTTACCTGTAACTTTACATTTTCAGCCCAAAGTTGGGAATCTTAACAAAAAGCCAATCTCATTTTTATTCTTGTCATAGGTACAATACTCCTCTCTTGGCAGAAGTCCTGCTTTATCTTTTCAAGGCTTATTCCCATTCTGATCATGTTTCTTTCTTTGCTTTCAAGACTAGTTCTTAGGATGTTTTCCATGTATATATAACCTGTATATGGAAAATGCAAAAATAGCTACAATTGTTTGTAGATACTCCTATCAAGGATGGAGTCTATAGCTCTACTCCTTGAATCTGGGCAGACTTCTGACTTTTTTTGGTGAACATAATGTAGCATAAGCATTATTGGGTGAGTTTCCATCTTAGATCTCAAGAAAATTGTGCATTTTTTCTTCTTGCTGCTATTGAATCCTGCCACCATATGAACAAGTTCATGCTGAAAGATACAAGACCATGTAGAAAGAGGTCACAGCCATACAAACTGTTCCAGTCAAGTCTATCATAAAGACTTGTAACAACCCATCCAATGACCATAGATAAATGAGCCAGCTCAGCTGAAACAGGCTGAATTCAGTCCGGACCAGAAGAATCACCTTGATGAACCCAGCCCATGGATACTGTGTAGAATTGTCAGCTAGATAAAAGGATGTTGCAAGCATTAAAACCAATGACACCCCAGTAGCAAAAAGCACTCCCTGAACCCAGATGTTGATTTCTTTTTTTTTTTTTTTTTTTTAATTTTTTTTTTTTCCAAACGTTTATTTATTTTTGGGACAGAGAGAGACAGAGCATGAACGGGGGAGGGGCAGAGAGAGAGGGAGACACAGAATCGGAAACAGGCTCCAGGCTCTGAGCCATCAGCCCAGAGCCTGACGCGGGGCTCGAACTCACGGACCGCGAGATCGTGACCTGGCTGAGGTCGGACGCTTAACCGACTGCGCCACCCAGGCGCCCCCAGATGTTGATTTCTAATATGAATCTTCAGTAAAAGAAACCAAGGCTCCTTGGAGAAATAGCTGATTCCAAGGCTGAGGCAGGAAATACTGAAAATGAGCCTGGAGGCTGACAGAAAGTTAAGAACTGCTAAAAAAACAAACAAACAAACAAACAACAACAACAAATCAATCAAACAAACAAAAACAACTACATGGGCGGGGGTATACTGAATGGACACAGGACCCAAAGAGTTCCCAAGAGCCAAACCTGGAGTAATGTAATATACGATATAACCCAAAGTGGAAAATAAATACCCATGGGTGTATATTGATATAAATAACTGAATGAATGAATACACAAATGGAAGAGAATAGTTAAGTCTCCCATGCAGAAGAATTCCAAATTCCAAATTATGTAGATACTCCACACTGTGCGTGGTACTGTAGACCACACAATGCACATGCCCATATCAGGTTCCTTCACCTGGTGCTTCCTAAGCTACCAGTTCCGTTGATATCTTCTCTAAAATATGTTGTAAATCTGTCCATGTCTTTCCATCTTGACAACTGCCAGCTACAAGCCACCAGCAAGTCACCTGGACAAAAGAACAATCTCTGCTAAGCCCACTAGCTTCCAGTCTCACACCACCACAATCCATTGCCCAAGTAGCCAGAGAGCTTTTTCACATTGTGTGAAGTAAATAAATAAACTAGCCAACAAAACTCTTAAAACACTTAAAATCCATAGAGCCTTTGCATAAATACTTTTTTCTGACTGGGATGGTTTCTCTCCTAGCTCTTTGCATAGTTGGCTTCTTGTGTCATTTGGCATTAAAGGCCCTCTTTGAGTACCTATTCCAAAGTAGCAGCCCAGTCACTGTCTATCATGGATCATTACTTTCTTATTCCTATGATTGTCCTAGCTTGGTGGTGTCCTCAACAGAATGGCTACTCCTGCAAGGGGTCATCCAGGAACCCAGGCTGATGGCTGCTCTTTTATCTTCAATGTGTGAGTTTTAGAGTCACCCTGGGGGTGGGGGGTGGGGGATGGCCTAATCACTCCAAAAGGAGGAGGATCACATGGGAGAGGTTTTCATGGACGAGGCCTGGAAGTAGCACACATCACTTCTACCCACATTCTATTGGGGAAATACTGGCTCACATGTAACTGCAAAGGAGGCTGGGAAATAAAATCTAGCTCTGTGCCTAAAAAAGGGGGTCTGATTTTTGTTGGACAGCTAGTAGTCTCTGCCTTTTGAACAACAAATCTATGTACTTGATGCATACTTTGGCTATCTTGGAAGAAAAATGGGACATCAAATAAGATTTCGATTTAGTTAGGAAATACTAGCTCCTGAAAACCCAAATCCCCCACATGTCTTAGGACAGTTAAGTATTTTATTATTCCAAATTACAAGGCAGCTTTCTCCTACCTTGAGATTCACCATTCCTTAGGGCTCCTGAGTCCTCTGCATTTATCCATAGATGAGGGAAGAATACAAAGAAACTCCATCCATTTCCTGAAAGTTCCACCCTATAAATCAAAGATCACTTTCATTTACATCCCATTAGTGAAAAGTGGTCACATGGCAAGACATGGATACAAAGGCAATGTAGTCCCTGGTTGAGCAGCTGTCTTCCATTGATAGCTCCACACTAGGGAAAGGGCGTATCAATTTTTTTGGACTGTTGACCTCACCAAAACAAGGCCCAGCCATTTATCTCCAATTTAGAACATGTTACTAGAATCTTTACAAAATAGACTATTTTGAACACAAAATCACCTTCCCTCCTGTTATATCTTCACAGAATCAAATTTTGCTTTGAGACACAGGATGCACGTGTAAATATGTCATTTGCTCGCTTAAATCATTTAATAAATTCCATTGCTCTTAGAATAAAATGCAAACTGCTTATTATGACCTACAATAGCCTATGGGTTCTACCTCCTTCTAACCTCTCTAACCTTAAAAACTACATTCCTCCCCTTTGCTCCCCCTGCTCTGACCACACTGAGACTCTTTTAAATTATTTAAATGCCCCATTCCCTCTACCAGAACTTCCCTATGTTATTCTAGAATGCTTTCTCCCCAACTTTCCTCATGGCTGATTTATTCTCTCCCTTCAAGCTTAAGCCCAGTGGTCACCTCTTCAGAAGGGTATTCACTGGCCAGCTCTCTAATGGGGATCCTTTCTATTCCCTCCCTTGTAATTTTGTCATAGCAGCTGTGTCAATCTGTAGTGATGTTGTTGAGTGGTTTGCTTGTTTACTATTTGTCTCTCCACTTGAACCCAGGTTCCCTGAATGCAGGGACCATATCAGTCTTATTCACCATCATAAACCTATTGCTTTATAAATGCCTAGCACATAGTTAGCAACCAATAGGATTTTTTTTGTTTGTTTATTCAACCATTTATTTATTTATTAATGGATGGATAACCAGATGGATCCAGTCAAATCCAAACACATACCTTGAATGGGTTACTTCATCATTACTGATGAATAGGCTACTACATCATTACATATCAGAACCTGACCCTCTGGCATGACCTTAGTAGTACCCTCTGTATCAAGAAGGAAAAATAAAAAGACTAAGCCACCCTACATTGACACTTCCTGGCACTGATTTCAAATAAGCAAAGAGAATGCACTGACCAACTGTGACTTTCTAAAAGAAATTACCATCAAGTTACCCACAGTGCACAGGCTACCAAGGAAATATCCCAGGAGAGGTAGTGATGGGATAGGGGGCAGGGCATCTGAGCATTCACATTTCATATCAGTTTGAAATCAATGAGTTCTTCTGCCAACTAGATTCATTTTTTGAATAGGCTTGAATTAATTTGCTGTGAAAAAAAATCAAAAGTATGCTTTTTCTGGGGACAGAAAGATGTAAATGCAGGGGTCTGGCAGTGGGGAGGGGGAAGAAAGGAGATTGATAAACAGGGACAAAAAAAATGTTGGCAGCCAAAAAAGGTGCTGTATATTAGCTACTATGATCTAAAATGGCCCAGTAGAGATCAGCGTAACATCTGCCTTGCTCATTTCTCGCATGTCTACATATTCATGCCCAGCTTTCAGAATTCTCTGGAGGCACTTGAGTATATAGGAAGATGAGTTCCAATGAGCTGCAGCCTCCTGCTTTGCTGAAGGGATACAAACAGAAATCTTGCCTCCCTGATTCAAGTTCAGCCTCAAGCATTTTTGAGCCTTTACTAACCAATGCAAATTCTAGGAACAAGTGATAGAAGAAATGAAAGATCAATAAAATACTCAACATAGGTTGGACAAATATACACAAACTGCAGTGGGGCCACATGATAAAATGGCAAGGGCCCTGGAATCAGAACTTGAGTTTCAAATCCTGGCTCTACCTCTTGCAACCATGTGGGAAGTCACTGACTTGGCACTGACCCTCTTCATCTGTAAAATAAGCAGACACAAGGTGCTGTGAGGATCAACTAATATCTGTGAAATATCAGATGTTTAATAAGTGCTCAATGAATGATATTGTGTTTATTATTTAGAACAATCCAAGTACCCAACAAGCTCTTTTTCTTCATACCAAATTGTCTGGAGATTTGCCTGAATTATCTAGAAAACTATATCAGCACTGCCCTAAACCTTGACTTTGGTCATCAAACCACTGTGCTCTTGTCACTGAACAATACACTAAGTCCAATAAATCACATCTTCAAGCTTCTGTTTGTACTGTTGCTTCTGTTCCATCTATCCTACACGCTGCCTTTCAGAAGCCAATATTTCAGTTAAGCTTTGCTGGATACTCCCACTCAGATTTGATCTCTTTTTCCTCTGCACCCATTTCTCCATTTATTCATGCATTCCATAAAAAGTTATTGTTGACCTGTTAGATGTCAGGGAATTTTGTAGATGCCTAGGAAACAAAAATGAATAAGACACAGTCCCCACTGTTACAGTCTAGTGAGGAAGACTGAGAGTTGAACAGATAATTGCATTCAAGTGTGATACATGCATTAAAGGTGTGCACAAGGCACTTGGGAGCCCATGGGAAAGACTCTTCTCCAAAAGCAGTTGCTTATATCTCTGCCTCACAGTCACTTTGATTTTCTTCGCCTCATAGTTTATTGCTAACAGAACCAGCTTCCCTGTTACATTGTAAACTCCTTGAAGCCAGATGCTGTCTTATTTGTCTTTGTATTCCTTTAACGTCTTGCACAATATGCTGCAAATAGTAGGTATCCAATAAATGTGTTCTGAATGTATTATCAATATGTGGATGAACTGAAGCCATCAGCAATCAGCACTTGCAAATGATTTGGTCGGTCTTAAAAGATCTATATTCTGTGAAAGGCAACATATATAGTACACTGTTATAAGAATAAGGGTATTAAAGCCAGATAGCCTGAGTTCAAATGCCTAGACTAGTCTTCAACAACTGTTTACATTAGGCAAAGTACTTCATCAGCCTGTGTCTCAATTTCTTTGTCTGTTAAATGGAAGTGATAAAAACAGTATCTACCACATAGGGTTGTTATAAAGATTAAATTAATTAATCTATTCATTAAAAGTACTTAGAAAAGTACCATAATTGTAGCTTCTAATAAACATTAACTATCTTCTCCTCTTCCTAAACAGACTTAGAGACCTCCACCCCTGTAGAACACAGACTGCTGCAGGAAGAGCAAAACTTTGAATTCCACATATAAAACATAGTTTTTGGTTTTTTTTTTACTTCTTGCCAAGTCTAGCTGCAATGCGAGTCTCTTACAAATCCAGAAACTACTGAGTTATAACTTTTACAGGCCATACTGTTATCTTTTCTGACCACACTAGAAAATATAATGCCATCTTAAGGAAGTCTCATTTGAAATTATTACCTCTATTCATTGACTGATATCAATGTGGAAAGCCTCAATAGAAATAATAAGTAAAAATTGACACTACGTTCCTATTATGTGTCATGTACTTAACATACGTTATTTCCAATCCTTAGAACCATATGCAAGGTAGATATTGTTAGATCGATTCTATAGATGATAAAACTGAGGCTCAGAGAGATCAAAAAGTTCTTCATGGAGACGTCTCACTACTGCAAGTAGTTGGACACACTCTAGCTCCATGTCAACTGCAATCCTTTTACTCTTTACAGTACGGCTCGAACTAGTTTTAGTTTGCTCTTGGCTACATTACCCTCAATCTGCTTATTCAGCACCACTGAGAAAGACAAAATTTCCAGACAGAAGTAAAAATAGTTGGATTTAAATTTTATCATTGAAAACACTTTGCCTTGTAACTTCAATAATTTAGTGTGATTCAAGGTGTAAACAAGGTTACAAGACTCCTGATACCACGCCCATCTTTCAGACACTACTATAGCAAGGTTGACTGACATATGGCTATGGACCTGATTTTCTGAGATTGGTAGGCATGGACATTCCAGGGCCCCTGTTTGCCAGTTTCAATATTTAATAGCTATTAAGCGTACTTTATCCTTTTTCATATATTTAAACCCTCTTTGCATGCTAAACCCATTAGCTTTTATTCTGTCCACTACAGATTTAGAGAACAGCTGTCCATTGCCATCTTTATAATTATCCTTCATATGGTCTAAGGCAGCACTGTCCAAGAGAAAATAATGTGAGCCACATACATAATTTTAAATTAACTAATAGCCACTTTAAAAAAAAAAAAAGTAAAATGAAGTAGGTAAAATTAATTTTAATACTGTATTTGTTTCCTGTGACGGCTATGACAAATCACCACAAACTTGATGACTTAAAACAACACATTTATTCTCTTCAAGTTCTGAAGGTCAGAAGTCCAAAATAAGTATCACTGAGTCAAAACCAAAATGTCAGTAGTGCTGCACTCCCTCTGGGGACTCTAGGGAAAAATTATTGCTTTGCTCTTCCAGCTTCTAATGGTTGCTGGTGTTCCTGGCTTATGCCACATCACTCCAATTTCTGCCTCTATCTCTACATCACCTTTTTTGTGTGTATGTCTAACTCCCTCCACCTTCACCTCATAAAGACACACGTGATTGCATTTAGGGCACTCCTGGATGATCTAAGATAATCTCCCCATCTCAAGATCCTTAACTTAATCATATCTACAAAGATTCTTTTTCCAAGTAAGGTAACATTTACAAGTTCCCCCAATTAGGGTCTGATATGTTAGAGGCCATTATTCAACATTTTATTTGACCCAATATATTTAAAATAATATCATCCCAATGAGCAATCAATATCTCATGCTAAGTCTTCCAAATCTAGTGAGATAGATATATATATATATATATATATATATATATATATATATATATATATAATGTGTTATGTAAAATGTTAAAAAAACTATATATAATATATACAATACAAAACATAAAATATCATATTTATATAAAATTTTCAATACACCTCAATTAGAATTAGCCATATCTCAAGTGCTCTACAGCTACATGTGGCTACCATGTTGGATAGTGCAGTTAGGATTGCCTTAATTTTCTTATCAAACAAGTTTCTTTCTTTGCTCAGAAGCAAAGAAGATTCTACCAATTTCCTCAATAAAGTTGTCCCCATTCAGTTTTTTTTATCACCCTGGGTATAATTCTTGTATTTTTGCCTCACAGTATTGCTGTGCAGATTAAATTATGAAAA
Organism: Puma concolor; assembly: GCF_028749965.1. Taxonomy (NCBI): domain Eukaryota; kingdom Metazoa; phylum Chordata; class Mammalia; order Carnivora; family Felidae; genus Puma; species Puma concolor. The sequence goes on along the minus strand of NC_141670.1, from coordinate 137,958,678 downwards.
CTCTCTGGAAAACCGTCCTTTCCAGAGCCACCCAAATTTATTGCCAAAGTTTTCTGCTCAGTATCTCATAGTCATTCACACTCATACACTTGGCATAACTGAAACCTATAACAAAATAGCAAAAGTGAAGGAATAGGCCACTCTACAGACTAGAGCTAGGAGCCTAAGGAGTACAGCTGGTCATGGATAAGAAATATGAGGAAAATAGGATCAATGTTTAAAGAAACATTAAAAATAAATGTCCCCATTTCAGCACAGAAAAGATTCATTCATTCACCCATTCAACAAATGTACTATCCCAGGCTCAATGCCAGGTGCTGGGAATGCAGTGCTTAATGGTGAGGAAAAAAAATATATAGTCCTTTCCCCCTTGAAGTTTAGAGTCTAGAGAGGAGGCAAAAATAAATTAAATGGGAAAACTGCAACTGAGGTCTTTTCTACCAAGTAGCAGAATGTGGTTCTCTGAAAGGGAGTTTGACCTTGTCAGGGGGGTCAGGGAAGGTTTCCTTGAGGAAATGATGATTAAGCTAAGATATGAAGCATAAGTAAGAATTAATTCAGTGAAGAGGAGAGAAAGACATTGCAGGCAAGGGAATCGCATGCACAAAGTCCTTTCTGCGGAAGGAATAATGATGAGATGACGGACAAAAGGCAAGATGTGTGGAGTGCAGAGAATGAGCAGGGGGACCAGGCACAAGATGAGACCAGAGAGGGAGGAAGGACCATGGTGTGACCATGTAAGAGAGTTTGTCTTTTTCCTAAAGTAAATAGTAATCTACTGGAAGCTTTTGTGCTTTGGAAAGATCACTGTGCTAGGGTATGAAGAACAGATTGTTGAGGGGACAAGGGTAAGACTTAGATTGTGGAGGGGATAAAAACATATACAGGTGGAACAGTGAGGGGGCTACTATAGGCAGGAGATAATGGCATCGTGTAAAATATGGAGTCATCCTTGAATCCCCTTTTTCTTTCATATTTCACATTTAATCCATTAGGAAATGCTGTTGGCTGAATCCAAGTGAATCCTTTTATCATTTCTAGTGTTAAACTCTGATCCAAGCCACTATAATTTCTCCTCTGAACCCTACCAACTATCGTGCCTGGTCTCTGCTTCCAACATTGACCCTGTGGTTTATTCTTCCACACGTGGAAGCCAAAGGCTTCCCCTTAAAGGCTTACCTTTAAAGGTAAGTCAAACCACGTCATTCACCAGCTCAACACGCCCTGCCCCCAGTGGCTTCCTATCTCACTCACCATAAAAGCCCAAGTGCTTCAAGGTGTTTCATGATCTGGCCCCTTACCAAATCTGACCTCGTCTCCTACCACTCTCCCTTTTGCCACAATGGTCAGCTTGCTTATTCTTTAAGCAAGCCACATATCATCCTAACTCAAGACCTCAGCACCTGCCGCACCCTCTGCCTGGAATACTCTTTTCTTAAAGACTCATGGTTCTTCATCTAAAACTCATCATATATATCTCCATTTAGCCCTTTATCATTTAGTTTCATTATCTAAAACTATAACTCCATATTTTATACCAAAGAAGGTGAGAGAGCAAAACACAGAGATACTTCAAAGGAAAGCATTCCAGGCTGTGGAAATAGCAAGAACAAAACTCCTAAGACAGGAGTTCAGGGAAGAACAAGGAAGAGCCAGGCTGGAAGCATGTTGGTAGAAGGTGAGTGGGAAGGGGAGGCTATACTTGAGGTAGAAATGACAAGCTCACGTAGTACTTGCATGCACATCATCGTGAGGACATTGATTTCACTCTGAAATGAGAAGTCATTGAAGGATGCAGAGTAGAGATGTAGTGTGACCTGACATATTTTAACAGGTGTCTTCTGGATGCTGTATTGAAATTTCACTTAAAGAGGACAAGCGCAAGAGCAGGGAGTTTAGTTACGAAGCAATCATAACAACCAGATAAGAAATGATGGCAGCTTAGACAAAGCTTGTAGCAGTGGTGACAAGTGTTCAGATTCTGGATATGTTTTGAAGGTAGACCTGTCAGGATTTGCTGAAAGAACATATGTGTTGTGTAAGAGAAAGAGACTTGGGATCTGAGCAGCTGGAAAATGGAGTGGTCATTAACCGGGATGAGGAAGACTACAGGTTTGGGAATAGTTATCAGCAGCTGAGTTTTTGGATGTTGGCTTTGAATGACCTTTGACATCCAAGTAGAGATGTTAAAGAGGCAGTTCAAGGTGCTCAGGGGAGAGGGCCAGAGATACAAATTTGAGAGGCATCAGTGTAGAGATGGTATTTTCAGTCATAAGCTTGAGTGAGGTCACCAAGGGAAAGGCAGCTGCTAGCAACTAAAGGAATCCTCTATAAAGTGGGAAAGAAAAGGAGTAGCTTCACAGTTGTAACATACTAGCAAAGTGATGATTCTGGGCTATAACCCACTCAGTGACAAGGGACCCTCAATGGGCAGGTGAAGGAAATGGGAGTAATGTGGGTACATGGTTGTTCCAGGGGTCTGAACTACCAACACCATAATTAACCTCGCAGAGAAATGTGTGGCCAAATTAGCTCCCTGGGCCCAGCTATCTGAAATAAATGACTCAAGTCTCCTTCAGGACCAAAGCCTTTATATGAGTTTCAGTACTGAGGTCACCCCTGAACTGATTTATTGTCCTGGGAACAATTTTATGGGTATGCTTCCTCCAAACACATCACTTTTGCTTTTATACTTCTCTACAGCAATCTGTTAAAGCTCCTAGATCATAATTATTCCAATGATGACCATGATGACCCCAATTCTCCAACCATGGCCAAAGGGCAAACTGTTATAAACCCAAGAGGGAACCTCTGTGCATCCAGTTCCAGGGTTGAGGAGATGGTAGTCCTGATCCACCAAGGTCAACTACTTCTCACCCCTATTTTAATGTCAGCTTGGTTTCTATGGGTTTCTGACCTGGATCATGAAAATGGAAATCAGAGCACCCATTTTATGGGGAGTGGAAGACAGTAAAACACATGGATGTAATGAATGGAGAAGGGATTTTAACATGTCAAGTGCATACGTGCACTTAGCATAACTTTTCCTTCCACTACCTGTACTGCTCCTATCTCTCCACCAACATCATTATCATGGTCATCATCATCAAACAGTGGTTTTATGCAGCACACCCAGAATCCTGAGTCACACTCCCCCATCTCTTCCTCCCTCTCCACAGTCAAACTCAAGACTTCTAGTCTAAATGGGCAACCAGAACCATAGTGCGGGCAACCAAAATCAAGGAGAAGAAGACAGTCCCAGCTTCCATACTTTGCTTATCCTTTACCTTCCTGCCCCATCTCCTACCATTTTGTAAAATGGTTATTCTGTATCGACCTATGGCTCATATGTGCTACCTAATTTTTCTTTTTAATTGTGTTGCTAAAAGTTTCAGGTAAACTGAACCCTAGAGTTTTTTCACTGTGAAATGTGTGTTGGACACCTCAGGTGCAGAGTAGACAGTACTGAGATAAACAGGTGAAGGTGACAAGGAGGTAGAGGTTCCACTGGCACTATGAAAGACTTGACAGAATTTTTATGTAGATTAAACCACTTGTTCAATTAATTCATTTAAGAACTTTGTGAGGTCCACCAACTATGTTCCAAGAACATAGACGATATATGAATGATGATGAACAATGAACTGAGAATATAATGATGAATATAATGTTCCTTCCATTCATGGAGCTTAAAGTATAGTGAGGGGACATATGGTAATCAAATACCTGCCTCCATAATACATAATGTATACCATGTTGACATGGAGGAGAAGAAAGAAGAGCTATAAATCTTTTAGTGTGGGCATGGTAATAAAAGAGGATCAAGCAAATTTCTCTGCAGAAGTGACATTTAAGCTAAAATATGAAAAGTGAACAGACATTAGCCAGGAGAAAAGAAGTATATGATATGAGAGGGGCCTTCTTGCAGAAAGAACAGCATGTGCAAAAGCCCTGAGGCAGGAAAGGAAACTGAAAAAGGCTGGTGACAAAACAAGAGCAATAAAATGAAGAATGGTGGTTGCCTGGGGCTGGGGGCCAGAGGAGGAATTCAGCTGCAAAGAGGCATTTGGAGAATGTTTTAGAGAAATGGAAATGTTCTATATGTTAATTGCAGTGATGGTTACATGACTATATGCAGTCATCAAAATTCATTGAATTGTATTGCATATAAGTTATTCCTCATTAAAACTTGGGGGTCAGGGACAATAAGCTTTTCAAGTCATTTTCTTTTCAAGTCTCAATTTAAGGTTAGTATTAACCTGACTTAATCCTATATGAAAACAAAGCAGAGAAACACACAGAACAACTAAATTAAATGCCTTTGTTTCAGAATTTAGTTACTTGTTCATTTGTTCATGGCTCATATATTTAAAAAAAAAGATTTTAGGGGCACCTGGGTCGCTCAGTCAGTTAAATGTCCAACTTTGGCTCAGCCTGATGTCAGGCTCTGTGCTGACAGCTCAGAGCCTGGAGCCTGCTTTGGATTCTGTGTCTCCCTCTCTCTCTGCCCCTCCCTCACCTCTCAAAAATAAATAAACATTTAAAAGAAATAAAAAAAATAAAAATGAAAAAAAGATTTTAGTTGGAAGGGGCAGATTTAGGATTCTAAGAGCCATTTGATATTTATATTTTCACTTCTGGGATTAAGGCACTTGAACTTCTGAGCCTCTTTCCTCATCTGCAAAAATTAGGAGAAAAACATTTCTCATACCAGGTTGTTGAATGAATTATCTCATTTAATCTCCTTGGAAGATGTCAGCTCCAATGGATATATAGTAGGTCCTCCTTCACCACCATTCTTTTTGGTATCTAACAGGCAAGCACATTGCTAAGTTTTTCTGATAAAATCTGCTTCCAGGAGAGGTGATATGTGACTGTAGGTATTGTTCTGGCTGTGGGGTACCTCTGTGGCAGGGCCCTAAGGGTGGGCAGAGCTGAAGCAGTGGGGGATAGGTACCACTGGACCTTGAGGAGGTATCATCTCTACCTTAACTTGTTGCCTGCCCCATCCCAATATGGCAGAAACATTACTACTCAGGGGCTCAGCACACCTATCTTCATCCAGAACATGTCTGAGATCACATCCATGTGAAGGGACAGAATCAAATGAGAAATGTTCCAACCTCTCCAGAGAAAAGTGAAAGAAAATGGCAATAAAACTATTCAATTCAGATGCAAAAAATAATTGCACACCTAAAGAGCCTCTTGAGTTTTATCCAAATTCTCTTTTCTCTCTTCTTTCATCCTTTGTATTTTCTCTTTTTCATTTTCTTACTTTAACTTTCCAAGTCCTAAAAATAAAATTTCTAACTTTCTAAAGTCAAAAATAGAATTCATTGTTAAAGCCTGAAACAATTCACTCTGACTGCCTTTAGTTTTCACTTACCCAAGAAAACCTAGTTTTCAATGGATAAAGGCCACCCTTTCAACCAAGTTGGGGTGTCTCTGGAGCAAGGAATTGTGCTGATCGTCACCATAAAAATGCACAGGCAGAGGGCAGACAGGCAGATAGCTTTTGGGAGACTTGTAGACAAAGGAGGTGTTATGTGTAGTACAACCATTCACTGCAAAGGGATTGTTTAAGTGGAGATGGCTAGTGGACATTCACACAAGAGGGAGCCTTCATACGTAAATAAAGGCTGGCTGCCGTAGAAACCCCTCCATCTGTTGCCGCCCGTTGCCTGACTTCTAAGGCGCTGGCTGCACTAACTGAAAACATAGATGGATTTGTGCCCCACATGTTCACTTTTAGGAATCGCTGAGAATTTTGTTTTTTTGTTTTTCTTCAGGTAGGACCGGCCCCAGCTAACTCCCCTGCTCCTCCATGCCAAAGGGATATCCATTTGGGGACTTTATAGCTGCTGTTGTCTTGTGACCATTAATTCTTGATGCTTTTCCAAACTGAAACCTTCCCCCTATTTGGATAGCTCTAACCATAAATATGGCTAGTGATTTGTTAAGCTGCTAAGCTTCTTTTACTTTAGGGCACAATTCAAGGCAAGGCATGAGTAAATAGATCTCCTTCCTCTGTAGAGAGAAAAAAAAAAATGAAATTGAGCATGGATGTGAGTTCTGGAGAGGGTACTGTTTTGGCCTTGCAAGCCCTGCTGTGCTCTAAAGGTATTAATATGTCCTCGGTTTCAGTAATTAGAGAGTAGAGGATCCTGGGCAATGGCAAACCAGCTGCATGAAATAATACCAGCCTCCACTTAAGTTTCCTTCTCCTTCCAGGCTAAGGCCAAACTCGAGGTGTCAAAGCAAAGGCAGACACAGATCATAAGCACTAATATTGCTGGAGTATGCACAGAAGTTTTGAACTGAAAACTGTTGGCAAACTGGCTTTACCCCTCCTCTCCATCTGATGGAGATAAGACAAGTATATTTGTCAGCCCTGTTTTGCACCTGAAGGAAACATGACACAAGTGTGCAAAATAATACATACAGTCTCAAAAAGAACAGCTAATGGACTCAACTCCTCACTAATAAATTAGAGTTCTTTCTGTTAGGTCATACAAACTTTAAAATAACCACCTGGCTCTTCCAAAAAACCTCTGTGCCTCCCACAGGACAATAAAGTGGTGGGGGTGGGGACAGAATCTGAATTCATGTTTATGCTGCCTAATGCTGAATCACATTCATGAGGTACTGTCGCCAGGAACTAAGAGATTTCCATTTATTTGCTCGAGGAAGACGGTGTATTACAAAAGCTGCATAAAGATAGAATCCAGAAATCAAAACTTTTTTCTGCAGTATCTCTCAATGCTTTTAATCAGGCCACCTGAACACACTCTGCCTTATAGGAAATGTAAAGAAAGAACTGTCTTCTGCAAAGGAGAGTTCTATAAGATATGTGTAGCAAACAGAGCTAATTGGTTTAAATTACTAAAGATCCTATTATCTAGCATCTGTTTATTCATACAATGATACTTATTGAATAAATGCAGGCAGTTATGGTTCTTTTTGATGCATTCTGAAACACCTGACTTTTATAGGGTGGGTAAATGAAGTTACTTAGCCCTGAGCCAGCTTTGGCTTCTAAATGAAAGCCAAAAAAGAATTAGCAGGGATGCTGGAAGTCACATAAACACAGCTGAAGAAAACATATTGTCTTGATTTCAGCTTGAAATCTGTGCTAAATTAGTAATAGGAAGTTTAGCAGCAATGCCTCATTTCTTAAAACATCAATTGTTTTTAGGTTTTATTGCAACCCTATTCACTTTTGTGGGAATGAAAATACTGAATACATTTTAAGCTGGAACTAAAAACATAATCATACATCCAAAAGATGCATTCACTAACTTTGTTTATGTTCTATTTTCTGGATAGGCAATAACCATGTTTATTTGTTAATAGTTGATACCAATATTATAAACAAAAAACTGTTTTGAGATTTTTCAAAAATCCCCAATAACCTCTTAAAACATTTAGTGTTAAAGTACACTATGTAGATGTCATTGGAGTAATTTTAGGGTCCTAAAGATATTTTTTGACAGGGAACCCAAATCAGGATTTACATAATACATTTTGATCTTGTAAAAGGTACTCATAACTCTTGTTCAATTTCTGCCTGCTTTTTCAAGTTCACAAAAGCTAAGAAATGGGGGATAATCCAAAATAAAAGTAGGAACAGAGTGATTGAAGTGTTCCTCTATTTTGGGGCACCTGGCTGGTTCAGTCAGGAGAGCATCTGACTCTTGATTTCATGAGTTCAAGTCCCATGTTGGTCATGGAGCCTACTTAAATAAATAAATAAATAAATAAATAAATAAATAAATAAATAAATACTTCTCTGTTTTGATAAGGGCACTGGGTTAACATGCAACTGCCACTGTTGACGTCAGCGTCACAAACTAAAGATGAACATGGGTGGGCTGCTCTTCAGATTCAGGTGACATTTATACTTGTTAATGAGGATTTCTTTTTCTGCAAAAGGAAGAAAAATTTCATTTTTAGTTTTAGGGCTTCAGGCCAAGAGAGATCTTTTCTTCCTTCTCTGTTGCCATGCTTTGACAAAAACAACAAAATTCCTTCTTTTTCATATTTACCTTTGTATTTTTGTTAATATCCTTTGACTTCCATCTCATTAGGACTTTTGTACCTCCTACTAATATAGAGGAAAAATAGAGTCACTTAAATTAATGTGTGTTTTTAATTGTTTATTTTAGCCTTTCTCTTGAAACCCACATTTAAACTGAATCATGACTGTGAAAGGTACCAGGTTTCTTGGGTCTGAAGCTGTTAGCTGAGGATAATTTTGTGACTATGTCTCTACGGACATTTAAATTTTTTTTCTTTTGTTTGGGTGTGGTTTACTTTACCACTACCTGGTTGTTGAGTGAAGTAAACCTAGTCATTTGTTCCTAAAAGAATGTGGTTATTATCCATATCCTTAGACTACAACACTAGCTTCAAAAAAATGTCTGAGTAAACCAAAATCTCTGCAATAATAATTGGATCTGGATTTACAGAATGTATTTTGGTGACCCCTTCTTCCTATCAAGAGAAACATATGTGGTAAGAGATGCTTTTCCCCTTTAGCAGACAGAGGAACTGTTCCTACCTTGATGGGATGGTGCAATAGAGTAGAAAACCAACCAGGCATTAGAAAACCTTCTGATTAAGCCATACGCTGCCATTTAAGACCATCTCTTCTCCACCAAGAATCTCTTTTGTTATTATTCTTAATTCCTTGACCACATCTTTGGAAAAAATTAAGTCTGCCAAATACATGGTATTTGCAAAGCAAAAATTAAATATTTATCTCATTTTTCTGTAATAAACAATCTATACTGAGTATATACCCAATCAAATGAATATTCCACACAGCCCAAGATGACCATGTTACCATTCTAAGCAGCCACAAAGCAACAAATTTGATGTTATAATTATCTTAGGTAGCTTGATTCTTGACTGAAGGTAACTGTATGATTTCCATTAGGCTTCTTGAAATATTTAAAATAAGTTCTGATTTTCTATTTCTATATTCTCATACTCCACATGAATCCAAAGCCCAAGGTTGGGAACCACTGGCCTCATTTATCTGAACCTCAGTTTTATCTTCTTCAAAATGGAGGAAAATAATTGCTTCCAGGCTTACTTACCTCATGGTTGTTATAAAAAAGGAAATAAAATCACATGTGTTAAAGAGCAGTCATGTTTGTACTAGTTAGTCTCCCTCCTTGCCCACAGATTATTGGGCCAGGAGTGGACACCTGTCTCATAGGACAAACTGAGCTCATCAGATCCTCTCTCTCATAAGATTTTGAACTACAACACTCAAAATCTCGTTAAGTGATGATGGGCACTTGCACTAAAAGGGCATAGAGAGTCATTCAGTCACTTATTCATTTCCAAAGCAGACACTAATTACCTGACAGAAATTAGGCACTGGGTTGAGTCAAGGATAGAGTCCAAATGAGCCAGAATGTATGGCAAGAAAAGCAAAGATCATGCATAATGCAAAATTATGGGGAGCAAGCATTAAGAGACTACTACAGAGCAGATTTGCAGACCTGAAGGCAGAACTGACATGGCAGACAAAAGCAGAGGGAAAGACCTGCTGAGCAGCTGCCTGACAATTTCCACCTTTCCAGAGTCCTATCTGCATTTCCTGCTCTTAGCTTCTGTAACATTCCCTGACATCCTTTTAATAAAACCCATCTTTGCTTAAGCTTTCTGTGTGGGGCTTGGTTCCTTACAAACAAATGCACCCTGACTAAAAGAGGTGGCATTGTTAATTTTTAATGTAAACTTGAAACACTTAAAAAATATATATGGTCTAAAAAGTAGAGATGTTTTAAGGCCAAAAGCATTAAGGTTAGTAATCAAATTCAGCTTTGTTCTTCTCTCCTACTACTGACATGGTCCCCCAACTTCTCACCCTAGAAAGTGCGTGAATGGTTTGGAAGACGGGGTTAGCATATCATTTCCCTGGGTCCCAACATTGGGGCAAATGGGGCTAACTACCAAGTGACCCAGCCGACAAATTCCATTTCCGAGCAAACACATCTCCTCCAGCACAGGGAGATTCTGATTTTATTTAAATCCTGCTCAGAATTAAATCCCTGCAACATCAAACTGAAAGGAGAGCTGGGTGTGAGATGGAGAGAGAAGAGGCTTCCTAGACCAATGCGTCCTAATGAAATGGCATGCATGGGGTGACTGCTAAGTGCCTGGAAAGGGAGGTGGCAGGGGGCAGATCTGATGGGTTGCAGGCACCTGGGGGAGAAGCCAAAAAAGGCAGGGATTTATTGTGTTTGGTTGGCTTTCTGAACACATCTGTCTTTGAATCACCAGCCTGTGTAAATAGGTCAGGATGCAGATTTTGTGAAGAAAGTCATAACCAATTCAGTAAGGCTTCAGGGATTTTAAGTGATCATGGTCAAAATGTTCCTCTGGGCTGACTTGCCAATAGGCCCTAAAAAGTGATGGATTGTAGTTAAAATCCCTTTCAGGTCATAATGAGAAGGGGAAAGCAGGCTTTAAAGTTGTCTGCTCACTCTTAGCACTTTCTCATTCCTAGTTCATTGCTTGCTCCACTTCTGAAGGCTATCTCCCATTGTCTTAGGTTTCCAGTGTGCTAGTGAAATCATATATACCTCTCATAAAATTCTGATATGTCCAAAAAGTCACTCACATCTAAGCACAAATGACTGATGAGGTTACAGGTGAAAACACTCCTAGAATCATGCATTTTAACATAAGACAAAACTGACAAGAGAATTGCTCTATTATAAGGGTTCAAGCATCTGTGAGCTGCAGAAAGATGTATAGAAGTGGGGAGGGATCCTCTTGAGGTTAATGTGAGGGACTGCACCTCTTCCAGTGAGGCAGCATCTGAGCAAACATCCAGCTACACTAGAACCTACTAGACGCAGAGAATGAGAGTGACCAAGAATCACAGGAAACTGGCCCCTGGCCTCACTTCTTCCCTACCCCCCAGGTTGCCATTATGGTGGCATCTTCCAGAACTCCCCAGCAATCCACAAAGAAAGAAACAAACTCCTTGAAAAGCTTTCCTATCAGATAAACTCTGGAAAATCACTAACATTCAGGTTCAGAATGCTGAAGGAAGACGGAGTAGTATTAAAGTATTTTGTTGATGTTCATCAATTGGCAAAATGTAAAAAACCATTGATTTTGAATGATGGGAGGTTCGCAGCAACTCCTGGCCCTCCTCCTTCCCATCCATGGTACCAGGAATCCCACCTCTCCCAAGTGTTCCCTCATGCACATCCACACTGCCATCACTTCCACTCCACCGCCCTCACTAATACACATAGTGTCCTTATACTAAAATCAAAGCAAGCATGTTGCAAAAAATCCATCCGAAATTTGAAGTTAGGATGAGGCAAGGGTCCAAATACTATGAGGGGAAAAATGAGCTAGTAATTCACATGCACAATTATAAGAGTGATTCACAAAGTGGGTACTGTGCTCTCCGGGGTTTTTGACTCATGAAAGCAAAATCTGTTTCCAAAGCAGGATAAGCCAGATCTTTATGATACATGCTTTCTCACATATGACAAATGTTCAAAAATTAAGTCTATGCCCGAAAAACTGAAAAGTCTGTCACTGTAGTTTATGTTCCCCGGTAGGAGATGCAATTCCATTGTTTAGAGGCAAACGGAATAATCCTTTGCATGATGATTCTTTCAGAAGAGATTTGCTCTCATGTTTTTTGAACATACCTCCAATTGATTTAATAGCATCCTGGTCAGGGGGGTTCACTTCCTCTTTAAGGCAAGGTGAATTTTCATGATGTAAGGTCACGAGAAAGAGTTTCCAAGGACAGCAAGTTATCAGTCTTCAAAAAAAAATGGAAAGGAGATTTGGGTTTTGTTATTTATTTACATGAGGTCCAGTGCTAACGACCCTCTACCTCCATTATTCCGCCTGTGTAGTATTTGGGGGTTCTTTGGGGATAAACTTTTCTGCCCCTACCTTTAGCCACAAGGTAAAATCAGAGTGACAGCACCAAGGCTTTCTGGCAAAGACTGCAGTTTGTTCTGGATAACACATATCAAACTAATATGATGCTGCATACTCCCTTTATATATGATCTTCTGCATTCTGGTCCTTATGGACCCTCAGCTGGTTTCCTTCTTTTCATTTCCATATCCCTCATTGCTTAGAGTATTCTTACAAGGAGAACCTATACAACAAAGAGGGGAAACCCCGATACCATCATGTTTGGCACCACAACCATAACCACTGTGAAACCATTTATAAAAAGCCTATTATTCCATTTATAATCTGCTTTCGTGATTGCTTTTAACTAACTCGAGGAGTAGCTGCACTAAGGTAGAAAGGTTTGTGACCCATCTGTTGAGTGTATAATTTCCTTTTCATTGGCTAGCAGAGCCCAATAAAAAAAATATTATTAGGTGCACTAACTCAATCAGCAAACAAATGACAGGCAGATGGTCTTCAAAAACAATACTGACCATGAATGCCACAGAGCCACAATGCGGGTCTCAGCTTTTAGGCAGCCTTTGTCTGAAAACACTCCACTGGGTTAAGTGATGCAAAATAAGACAGAAAGAGAGAGAAGCTGTGTGTAAATGAGGGAGAAGTTAACGGCCTCTGAAGTGCTCCATGAAAGGCTATGATAATTTTACTGGGAACAGGAAAAAAAAAGGCATCTTACTTAAATAATATCAGCTTGAAATGGTGCTGAAATCCAATAGATCACATTCACATGATACTTCTGTTCTCTTTATTTTAGTCAGAGTTATTTTCTCCAAAGGGCCCTTTATCTGACACAATTTTTTTAAGTTTTGTCTTAGCTGAATGATGCAATTTGGTGAGTAAAAGTTTTTGTTATGAGAGAATTTCACTGGAAGGAAGGAAGGAAAGAAGGAAGGAAGGAAAGGAGGGGAGGAAGGAAGAGACTTTTAGAAGCTTTTGAAAAATCAGTGAGGTCAGAAACTGGTATGAGGAATTTCAAAGTTATGAAGGATTTATATATATTATATATGTAATATATAATATATATATATATATTTCTATCTAGAGAGTATAGTACATTGCTTGTTATATAGTCAGCTCTCAATAAGTTCTCAACGAAGATGACTTGTGCATGAATTAAATATATATATGTATATATGTATATATACATATACATGTATATGTATATGTATATATATATATAATAGAGAAAGAAGGTATATAATAACCTTTAATGATTAGTCATAGTGAGCAGGTAACTAGCTCCATGTTCTGGACAGCCCACCATTCTCAGGGCATGAGCTTTGGTTTCTCTGGTCAACAGTAGTTCAGGATATGAATTCAATATCCTGCACGTCTTCCTTGTAAGTGGTGGCATGCCTGCTTTCTGTAATCTCTAGACCAGTATCCCTGAAAAAAAAACAACTATGTCTAGCTGACATATAAAAAGTGGTTTTTTTCTTATAAAAAGATGCAAGCTTGAAGTAAAAAAATTAAAAGTACAGAAAAAAGTCACTTAAATCCCACCACCTGGAATACCTCTTAATAACATGTAATATATTCTCCCAGTATTTTTTTCTTTGCACTTGTTACATATTTGAAAACATTTCATTTTGCGTTTTTTACTTAGACTTATATCAAAGCTCTTTATAAATATTATTTTAAATGGCTGCATAATATTTCACTGTTTATGTAGAAGACAATCTTTTTAACATCTTTTTTTTAATATGAAATTTATTGTCAAATTGGTTTTCATACAACACCCAGTGCTCATCCCAACAGGTGCCCTCCTCAATACCCATCACACACACACCCCGTCCCTCCCACCCTCCATCAACCCTCAGTTTGTTCTCAGTTTTTAAGAGTCTCTTATGGGGCGCCTGGGTGGCGCAGTAGGTTAAGCGTCCGACTTCAGCCAGGTCACGATCTCACGGTCCGTGAGTTCGAGCCCCGCGTCAGGCTCTGGGCTGATGGCTCGGAGCCTGGAGCCTGTTTCCGATTCTGTGTCTCCCTCTCTCTCTGCCCCTCCCCCGTTCATGCTCTGTCTCTGTCTATCCCATAAATAAATAAAAACGTTGAAAAAAAAATTAAAAAAAAAAAAAAAGAGTCTCTTATGGTTTGCCTCCCTCCCTCTCTAACTTCTTTCCCTTCCCCTCCCCCATAGTCTTCTGTTAAGTTTCTCAGGATCCACTTAAGAGTGAAAACATATGGTATCTGTCTTTCTCTGTATGACTTATTTCACTTATCATAATACTCTCCAGTTCCATCCACGTTGCTACAAAAGGCCATATTTCATTCTTTCTCATTACCACGTAGTATTCCATTGTGTATATAAACCACAATTTCTTTATCCATTCATCAGTTGATGGACATTTAGGGTCTTTCCATAATTTGGCTATTGTTGAAAGTGCTGCTATAAACATTGGACAATCTTTTTAACATCTTAAGGAAACGTGTGGTAACCTCTGTAAATTTGGGAAACAAATATAATCTTCTGAGCCTCAGTTTTCTCATTTGTAAATAAATATAATAAAAATATCTACAAAATTATATTGCTGTGAACATTGACTTAAATAATCCATTGTAAGAGTTTAGCACACTGCCTGATACACAGTAAGCACTCAATAAAAGTTACCAATGATGATGACTTGGGCATAAGAATTATTGTTCACATTTCAGAGAATTGCCTTAAGAAAGATTCCTAGATATGAAATTAAGGACAAAAGATTTGAATGTACATATGATCTTAATATATACCATAAAATTCCTCCATGCCCCACTGGCAATACATAAGTAGCCACCTTGCCAAGGCCTTACCTATAATGGGAATCATTCTTTTAAAACTTTGCATATATAGGTTAAAATATTATATCATTACTTGCTAAATTTGGGGTTCCTTGTTAAAATGCAGAGTTTGTATTTCTAATAAACTCCCAGTTGATATTGATGCTGGTTTACTTTTCAATCTACTCAGGTACTAGGGGTATCCTGTATTTGACCCAAGCTATTAGAGCCCAAGAAAAGCATCTCCCCTTCATTATTTTCCATTTTTAAAGGGAAAAAGCTGCAGATGGATAACACCAAGAGAAGACAGCTAGCTGCCAAAAGGCCTCCCAGAGTGTAAATATGCATGGTCCATGGTCTAGAAATGGTAAGGTCTGAAATTTTCCATTGTAATGACTGATGTCAGGATTTTGATCACCAGTTATCAATTAGTTTTGATTTATAAGCCCATTGATACCCTGGCATCTAACTGTTTATCTGCCAGATCAACTAGCTATCATCACAGATCTTTGGGCTCTGGTATCCTGCTAGCCACTCTGGCCTTACTACCCATTAAAATAATTAGCTATGCTTAGGTGATTAAATGTTATCACATGCCTTCTGTGTTCCAGGGAGCTCCATTTCACGGTTCATGCAGGCTGCAAATGAAGCTACCACTGAGCCTCTCAAAGATACTGGAGGTCTCTCACCAGTGAATTCCATACTGCTTCAGTGAAAGTAGTGTCTTCCATGGCCTCCCAGAAACCAAAATGGGGTGGTAGAGTCTCTGTTCTCACACATCAATCCATTCCAATACTCCCACCTTCCTGGGCCTCGTACTCCTCCTGTAACACCTTGCCAATGTGGTCTGCGGTCCTACCTCATCAGCATGTCCAAGTATCAAGGGTCATAGTAGGACCAATTCTAGGTGTTCTTGTCAGTACCCTGAACCTCAAGTCATGGGTGAGTGCTCCCATGTCAATACATTTTCCTCTTTCTAGCTATAGACTCTATTTCCCACCACCCCCATCCAACATGATGTTATTCAAGTTCATGAATATTAGCCAGGATGGGAAGGTCTTTGGTGTTTCAACCATTTCCTCACAGACTAGGAACAGTACTTTACTGTTGGAGCTATGCAAAAACCGAACATTCTTTCTTGGTCTAGGGGCAATGAAGGAAGACAAGGGCAGATCATGAGCAGGGCAATGGCATCTTGTGAGACACCCGCCTCAGATGAGGTCTTTGCAGGGTCTCCAGGCAAGGGGAGGCTGGTATCTTCTTGTGAGAGGAGAGGGGGCTGTGTCTGCCAGACTAAAGGAGATAAGGAACCTGGGGAGTTAAGATATTCAGGCTTATCTACCCAAATATCCCCAGATCAGGGCTCAAGATCCCACTCTTCTATTATAAGGCCCTGACTTTGTCATATAAGATTTGTCAAGGCTGTGCATTCAGTATCCTTTGCTGTTCAGCTACCCTTACAAGTAGATCCTGGATCTGATTTTCAGTGGCTGAAGGAGACAAGGGCCTCCTAATCACTAGCCATACAGGCCTTCTGATTTTCATATCATACCTGATCTTTTCTCTTTTTGAAGCTTTTAAAGGAGTTAACAAATGGCAACCATAAAATTACACAACTCTTATTGTTACCATAGCCTCCATAACACTCAGGTGCCACAGCCTTAAATAAACCGGCACCTCATCTCAATTCACTATAGGTAGCATCATAATCTGAGCAATTATGATGCTACAACATGTTATCATCACTCACTTAAAATTAGCAATGGGTTTTTCTACAGTCTGACTAGTGAGGGATCCAGCTTAAAAATCCCATCCAAAGAATATACATTCTGGGAACTCTCCCAGTACCAACTGTCTAAGCCTGAGGTTCTCTGAAAGTCATGCCTGAGACAGGCAATTTATTAAGAATGTGATTCCAGAGTCAGGTATATTAGGATGAAGGGACAGGGAAGGAAGAAAAGTCCACACAGGGATGTGGTTTTTGTATTGGCCACTGCTATAGCCTACTGATTCTTAATTCCATGGGACCATCTGAGGATTCTTTTTTATGTTCATTTATTTTTGAGAGAGTGCAAGCAGAGGAGAGGCAAAGAGAGTGGGACAGATGATCTGAAGTGAGCTCCGCACTGACAGCAGTGAGCCAATGTGGGGTTTCAACCCATGAATCGCGAGATCATGACATGAGCCGAAGTTGGATGCTCAACCAACTGAGCCACTTGGGCGCCCCCATCTGAGGACTCTAATAAGATGTGTGTCCAATCTGTCAGCCCAGATGGGGAAGCATGTATCCATCAGTTCCCGTCTCTTGCAGGTCAAAGGAGGCCTCACAGGTATTAACTCCCTCAGACTTACAGGTCATGTAAGCGTAAGTGCTGAGCAGGTTCCTGTGAGCACCCAGGAAGCCCTTGCTTATATCAAACCCATCAGAAAACGGACAACTGCATTATCTTCTTTAGGTAAATGGCATCTCCTATCTCCATACATTTTCTGGCATTGGCCAGGATAGGAATGGTTGAAAGAAAGTTAAAAGTACTAGGCTTTATTTTGTATTGTATGCACATTAGGTATAATCTGTCTGCAAAGTTTATGATCCATTTTTCCCTGTTCTAGGTTGTGTCCTGATAGGAGCATTCCTTATATCTTTTAAAAGGCTCAGCTCTGCCATGATGATTCATACAACCTTGGCTTTTGTTATGTGAGACTTTTAGTAAATCTCAGGTTATTCTTTGAAAATTTTCTACTGAAAAGGCCTTTGGCCAAGGTTAGAAAGTTCTCTTTAAGAAAGGGAAGCCACTCTGCTTCTTCCAGATATTTATTTCACTAAAAGTGCTCATTTCAAATTAGGGAGCATCCTTCTCCTTCTTTCTTTCATTCTTTTCCTATCTCAACCTTCTACTTCTCACTAAGTAAGTTCTAACACTCCAGACCATGTGTCCTTTTAGCATCTCAGGCTGAAATGAAAGAGTCAAGCAAAGAGAACATTTAAGTCATCATTACTCACATCTAAATATCTATGATTAAAATGTGCACATGGGAACAATCATGTTTAATTCCAAAATTTTATAAGAACAAATGTGGGGACTATCAGAATATTCATTAGGAGAAGGAGAAAAATAAAACAGGCCTGGGAGACAGATTTGTAAAGTGTGGATGTGCAGAGCCAACACATGAGCCTGACGCCTCTGAGCGTTAACACATGGTCCCTCCATCAAAGGTCTGTATATGCAACTCAGCTGCTGGACTGACAGAAGATTTGGGGTTGTTAACACACACTTCATTAAAATACCAGCTAAGATCCAAGTTCAAAATCCCACAGTTTGTGTTAGTTGATAAAACTCAATTGCTTCTAATTACTGTTAGTGCAGCTTTAAAATAATATTTTGTTGTAATAAAGGATTCAATATGACAAGTGAGAGTTGGCCCACTGAACTGGAAACACCGGGCCAGAGGGAATGTGTGCACACATAGGTTTCACCACTCTGCCTGACTTGTTTTTCTGAAAATTTTCTAAGCATCCAACAGAGAAAAAATGACCAGTCTTCAAATGGGTTTCAAAAGGGCAAGGACCACTCAAAACATTAGCTGTTATTTGCATCTCTCATTAGTCACTGCAGCTTAAGAGGTGGAAGATTGAGTTGAAATGAGACAGGCAGAGTTGTGGTTTTCCAATGCTTTTATGGAGCATGCGTGAAAATTAGCCAGTATCATCTTCTTTCATATTTCCATCTTCTCTCTCCACTCCCTCTTTAAAAGGTTATCAAGACTGGCACACCTGATAAGATGAAACATCTTCAAATACTGAAAGTTGTTGCCCTTACCATTAGAGAAAGAAAGGGAAATCTTTTCTCTCACCAATTTTCTCCACTCACTGTAATCCAGGAGCACTGGTCTTACTAAGAATTCTCCAGGGGCTGAGCAACTTCCCACCTCTTGGCCCTCACACTTGCTGTTGCTCCCAATGCCTACCACCTTTGTCCCACCCTTCTTAAGCTCCTTAAGTCCTACTCAACCTCAGTGTCTTATTCTAAACTATAGTCCTGATGGAAGGCTTCCTTGGCCCCCCATATTTAAGTCAGGCCTCCATCACCATCACACCCTTCATGTCTCCTTCAAGGCACTTTTATCAAAACTTTGATTAGTCTCATAATATTTATTTAACTGGCTTTCCTGTTAAGCTTCAAGGCATGGGCATCTCTTTTGTCCTGTCTTTTCTAAAGCCATATCCAAAACACACAGGACACAGTAATTGACTGCCTAAGCAAACTATAATAAAGACAAGAAAATTGAAGTGATTTTCGCAAGTACTGGGGGAAAAATAAGGTAGTAGAATGGAGACATTGGCTAGAAGCAAGGTAAAATGTTTGGTAAAACACCCCTCACTCAACAAGGAAGAAAGGAGAATATTCCCATCCTGTTGGCAGAGACCTCAGAGGAATCTATAAAATGCTCTTGGAAAAACCCAGGTTTATATACTGGCCAACAGTTCTCTATTAGGAAAGACAGTCATAGATATCAATGTCTTGTCACACATGAAGAGGTGTCCCAAATTAGTCCATACTTGAAACATCTCTTCTTCTCTCCAGGGACTTCTCACTATTTGACTCATGCACAGCCATAAATCCCATCTTAGCTCTGAGTTCTCACATCATACATTAGAGATAGGTCTCAGGCATAGATCTTCTCCTTCAACTTGTAGCAATTGAGAATAAAAATGATGATAGTAATATTCATAACAACAATAATACATGTAATGGTGAGGTGGTTTTGGCTGACCAGTATCCATTCTACCTTCTCTGGCAGTAATTTCCTGTTATCTTAGGTAGGAATGATAATTACCCAATAATTCCAGTGGTTCTCTACCTTCTCTTCACTAGGTTACTCAGCTGCTCACTCCCTATAATTTGAATCTTAAAAATAACAATTAGAAAATGGTTTGAGCTCAGCCAACATAAGAGAAGCACCCTGGAAATAGTATTGGGAAATTCCTTCTTGAACTCCCAGAGCTCCTTCCATTCTTGGATTAAAATCTTCTGTTTTGCCTTCCAGCTGTTCAATGTCTAGAGAGAGAAAGAGAGAGGGAGATAGATAGATTTTTTTTACTTAAGCAGCCAGAGTCTGTTCCCATTAGTTTCAATCAAATTATGCTGATATATGCTTCATAATATGAAGATGTAACAATTAAGATGATAATGATGAAAATAAATACCTCATGGTAAAGTAATGTTCTTTACCAAAGCTCAAGTCATTCTAAAAGTATGACACTCGGTCATTCTGATAACTTCTCTGGAATCCAGTGGTTCAAACTTAAATCATTTCTCAGTGGTTACTTGTTTAACATACAAAATACTATGAAGATTGGATTTATAATACAGTCTGATGTCTATTATTCTGTGAAGATTGGATTTATGATACAGTCTGATGTCTATTATTTGGCCTAATATTGTTATTTTAACTGTTATAAGTGTTTGTTGGATCAAGGAATATATTTTCCACAAAATTGTCTCACTAAGAAACTCTCTACTAATATTCATATTGCAAAATTTTCCCTATTTAAATTTGAAAGTTCTAAAAAAATATTTCTGTACAAAAAATCAATGCTTTCATAATCATTGTTAATTATTCTAGTGCTCTTATTTCAATGCATCAACTGAATAATAGAACTTTATGAGATAAAGCTGTTGAGAAATATTTCACTTTAAGTCAAATCTTGAATGTTTACCTTATATGAAATTGCATAGTCATAGGCTGTATTAGACAGATACGCTATGTAAACAACCACCTCCAAGATTCAGTGGCTTAAAACCACAATTGTGTAGTCTTCCTCATATATCTGTAAGTCACCTGAAAATCAGCTGATGTAGGCTGGGTGACTGATGCAAGCTGCAGGACCAGCTGGACTCGGCTCCTCCCTGTAGCTTGGGCTCAGGTCTACTCTGCAGGTGGGCATTCTGGATCCCAGGCTGATGGAGCAGCAGCTGCTCAGGAGCTATCCTCATGGTGGTGGCAGAGGTGGAAGATAGAAGGCCAACTGCACAAGCACATTCCAAACTTTTGCCTATATCACAACCACTAACGTCCCATTGCCCAAGCACATCACAAGGCCAAGCCCAACACTGATAGGAAGAGGGGTATATCCCATACATATGGGAGGGGAGAGAGTAAATTTTCCTGAATAATCCAAATGTAAACTGGCAATGCACCTGAAAGACATACCTTGCTTATGTAAATAACACTGACTCGTAACTTATTTGATCATGGACAGAGTCCAAGATACCAGAAGTGACATTGAAATTGGTATATAGTTAACTGGCTGTCCAAAATCTAAGGCCAAAGCTAAAACCTCAGTTCATCTAACCTAACATGCACAAAGTTGTATAGCTTTGGAGTGGCATAGCTGGAGTTTTAACCCAGATTCTTCAGACTCAAACCCCATGTTCTTAAGCACTAGCCTGTAGCAGCTCCACCATGAGTATCATGTCTTCACTTTGAAAAAGAAAAATTGAAGCACAGAACACTGAAGCATTAAATATTTCCTATATACTAGGCTTTGAGCCAGAGGTTTACCCATATTATTTCATTTTGGCTTTAATGAGGTCAGGGTAATTTTTCAGAATTTACAGGTAAGAAAATAATCATTCTGGAAATGTTAAAACTTACTTTTCTAAGGACAGGCAGGTAGAAAATCTAAACTTTTGAAACCAGCCCCATCTGACCATAAAACATATGCTTTTCTGATATGATACACATAATCGTCTCAAAGTGTTCAGCAATTAAAACTGAAAGCTAGTACCTGAACCCATGCGTCTTGAACCAGTGATTTCTCTATTATTGTTTCAGATCATATTTCCAAATCCATAAGTTTTGTTTTAATATGTGGTTTAACAACTGGTCAAAATATTTGAATTGAGGATTCTCCAACACATCTTGTTGTCACAAATATATGACATGCCTCCTTATTAATTCAACCACCATCTGTGACTTTTTCAATATAAGAGAATAAGAAGCCATATACATTATTTCAATTAAGTGTATTGTCTTTTACCATTAAGAAGAAATTTGCATTGAAAAGGTGAAAGGGGTCTAAATATTGATCAAATCTGTATGTTCCGTTGTCCCCACATGTGGAAAAATGTTGCATCCTGGCAATGATTAATAATAATAATAATACAAAATTATGCTTTAAAATTCTCAGTCCTCAGAATTTAACAATGATTCTTTTAATTGACACATTAACAATTCCTTTTGGGTTATTGTATTTTGATAGACTTTATAACACATTTTTTTCAAGAGAAGGCCACTTTTGCACAGCTTTTAGCAAGGTCAGCACTATGAATACACTTTGTACTTCAAAATATAAAACTAAGCTCCTCTACAATATTCTATGTTGAATTTACTGAACTGCATATATACAGAACCTCAAACCAAAGAGCTGGCTATCCTTTGGATAATGATTCACTGGAATTATACTATGTGTTGACTTACTAAAATTAGAATGGCTGCATCAAAAGAAAAAGAAAGAGAATAAGAATTTGTTACCCCAACTTGAGGTGATAGGATAGAATACATAAAGTAAACGTAAGAAACGACTATTTTTCCCAGGTTTATCGAGGTATAGTTTACAAATAAACATTGAAATTACCATGAGGAATAAAATGTAACAGGAGGGACAGTGTTCCACTTCTGAGCCTAGGACTCCAGAGGCCCTGCATGCTTTGGTCCTCTCTTTTGGAACCCTGCCCAGACACCTATATAACCAAGCTTGTGCTAGCCTACTCGAATATGAAAGTCATGTGGGGTAGGGCTCAGCCAACCCAGCTGAGGCCATCCTAAATTCACTAGTGCTCAGTCAACTTGGCAGCTGACTTTAACCCATGAATGAACCCAGCCAAGACCAAAAGAACAATGCAGCTGAACTCAGCACCAATTCTTGGCTTGCAGAATTGTGAGCTATATAAATACTTGTTTTAACCAACTAGGTTCTTGGAGGAGTTAGTATTCAGCAAAATCTAACCAATTAAAAGGGCGCTAACTGATATAGGACTCAAGGCAGGGAATTGGATTAGGTAGGGATTTAAAAGGAAAGGAAAATATATGAAACAAAAGAGAAAGAGTGCTGACATTTGTTGTTCTAGGTGGTGGATACATGTGTGTTTGCCTGAAGTTCCAAAAAAAATATTTTTAGTGAGGAAATCTAAGACATTACATAACAATTTAGAGAGAGGTAGGAGAGACCTTAATGAAAACTAGAAATCCAGAGGCTATAAAAGAAAATAGACATATATTTGACTATATAAAAATTCAAAATTTTTGTGTATCAAAGAAACCATGAACACAGTCAGTGAACAAAACCGTGAACACTGGTTGGAGCCAAGTGAAACACAAACAGAGGTGTGATGTTTATGAGATACAAAAAGTTTGTACAAGTCACCAGGAAGGAAATAAGGAACCCAATAGAAAAACAGGCAAAGAACATACAGAGGCAATTCACAGAAGAGCCAGTTCAAATGTCCACGTAACACAGAAAACAATCTTAAAGCTGGTCAGAACAATGCAAGTTAAAGTAAGAGTGACAGAGCACTGTTGACTCCCTATACTGGTAGGAAAAAAAGATTTCACTGTTAAGATGAAGGAAAAGGTCAAGGTACCCACAAAGATGGCTGATAAAAATGTAAATCATTGAAGTTTTTTGGAAAGCAACCTTTCTAAAAGCCATTAAAATTACACACACACACAGACACACACAGAAATCCTACTCAGAATAGTGGGATTCTTTCAGAAAGATAAGCATCAATACAGAAGGATATTTATTACATTATGGCATTTTTGTTAGTGGCAAGAAAAGCAACAACAAACATAAATTGGACAAACAGGGAATGTCCATCAACAGAGAAGTGGTGGACTATGTTGCCATGCATTTTTTCTATGACATATCAAAAGAATGAATTAGAAATATACTTGGATATAATACTTTATCAGTGAGAGACAATTGTCAGAAATAGAAATGTGCAAATAATATGATCTCACTTTAAAAATGTTCCAAAACACTAAACATATATATTCACATGTTGATATATGTCAGTGCATTTGTATATTATCACATGGAAATGAAATAAAATGCAAGGAAATATGCTGGCTTATTACAGCAGGTTACTTCAAGACAAGGGTGTATAAAATAATTCAAGGGAACAGAAGGAAGAAGGAACCAAAAAGGAAAAAGAAGAAAAACATACACTAAAAAGAATAATATAAAGAAATCACATTTACATATTTATGTATGTGTGTATATATGTACATATATACACACATACATATATACATATGTATATATTGATGTACATTTTACATACAAACATATCACATTCATATATTTATGTGAATGTACATATAAACAAACCCATGGGGGAAAACCTTTCAATTAATTGTTTTAATAAAATGAACACTTTGTTGTTCGGGGTTTAATAGTGTTCCTCAAAAATTCACATCTTCTCAGAACTTCAGAATGTGACCTTATTTGGAAATAAAGCATTTGCAGATGCAATCATTAAGAAGAGGTAATACTGGATTAGAATGTGACCTAAATTTGGTGACTAGTGTTTTTATAGGAAGACCATGTAAAGACACAGAGGGAAGAAGGTCATGTGAAGACAGAGGCAGAGATTGGAATCATGCTACCATGAACCAAGGAGTGCCAGCAGCCACCAGAAGCTCTCCTCTAGGCCTGTGGAGGGAAAAAAGGACTCTCCTCTAGGCCTGTGGAGGGAGTGTGGCTCTGCTGACACTTTTATTTTGGACTTCTGGCCTCCAGAACCACAAGAGAAAAAACTTTTAAGCCACCCGGTTTGTAGTAATTTGTCACAGCATAACCAGAAAACTATGACAACTATGGAGCATAGATTTTATATGTTTGGTCACGTGAAAACCATTGATCCTGATTCTATCTCCAGGTGACTTTACAAATAACACAGCTCCTGCTACATTATAAATTCCATGCCTATCTTGTCCACCCATGTATCTCTAGTACCCAGTACAGCACTGGCACGTAGTAGGTACTTAATAAATGCATGAAGAATAAATGAAGTAATAGATTAATGAAAAATATACATAGTCCATGCATTTGATTTTTGAAAATAATTTGATTTATATGTGTTGTTCAAGTTTGGGGCAAGCTCCCAAGAATACATTTTGTTTCTGACCAAGCTCACTGGCTTTCATTTGATGTAAGTGTCAGATCAAGACTCAGGGCCCAGTCTCTCCATATATAATAACTGGGGCTGGGTGGGGTTGGGAATAATAGCAGTAGCAGTAGTGGTGGTGGTGGTGGTGGTGGCAGGAGAATCTAATAAGGAAACCCAACCCTTTCGCCTGCACATTACACTAGTCCTTTAACAATCCCTTTACATAATTTCTCAGCCGTTTTCAGTGAAGCTGAAATAACTTCACCACAGGATATGCACCAGGACAGTTTGGACTAGCTGCTCCTATCAGAGGTCTTCTCCAAAAAGTAAGTTTGTGTCGCATTGCGTAATAAAGTGTTACAGAAACTCTTCTAGAACATAGAAGTTATTCTGGCATCTGACTGAAGGTTACCGTGAGCACTCTGGATGAATTTCAAAAGGAACAGAAAGGCTGAGCAAGTGCGTAAAGTCATTTCAGAGCCATTCTTGAAGGGTAATGCCAGCATTCCAGAGGGATTTCAGCGCCCGGCTAGAGGGCGGCAGAATTATTGCTGAAGTATTCCTTGCGGAGAGCTTTAACCTCATGGCCGAAGTGTATTCAAAACAATTCTGCTGCGATAGTAAAAAATATATATCCATGCTGTGCATTCCCAGAAGAGCATTCTGGCCTCCTTATTCACATGAGCCAGGAACTGAAAAAGAGCTGAGGGGGTAAACTGGTAAAGTGCTACCACAGAGATTTTACTCTAAATACTGGTTGGGGAAGCCCCATGGTCCCAAAAGGTTAGAGACATTAGATGTTTTACAGGGTATGTGCCAAAATGAATAATTCATAGAAAAATGCTCCTAACTCTATTCAGGTAAGATTATACAGTAAAGTAAGAGAAAACAGCAGATAAAATTTTCTTTGCTCTGTGGTCCTTCTGCCAATCCTCTAAATTAATCCTGCACATGTACCTTGTGCATAGCACTCTGCTAGGTACTAGGGGGACAGAGCGGCTGCCTCTCAAGCTAATTGAGCATGTGAGACATCCATATATTCAACAAATATTTATTTAACCCTGAACTGTTAGGTGCAAGGAGCTAATGAGCTTCTGACAGGCCTTTTCTTCCAGTCATGTTCCTCTCCTGTTCCCACTCTACACAGATCAGAACTCCTCCTCATCACTTCCAGAGGTCCTGGTGTTGAGAACTTTATTCTGCCGCCCTGATCTCCTGCCACTCCTTCCCAGCTCACACTGCTATAGTCAACTTCTTGACCTCCAATTCCTCACCTTCAAGGCCTCTACCTTTAAGGCCACCCCACATCTCTTTACACAGCTTGGTTCTTCCTACCCTTTGGGTCTTAGCTTCAGTATCATCTCCTTAAATAGGCCTTCCAGGATGCTGTCTACAAAGTATACACACCCTCACACCCTTTATTTTTAATCTCCTTTATCTACTTGACCCTTTTCCTCCCCTCCACATATCTCCCCTCTGGCATATATCAGTTTGTTCTCTGTGTTTAAGAGTCTGTGTTTTGTTTGTTTGTTCATTTGTTAGGTATTTTAGATTCTATGTACACGGGAAATCATACGGTATTTGTCTTTCTCTTAGCAAAATACCCTCTAGGTCCATCCATGTTGTTGCACATGACACAATCTTGTTCTTTTTTGTAACTGAGTAATATTACATTTTCTTTATCCATTTATCTATTGATGGACACTTGGGTTGTTTCCATACCTTGGCTATTGAAAATAATTCTGCAATAAACATAAAAGTACATATATCTTTTCAAATTCATGTTTTTACTTTCTCTGCTCAATAGTAAAAGAATTACTGGGTTGTATGGTGTTTGTATTTTTAATTTTTTCAGGAACCTCCATACCGTTCTCCACAGTGGCTGCACCAATTTACTTTCCCACCAACAGTGCACTGCGGTTCCCTTTTCTCCACATCCTCACCAACACTTATTATTTCTTGTCTTTTTGATACCAGCCATTCTGACTGGTGTGAGGTGATATCTCATTGTGGTTTTGACTTGCATTTCCCTGGTGATAGTGATGTTGAGTATATTTTCATGTACCTGTTGGCTATTTGCATGCCTTCTTTGGAAAAAAAATACCTATTAAGGTGCTCTGTCCTTTCTTTAATCATATTGGTTTGTTTGTTTGTTTGTTTGTTGGTGTTGAGTTGTATGAGTTCTTTATATATTTTGGATATTAACCCCTTATCAGATATATATTTGCAAATATCTTCTTCCATTTTTGTTTTGTTGATGGTTTCTTTTGCTGTGCAACAGCTTTTTATTTTGATGTAGTCCCAATAGTTTATTTGCTTTAGTTTCCCTTGCCTGAGGAGATGCATCAATAAATATGTTCCTAAAACTGATGTCCAAGAGATCACTCCTATGTTTTCTTTTGGGAATTTTATGGTTTCAGTCTCACATTTAGGTTTTAATCCATTCTTTTATTACTTTTGTACATGGTGTACAAAAGTAATCCAGTTTCATTCTTTTGCATATAGTTGTCCAGTTTTCCCAACACTACTTATTGAAGAAACTGTCTTTATCTTACTGTATATCCTTGCCTCCTTTATGTAAATTAATTGGCCACATAGCATGAGTTTATTTCTGGGTTCTCTATCCTGTTCCATTGATCTGTGTCTATTTTTGTGCCCATACCATACTGTTTTGGTCACTATAGCTTTGTAGTATATCTTGTTGAAATCTGGGATTATAATACTTCCAGGTTTATTCTTCTATCTCAAGATTGCTTTAACTTGCATACACACCCTTTTATTCCCTATCTCAGTTCCTTTTTTGTTGTTTTCTTCTCAATATTTATTTACAATTTATACTTATTTTATTTATTTTTTTATTATCTTTGTTTTTTTTATTTCATTTTTTATTTTTTAAAATTTGCAACCAAATTAGTTAGCATATAGTCCAACAATGATTTCAGGAGTAGATTCCTTATTTGTTTATTTAAAGGCTTGCATAACAGGTACTCTGTCAATCTTGTCCACAATTATATATTCTGTGCTTAACACAGCGAGGAAATATAGTTACTCAATAAAATTAGCATTTTGCTAAACACAACAGTTGTTTAATAAAATGTATTGCCCTGAATGAATGACCCAAAATGACCAGTGCTGGCTCTACCTCAACTTAACAGAAATTGAGTTCAAATCTTGGTTATAAATTCCTATTTTCTGCAAATTCAGAGCTCCACATGTTGGAATGCAGAGAAAGATGAAAGTTAACTTTTAGAAAAATAGTGCTTCTGTTTTGCTTTGAAATTATGAATTGGCTGTTATGGCAATTTTATGGAATTACTTCCAATTAATTTCCAGTCTACTCTTCCACCACCAACCCACCCCTCACCTCAAGAATTCAAATGAGGAAGCAAAAACAGACTCATAAATACAGAGAATAAACTGATGGCTCCCAGAAAGAAGTGGGTGAAGGACGGGCAAAATGAGTGAAGGAGACTGGAAGATACAGGATTCCAGTTGTGGAATGACTAAGTCATGGGAATCAGAGGCATGGCAGAATATAATCACTGGTATTGTGATAGCATTGTGTGGTGACAGATCATAGCTACAATTGTGAGCAGAGCATAACGTACAGACATGTCAAATCACTGTGTTGTATACCTGAAACTGATGTAATGTTGTATGTCAACTACAGTTCAACTTAAAAAAAAAAGAATTCAAGTGATGATAAGTGGGTCAAGTCCAAAGATATTAATCAGTATACTTACAGTGCCTGAAGTATCAGCAAAAATAACATGAACAAATCACTATTGGGGCAAACACTCTTTTTCCTCTTTATTTCTTAGTGTGATATGCTATCTGAATGTTAATAACACAGGTGACCAAAATTTGGACATAGGCCTAACGAGAAACAAATCAAAGAGGTTGCCCAACCATCTTGATCCCAGTTTCAGGGCTGCCTATTCCAGGCTAAAGGAGTCACATGATTCTGTGCACCAAAGCCTGTACCACTAGAAATTATTCCTGGTTTAAGGCAAAAGAGAGGGAGTTTGAGGCAAACTGACAGAGTTTCATGGGGACATAACCTCTCCATATCATCCTCAGGCTCTTTATATAGCTTTGGTGGTTATTCCATAGTTTGGAATCAGGATCCTGGGTCTTGAGAAAATATCTTAAACAACTATTAACACAGGATTCCTCCCCTGTCCCAGTGATTTGTTGGAGATCAAATAGAAAAAATTAAGTTTATTAAAATTCTGATGAGGGAGACGATCTGTATATGGCAACAGTTACAGACAGAATGGCAAGCTCTATTACAATTCCCAAGAAGCTCCATGCCCAAAGAGGACACATGTTGGGATCATGGATTCTTTTGAAATGCAACAGAAGATGATGTGGAGAAATTAAAAATGGTGGACTGACATGCAGCAATACAGTTATCTCTCAGTAACACCACAGATTGGTAAAGTTGTTAACCTCAAAAAGTTCATGAGTTGGTGGGATGGGTTAAAATGGGTGATGGGTATTTGAGGGATGAATGGATAAAGAAGATGTGGTACCCATATACAATGGAGTATTACTCAGCAATCACAAAGAATGAAATCTTGCCATTTGCAGCTATGTGGATGGAACTAAAGGGTATTATGCTAAGCGAAATTAGTCAGTCAGAGAAAGACAAATATCATATGACTTCACTCATATGAGGACTTTAAGACACAGAACAGATAAACTTAAGGGAAGGGAAGCAAAAATAATATAAAAACAGGGAGGGGGACAAAACAGAAGAGACTCTTAAATATGGAGAACAAACAGAGGGTTACTGGAGGGGTTGTAGGAGGGGGGATGGGCTAAATGGGTAAGGGGCATTAAGGAATCTACTCCTGAAATCAGTGTTGCACTATATGCTAACTTGGATGTAAATTTAAAAAAATAAATTAAATTTTTAAAAAAAATTAGAAATAATAATAAATTAGGAAAAAATGGGTGATGGGCATTAAGGAGGGCACTTGTTGGGATGAGGACTGGGTGTTATATGTAAGTGATGAATCACTAAATTCTACTCCTAAAATCATTATTACACTATATGCTAACTAACATGGATTTCAATAAAATTAAAAAATAAAAATAAATTTAAAAATTTTTAAATAAAAAAAAATCTTAGAAGGGCTAAATTTTTTTTAACTTGCTTAGATAGAGCTCAAACAAGAGGACTCACATGGAAGCAGCCCAGTTACAGAAGTACCTGCAGGAACTACACTGTAAAATTTGCACTAATCAAATCAAAGGGGCCAGATTGTACAGGCTGTGATATTGGGTTTGAGTCAAGTTTACCTTCAGGGAAGCTCAGAAGATGTTTAGGTCAATCAACAGGGCACACACCTGGTTTTTGCATCCAAAGCACTAAGCTGTAACCTGGACTTAATCATCATCTGTAGAACTGGGAAGAGTGGCCCTTCTCCAAAACGGCCAAACTCTGGAGGTAGAAAGTGAATTAGCACACCTGTCACTGTAAAGAGTGACTCAGCTAAGGCCCACAACTCGCTTAAAGCAGCAAGTCCTCCAAGTGATGAAGTAGCCAGGTCAACACTGGTTACAACAGTGCAGTCCAGCACTGAAAGTCATTGATTTAGGACACCATACTTTTCTCCATTACTCAACACTGGTAAACAAGAGTTGGTTTTATCATCTGACAGCATCTAAGTTTATTGGCAATCATCTGTCTCCAATTATTTTTCTCTGATGTTTATTAAAATGCAGATTTTAAAAATGTTCATTTATTTATTTTGAGAGAGAGAGAGAGAGTGCAAGCAGGGAAGGGGCAAAGAGAGAAGGAGAGAGAGAGACACTCCCAAGCAGGCTCCATGCTGTCACTGCAAAGCCCAACACGGGGATCCATCTCTTGGACATGAGATCATGACATGGGCTGAAATCAAGAGTCAGACACTTCACTGACTAAGCCACCCAGGTGCCCCTAAAATGCAGATTTTTGAGACTTGGACAGGATCTGATTGGGAATTTCTGAGAATGGGCTCCAGGAATCTTGATTCCAAAAGGCAACTCAAAAATTCCCAAATTAATTTAAGTTTGAAAACTACCATTATTTCCTCTTTATTCCCATAATATGAGGTGCTTTTTTTTTCATTTTTTAAATGTTTATTTATATTTATTTTTTTTATGTTTTTAATGTTTACTTTTTTTTTTATATATGAAATTTATTGTCAAATTGGTTTCCATACAACACCCAGTGCTCATCCCAAAAGGTGCCCTCCTCAATACCCATCACCCACCCTCTCCTCCCTCCCACCCCCCATCAACCCTTAGTTTGTTCTCAGTTCTCAACAGTCTCTTATGCTTTAGCTCTCTCCCACTCTAACCTCTTTTTTTTTTTTTCCTTCCCCTCCCCCATGGGTTCCTGTTAAGTTTCTCAGGATCCACATAAGAGTGAAACCATATGGTATCTGTCTTTCTCTGTATGGCTTATTTCACTTAGCATCACACTCTCCAGTTCCATCCACGTTGCTACAAAAGGCCATATTTCATTTTTTCTCATTGCCACGTAGTATTCCATTGTGTATATAAACCACAATTTCTTTATCCATTCATCAGTTGATGGACATTTAGGCTCTTTCCATAATTTGGCTATTGTTGAGAGTGCTGCTATGAACATTGGGGGTACAAGTGCCCCTATGCATCAGTACTCCTGTGTCCCTTGGATAAATTCCTAGCAGTGCTATTGCTGGGTCATAGGGTAGGTCTATTTTTGATTTTCTGAGGAACCTCCACACTGTTTTCCAGAGCGGCTGCACCAATTTGCATTCCCACCAACAGTGCAAGAGGGTTCCCGTTTCTCCACATCCTCTCCAGCATCTATAGTCTCCTGATTTGTTCATTTTGGCCACTCTGACTGGCGTGAGGTGATACCTGAGTGTGGTTTTGATTTGTATTTCCCTGATAAGGAGCGACGCTGAACATCTTTTCATGTGCCTGTTGGCCATCTGGATGTCTTCTTTAGAGAAGTGTCTATTCATGTTTTCTGCCCATTTCTTCACCGGGTTATTTGCTTTTCGGGTGTGGAGTTTGGTGAGCTCTTTATAGATTTTGGATACTAGCCCTTTGTCTGATATGTCATTTGCAAATACCTTTTCCCATTCCGTTGGTTGCCTTTTAGTTTTGTTGGTTGTTTCCTTTGCTGTGCAGAAGCTTTTGATCTTCATAAGGTCCCAGTAATTCACTTTTGCTTTTAATTCCCTTGCCTTTGGGGATGTGTCAAGTAAGAGATTGCTACGGCTGAGGTCAGAGAGGTCTTTTCCTGCTTTCTCCTCTAAGGTTTTGATGGTTTCCTGTCTCACATTCAGGTCCTTTATCCATTTTGAGTTTATTTTTGTGAATGGTGTGAGAAAGTGGTCTAGTTTCAACCTTCTGCATGTTGCTGTCCAGTTCTCCCAGCACCATTTGTTAAAGAGACTGTCTTTTTTCCATTGGATGTTCTTTCCTGCTTTGTCAAAGATGAGTTGGCCGTACGTTTGTGGGTCTAGTTCTGGGGTTTCTATTCTATTCCATTGGTCTATGTGTCTGTTTTTGTGCCAATACCATGCTGTCTTGATGATGACAGCTTTGTAGTAGAGGCTAAAGTCTGGGATTGTGATGCCTCCTGCTTTGGTCTTCTTCTTCAAAATTACTTTGGCTATTCGGGGCCTTTTGTGGTTCCATATGAATTTTAGGATTGCTTGTTCTAGTTTCGAGAAGAATGCTGGTGCAATTTTGATTGGGATTGCATTGAATGTGTAGATAGCTTTGGGTAGTATTGACATTTTGACAATATTTATTCTTCCAATCCATGAGCAGGGAATGTCTTTCCATTTCTTTAAATCTTCTTCAATTACCTTCATAAGCTTTCTATAGTTTTCAGCATACAGATCCTTTACATCTTTGGTTAGATTTATTCCTAGGTATTTTATGCTTCTTGGTGCAATTGTGAATGGGATCAGTTTCTTTACTTGTCTTTCTGTTGCTTCATTGTTAGTGTATAAGAATGCAACTGATTTCTGTACATTGATTTTGTATCCTGCAACTTTGCTGAATTCATGTATCAGTTCTAGTAGACTTTTGGTGGAGTCTGTCGGATTTTCCATGTATAATATCATGTCATCTGCAAAAAGCGAAAGCTTGACTTCATCTTTGCCAATTTTGACGCCTTTGATTTCCTTTTGCTGTCTGATTGCTGATGCTAGAACTTCCAGCACTATGTTAAACAACAGCGGTGAGAGTGGGCATCCCTGTCGTGTTCCTGATCTCAGGGAAAAAGCTCTCAGTTTTTCCCCGTTGAGGATGATGTTAGCTGTGGGCTTTTCATAAATGGCTTTTATGATCTTTAAGTATGTTCCTTCTATCCCGACTTTCTCAAGGGTTTTTATTAAGAAAGGGTGCTGGATTTTGTCAAAGGCCTTTTCTGCATCGATTGACAGGATCATATGGTTCTTCTCTTTTTTTTTGTTAATGTGATGTATCACGTTGATTGATTTGCGAATGTTGAACCAGCCCTGCATCCCAGGAATGAATCCCACTTGATCATGGTGAATCATTCCTTTTATATGCCGTTGAATTCGATTTGCTAGTATCTTATTGAGAATTTTTGCATCCATATTCATCAGGGATATTGGCCTGTAGTTCTCTTTTTTTACTGGGTCTCTGTCTGGTTTAGGAATCAAAGTAATACTGGCTTCATAGAATGAGTCTGGAAGTTTTCCTTCCCTTTCTATTTCTTGGAATAGCTTGAGAAGGATAGGTATTATCTCTGCTTTAAACGTCTGGTAGAACTCCCCTGGGAAGCCATCTGGTCCTGGACTCTTATTTGTTGGGAGATTTTTGATAACCGATTCAATTTCTTCGCTGGTTATGGGTCTGTTCAAGCTTTCTATTTCCTCCTGATTGAGTTTTGGAAGAGTGTGGGTGTTCAGGAATTTGTCCATTTCTTCCAGGTTGTCCAATTTGTTGGCATATAATTTTTCATAGTATTCCCTGATAATTGTTTGTATCTCTGAGGGATTGGTTGTAATCATTCCATTTTCATTCATGATTTTATCTATTTGGGTCATCTCCCTTTTCTTTTTGAGAAGCCTGGCTAGAGGTTTGTCAATTTTGTTTATTTTTTCAAAAAACCAACTCTTGGTTTCGTTGATCTGCTCTACAGTTTTTTTAGATTCTATATTGTTTATTTCTGCTCTGATCTTTATTATTTCTCTTCTTCTGCTGGGTTTAGGCTGCCTTTGCTGTTCTGCTTCTAGTTCCTTTAGGTGTGCTGTTAGATTTTGTATTTGGGATTTTTCTTGTTTCTTGAGATAGGCCTGGATTGCAATGTATTTTCCTCTCAGGACTGCCTTCGCTGCGTCCCAAAGCATTTGGATTGCTGTATTTTCATTTTCGTTTGTTTCCATATATTTTTTAATTTCTTCTCTAATTGCCTGGTTGACCCACTCATTCGTTAGTAGGGTGTTCTTTAACCTCCATGCTTTTGGAGGTTTTCCAGACTTTTTTCTGTGGTTGATTTCAAGCTTCATAGCATTGTGGTCTGAAAGTATGCATGGTATGATTTCAATTCTTGTAAACTTATGAAGGGCTGTTTTGTGACCCAGTATATGATCTATCTTGCAGAAGAAAGTATATTCTGTTGCTTTGGGATGCAGAGTTCTAAATATATCTGTCAAGTCCATCTGATCCAATGTCTCATTCAGGGCCCTTGTTTCTTTATTGACCGTGTGTCTAGATGATCTATCCATTTCTGTAAGTGGGGTGTTAAAGTCCCCTGCAATTACCACATTCTTATCAATAAGGTTGCTAATGTTTATGAGTAATTGTTTTATATATCTGGGCACTCCGGTATTCGGCGCATAGACATTTATAATTGTTAGCTCTTCCTGATGGGTAGACCCTGTCACTATTATATAATGTCCTTCTTCATCTCTTGTTACAGCCTTTAATTTAAAGTCTAGTTTGTCTGATAGAAGTATGGCTACTCCAGCTTTCTTTTGGCTTCCAGTAGCATGATAAATAGTTCTCCATCCCCTCACTCTCAATCTAAAGGTGTCCTCAGGTCTAAAATGAGTCTCTTGTAGACAGCAAATAGATGGGTCTTGTTTTTTTATCCATTCTGATACCCTATGTCTTTTGGTTGGCGCATTTAATCCATTTACATTCAGTGTTATTATAGAAAGATATGGGTTTAGAGTCATTGTGATGTCTGTAGGTTTTATGCTTGTAGTGATGTCTCTGGTACTTTGTCTCACAGGGGTCCCCCTTAGGATCTCTTGTAGGGCTGGTTGAGTGGTGACAAATTCCTTCAGCTTTTGTTTGTTTGGGAAGACCTTTATCTCTCCTTCTATTCTAAATGACAGACTTGCTGGATAAAGGATTCTCGGCTGCATATTTTTTCTGTCTAGCACACTGAAAATCTCGTGCCAATTCTTTCTGGCCTGCCAAGTTTCAAAAGAGAGATCAGTCATGAGTCTTATAGGTCTCCCTTTATATGTGAGGGCACGTTTACCCCTTGCTGCTTTCAGAATTTTCTCTTTATCCTTGTATTTTGCCAGTTTCACTATGATATGTCGTGCAGAAGATCGATTCAAGTTACGTCTGAAGGGAGTTCTCTGTGCCTCTTGGATTTCAATGCCTTTTTCCTTCCCCAGTTCAGGGAAGTTCTCAGCTATGATTTCTTCAAGTACCCCTTCAGCACCTTTCCCTCTCTCTTCCTCCTCTGGGATACCTATTATGCGTATATTATTTCTTTTTAGTGTATCACTTAGTTCTCTAATTTTCCCCTCATACTCCTGGATTTTTTTATCTCTCTTTTTCTCAGCTTCCTCTTTTTCCATAACTTTATCTTCTAGTTCACCTATTCTCTCCTCTGCCTCTTCAATCCGAGCCGTGGTGGTTTCCATTTTGTTATGCATTTCGTTTAAAGCGTTTTTCAGCTCCTCGTGACTGTTCCTTAGTCCCTTGATCTCTGTAGCAAGAGATTCTCTGCTGTCCGCTATACTGTTTTCAAGCCCAGCGATTAATTTTATGACTATTATTCTAAATTCACTTTCTGTTATATATTTAAATCCTTTTTGATCAGCTCATTAGCTGTTGTTATTTCCTGGAGATTCTTCTGAGGGGAATTCTTCCGCTTGGTCATTTTGGATAGTCCCTGGCGTGGTGAGGACCTGCAGGGCACTTCCCCTGTGCTGTGGTGTATAACTGGAGTTGGTGGGCGGAACCGCAGTCAGACCTGATGTCTGCCCCCAGCCCACCGCTGGGGCCACAATCAGACTGGTGCGTGCCTTCTCTTCCCCTCTCCTAGGGGCGGGATTCACTGTGGGGTGGGGTGGCCTGTCTGGGCTACTTGCACACTGCCAGGCTTGTGATGCTGGGGATCTGGCGTCTTAGCTGGGGTGGGTAGGCAAGGTGCACAGGGGCAGGAGGGGCAGGCTTAGCTTGCTTCTCCTTAGGTGATCCACTTCAGGAGGGGCCCTGTGGCCGCAGGAGGGAGTCAGATCCGCTGCTGGAGATTTGGCTCCGCAAAAGCGCAGAGTTGGGTGTTTGCACAGAGCGAGCAAGTTCCCTGGCAGGAACTGGTTCTCTTTGGGATTTTGGCTGGGGGATGGGCGGGGAAGATGGCGCTGGCGAGCGCCTTTGTTCCCCACCAAACTGAGCTCTGTCGTCCGGGGGCTCAGCAGCTCTCCTTCCCTTTGTCCTCCAGCCTTCCCGCTTTCTGAGCAGAGCTGTTAACTTATGACCTCCCAGACACTAAGTCGCGCTTGCTGTCGGAACACAGTCCGTCAGGCCCCTCCGCTTTTTGCAAGCCAGACTCGGGGTCTCTGCTTGGCCAGCAAGCCGCCCCTCCGCCCTGGCTCCCTCCCACCAGTCCGTGGAGCACGCAATGCCTCGCCGCCCTTCCTACCCTCTTCCGTGGGCCTCTCGTCTGCGCTTGGCTCCGGCGACTCCGTTCTGCTAATCCTCTGGTGGTTTTCTGGGTTATTTAGGCAGGTGTAGGTGGAATCTAAGTGATCAGCAGGACGCGCGGTGAGCCCAGCGTCCTCCTACGCCGCCATCTTCCCTCTCCCTCTAAATGTTTCTGAGGTGCTTTTTTATACACCCACTGTCAATCTCACTTCTTATGGCAAGATACCTAACATCTGCCAGATCATTCAGTTTTTCCATTCTTTCTCTGTTGTTGCCACTGATTCACACTCTGCCAAAGGAGGCCTCCTCAAAATGGGTAACTGGCCTAAAGGATTGCAAAATGGTCTCTATATCCTAATGTTCCTGTGCCAAAATCTCTACTCCCAAATATCTGACATTTACCTCCCACTGATGGGCTATTAGCAATTTATTACACATGGAACTACTGGCCCTCAGACTTGGCGTATCAGTTAAGTATTCAGCACTTACCATGTCCTGAGCACTATACTACAAGGATATACAATTTTGTAATATATCCTAAATTCTAAGAAATCATTTCTGCTCTCAAGTTAGTTAAAATCTACCAATAGTCTAATACTAGTCTGAGTTAGTACAAATGCATACTAAAGTAGAAGCAAAAAAATTACAAAAATAACAAAAGAAGTTGGAGGGAATCTAAAATTGTGCAAGTTCTATGGAAAATAATATGCCATTTCCTCAAAAAATTGAAAGTAAAATTACCATGTGACCTGGCAATCCCACTTTTTGTATATACCCCCCAAAAATTGAAAGAAGGGTCTTGAAGAGATATTTGCACAGCCATGTTCATAGCAACATTATTCACAATCGCCAAAAGGTAAAAGCAACCCAAGTGTCCATCGATAGATGAATGGGTAAACAAAATGTGGCATACACATACAATGGAATATTATTCAGCTTTTAAAAGGAAGGGAATTCTGACATATGCCACAACATGGATGCACCCTGAGGACATTATGCTAAGTGAAATAAACTAGTCACAAAAAGACTGTATTGTAAAATGTTGTATAATTCCACTTATCTAGAGTAGTTAAATTCATAGAAACAGAAAGTAGAAAAGTGGTTGCCAGATGCTAGGGAGAGGGGAAATGGGGAGCTGTTTACTAGATATAGAGTTCTAGTTTTGCAAGGGGAAAAAGTTCTGGAGATTGGTTGTACAACAATGTGAATATACTGTAAGTAAACTTTGTGTTAGGTGGATATTATCAACAGAAATTAATAATAACAAAACAGGAAATTCAATTGCTGTTTGGTTTGCCTTGTTGTCTTTGTGAAAGGCCTCCACATGGCAGATGGCTGCCCTCCTTTATATGGCACCATTTTGCTCAGACATGGCTGCAGCTGTTCTCCACCAATGTATAAATAGCCTGGAAAATCCCTTACCTGAGATTTAAACAATGATTCTCTCTGAGCTCTCAATTCAACAGTTTTCCTCCTGAACAAGTTGAAGGGCTAGCCTCATGGGTTCCTGCTGGTGTCCTCCCCAAGACAGGCTGGAAAGAAGAAATGAGACGGATCAGCACTTAAAAATGTTGAATGTCCTTCAAGGACGCACCTTGTCCACAGAGGCCATTGTGGGAAAGGTAGGTACATTAATCATCTCCCCTGCTGGAAATGAAAGAGGAGAAAGAAATAAACAGCCCATCATCATGATCAGGTATCAAAGGTTTGTTTTAGGTCATACCCCCATTAAAACGAATTTCAATGCTGTCAGGAGCAATGTCATGAATCTTCTGTACTTTTTTAAATGAGTAATTTATGCTGGGAGGAAGCATCCTTCCTATGAGCTCCATAATGAGTGCCCCGTCACTTCTCTACCTCTTCATTTTTTGGCAATCTTAGAGCAAGCCTACAAAAGTACCATTTGTTCACCCCTGCATTAAATGCCTCTGCCTTAAATAAATACTAAGTAAAGTTAACGTAACTGGTGAGAAAGTCAATAATTCAGTAAATGCTCTCAGCATTTTATTCTATGTTTGTGTCTTATCATGGGGAGGTTATCACTTTAATGTTACTACTTAAATCTCTTAAAAATAATTCACCTTTTTTATGCATCCATATGGAAGTGTTAAAAAAAAGACAATCAAAAAAATGAAAATAAACATTGGCTCTCCCACCTGCCCAGTGGTAAGCATTAGCACCTTGGTATGTACCTTACAAAATCTTTTTTTCAGGTACACACACACATACACACACACACACACACACACACACACACACACACACACACACAAATAAAATACTTTGGAAAAATGAGACCTTGTTGCCCATTTGAGAAACCGAATTCTGAGATGCCCTCAGTATA
Organism: Puma concolor; assembly: GCF_028749965.1. Lineage (NCBI taxonomy): Eukaryota > Metazoa > Chordata > Mammalia > Carnivora > Felidae > Puma > Puma concolor. The sequence continues at coordinate 137,919,510 of NC_141670.1, read as the reverse complement.
TTCTGTCAGACATTGGAGGTGTCCCCAAGATATGGTATTGGCCTCTAGGAACTCCAGGAAACTACATGGAGAGGTAAGCATAAACCCATGACACATCCAGGAAAACAGGCCCAAGAACATATCCTAATGATGTAGCATCAGCAACACTGTTTTTATGCATCAAGGATAAAAATTGTTTTGATTCATTTAAATGGATGGATTAGGGAAAATTTTTAAATATATAATTTAAAGATGTGTTCCCCTTCCCATTTCAAGAGGTAATTCAGGAAAAGAGCCCACTGTCTACTGAAATCAATAAATCTTTAGTAAAAAAAGAAGCCTTGGACCTGTTGTAGAGAAAGTAAAGTTATAGCTGTTGGATTGGAGGACAGATATGTTTTAGTCTGAAATTCTTTAAATAGGCTCCATTGTTTTTACTATGTGTTTTTAAAATATGGCAGTTCAACTCCCACACTATCCTGCTGCCCAAGATCTAGCTAGTAGCAAAGAGAATTAAAATAAAACCTGAATAAATAAACAAAACTCTAAACCTTCATTCTATGTGAAAAACAAAACAAAGCCAAAACTGACTTGTTCCCCTTTCTAACAGAATGTCTAAAACAGAAAATTTTTCTCACACTGTGAAACCCAGCCATCGTTAGATTCCCATGGGCAAGAATGCCATGTTTGCTAGTATATAAAAGAATTTAGATAGCTTGTTTCTTTTCTTGAAAATAGAATGATTTAAATCCCAAGGAAAACTATGTTAATGCCTGAAAAATTCTGATTCCTGACAAATTCTTTAGGAGAGGTTATTTTTGTTTCAACCATTATTATTTATTAACAATGAAAAGATTAGATATATCTCATTTTTTTTGCATTCTTTTTAATTATAGAATACACATTTATATTAAATAACTAATTTTATCAACAGATTTATTCCTAAAATGAGTATATACGTATATATATCATCTTAGAAACCTCTAACCATATTAGAATAATATTGTATTTTCCTTCCTGCTATAAACAACCATAAAGCAGAATAAAATATATGAAAGAGCTTTTCAGATGCTGGACAAGACTCAGCATTTGACTGTGATCTTGAAAGAAAGGAAGTAACTCAACTGATTCTTGTAAGAACCCTGGATTTCTTCCTGGAGTCACTTTCAGACTATAAAGTACAGGGAGGCAGAAGATGAGTAGATCATCACGGCCTCTCTGAGTTGAAGAAATAGAGACTAGAATTCACGGAGGTTGAAGCAGGTAAGTTGTGTGGGGCACAGCACTAGAAAAATAGAAACTATCCAGAAAAAAGAAAACATTTTTTTTCCTAAACTTGTATATAATGATTCTCTCACGTCTGTTGCTATGCTTAGGCTATGCTTACACAAGATAAACCCCAGGAGCCTAGGCTGACAACCACCAGGGTACTGTCAGAAGCCAAACAATTGCCAGAATTCATGTATGCCTGGGAGATGACTGAATTGTAACAAGCTAAATGGAAAGTCCTCACTGAATATCTGGAGCATTAAGTACACACTCAGAAGAGCCATGCTTTAGAAGTAGGACTAAACCAACTCTAGAACATAAGCTACTCTATCTAGATTTGCCCTATCAAAATTTTAAACAATCTTCAAATGGATCAAACTGAACAGCAAGTGACTTAATTGCCTAGGAGAACAAGGCCCAGCAACCTTTAGAAGAAAACAATAAAAGCCAGATACTCAGGAACATAAAATTTATGACCTTCAGCACCCAATCAAAATCCAATACCTGATGGACTAGGTATTCCATCAGAAGCAGGAACATGGGATCTAAAACCAGAAGAAAAATTAGTCAATAAACATGGAGCCAGAAGTGGATAAAATAAAGACAAAAAATTTTTGACAGGTATATGTAAATATGGTCAAAGGAAAACATAAACATGATTTAAAAAAGAAAAATTAAAATATACAAAATGTAAAATTTTTTGTGTAATAAAGATTCATTAGGTGGGATTAACAGACATTTAGGCACTGTAGAAGGAAATGTCAATGAATTTGTAGACACAGAAATAGAAGTTATCCAAATTGAAGTTCAGAAGGAAAAAGAGACTGACAAGAAGTTAACCGAACCTCAGGACCCAAGGGGCAATAAAAAGGAATCACACATATAGCTGGAGCCCCAGGAAGAGAAGGAAAAAAAGATTGGGGGAGAAATTTTTGAAGAAATAAGGGGAAGCTTTTTCCAAGTAGGATGAAAACAACAAATCCATAGATCAAAAGTTCAATGTCTCCTAAGCAGGATTTCACAAAGAAAACCACACTGAGGTACTTCATAATCAAATAATAAGGAGAAAAAAATTTAAGCCACCCTATACACAGGGGAGCAAAGATAAGCATGATCACAGACTTCTCAGAAATAACATAAGCCAGAAGATATTGGAATAGCATTATTAAAGTTCTGAAAGGGGGTGGGAGGAAAGCTGTCAGCCTAGAATTTTATATCCAGCAAAATACCTTGCAAAAATGAAAGTAAAACACAGTCATTTTGAACAACTAGGAGAAAGCTGAGAGAATTGAATTACAAGAATTTGAACTGCCTCTAAATCACAAGAAATACTGAAGAAACATTTTTAGGCTGAAGGAAAATAATTCCAGATGAAAACATTTTTTAAAAAATGGGAGAGAAGAGCAGTATAGCCTGTATGATGATCACAGGATTCAGAATCCTGACTGCTACTTATAGAGTATTTGTTTCCTCATGTGTAAAATGTGGATAGTTACATCTGCATCACAAATGTATTACAAAGATTTAGTGAAATAAGGTAGTCAAAACGCTCAGCACAGTGACTGGAACATCCTAAGCACTCAACAAATCACAGCTTATTAGTGTTTTGTTAATATCTATTAAATATGCCAAGAGATGACTGAATAACTCTTGATGAATACTTTTGCACAGAGCAGCATATACTTAAAAAAGAGATGGGGCGCCTGGGTGGCTCGGTCGGTTAAGCGTACGACTTCGGCTCAGGTCATGATCTCACGGTCCGTAAGTTTGAGCCCCGCGTCGGGCTCTGTGCTGACCGCTCAGAGCCTGGAGCCTGTTTCAGATTCTGTGTCTCCCTCTCTCTCTGCCCCTCCCCTGTTCATGCTCTGTCTCTCTCTGTCTCAAAAATAAATAAACGTTAAAAAAAATTTTTTTAAATAAAAAAAAAGAAAGGCTGCTTGATATTAAGCTTTATAATGTATTTTGGAAACAGGGAGGTTGTTAAATATTTTAGTATTATTGGTGCTTTGAGGTGTAGGAAACTGAGAAGAGACAAGATACTGTGATACAAGTTACAAAGAACAGTTCATAGGTGAGAAGGGAAGATTCTCCACTTTGAGATGAAAAATCCAATCTTGTTGGTTTGTAATAAAAATCTCATCATATTTCTGACTATTAAGTAAATTTTGGCCTTTCATTGTGCCTCCTGATTGCTGTCAAAAAATAACTATTTAGGGGCACCTGGGTGGCTCAGTCTGTTGGGCATCCGACTTCAGCTCAGGTCATGATCTTACAGTTCGTGAGTTTGAGCCTCACATCGGGCTCTGTGCTGACAGCTCAGAGCCTGGAGCCTGCTTCAGATTCTTTGTCTCCCTCTCTCCTTCTGCCCCTCCCCTGCTCTCTCTCTCTCTCTCTCTCTCTCTCAAAAATAAACATTAAAAAATATTTTAATAATAACTATTTATAATTTTTTTGATTCTTAACTTTGTTTCCTTAGGAGTCATTAGGAAAAAAATTATTAAGCAGCTATGTATGTTTATGGTTCTACAAAATAACTGATGCAATGGATAGTCTCAAGTAACCTTAAAGACCAACATGCATGTGGAAAAATAAGGAAATGAATTACATAAATTTTAGTAAATACATGGGTGGGTTGAATAAACCTGTAAACAAAGTCTAGCACAGTAATAATAATTGTAGCATACAGACTATGGAATCTGACTGCCTGTGTTCAATTCCTATTCCATCCCCTACTAGCAGTGCAACCTTTGGAAGCTACGTAACTTTTCTCTCATCTTTCAAATAGGGGAAAACAATAGTGTCTATCTCATAGGGTTGTTGGAGGATTCAATCAGTGAAAGGGGTAGCACATATGGCAGGTAAGCATTTGGGACTGTATTATGTAAGCAGTGATGACAGCCTTGAAGAAAAAGTTAGAGGCATTACTTACTAATAGTGACACTGTATAAATTCTCTTTTCCAAGTGTCTTTCCAGTTTGAAGTTGTTTTCAAACTGCCTAGAGATAAAACATCATTGCCACTAGCATTACTACTAGCCATTTAACATGAAATATTGGTTTAGTTCGTCGGTGAAGGAAGGAAAGCTCCTTCCAGTGTAAAGTCCCTAACAGGCTCAAGACAACACCTGGGTTGCAGCGACTACTAATGTACAAGGAAGACCATCCCCGTCCAACGGCAGTAGCCAGCTCTGCTCTAATCATTCAGCTGAACAAACAAAACCCAGGATTTAGTTATTTTCCCAGAAACTAGATAAACAGACACTTCCTTTTTAGTGTCTTTTTTTAAAGTAAGAAGGTACACATCTCTCCTAATCATCACTTCAGTCTGTATTTCTATTTTAAAAGTTGCTTTTTCTAGATTTTTGCTATTTTAGGCCAAAAAAAAAAATGGTTACAGGCAAACACAGTATGCTCTTTAAATAATAGATGAATGTTAAGTAATATGCTGTTGTTTGTATATAACTTTAAACCACAAATTAACCCAATAGTCTATTTGGGGTCAGTAGTGCACTATTAGACTTATTTGTTTATATGGACAGAAACCCATTTCACTAAAGATATCAGAACTGGAACAGGTTTAGAAATCATGAGGAATGTGGATAGCTCTGGAGACAGACTATTTTACACAGTCTCTTTCAAGGACCACATGGTTTTTCCCTGTTTCATGATGCCTCTGTTTCTCTCTACACATCTGATCTTTTCTTTTTATTACCACCTGACTTCCATCTTCTGATAGTTTCCATTCCCTTATAGCTTTTACTTATACTTAAGCCGCTATGAGTTTTATCTTACTTATAGCATCTCTGAATTCACCGTTTGGTTCAAATCCTACTATCTTCCCTATTCAAACCACCATCCCCACTGCTACTCCATGTATTGGTTCAATGGGTAGAGCAGCTTTCACTAGAAGGAGAGCAAGCAAGTAGGCATGAGAAATGTATCTAGTAAATATACTCAAAGAAAATAGGCACGCCCAGACAACGTTCTGTGATGCACACTGTTTATTTGGTCTGCCCAGTCTGAGAACTAGGGTATTGAATACGTTGGTTGAGCTCATGTTGGTCAGATATTTTGTAGCAGTATCTGACAGGATTATTTTTAGCATAAGAATTAATAAATTCATCAGAATGGCTCCAGTTCAGAATTACTGAAATCATAGCCAGAAACAAATTATAAACAATTCATTTAACAGAAATCCTAAATCTAAGTACAGATGCAAATAATATATTCACATAGCCACAAAATGGTCCCAATCTCATTTAACTACTCTGTCCCTGAAACCTTGGGGGCCTTTGGTTTCTGTAAAATCTTTACATACTGTCATTTTTCTTTTGCCATTATTATGATATTATGCTTTCTACTGCTTGACACTGACATCCTTAAAAATTCCTGTTAGGCTAACCACCTTCATGTGTCTGGGCTATGTTAGCTGAAGTACATCCTTAATCTCTGAGATGGTAATTTCTTAACAGTTGCCCTTAAAACTTCAATTTTATGAACTGTATGCTGCTCTAGGTATTTAATGCTCTGTTCATTAATGCAGAAAACCATGCAAATGATGCAGATACACCAACTGCCCCATGCCTTCTTCCTCATGTTGCTGTGAAATACATATCCCTAGATTGTTTGGTTTTATTTTTTAATTGGTATCTTTTTTTTATTTTGCTATAGATCAAACTTACAGAAAACTTCTAAGAACTGTGCAAAAGAACTCCTAAATTCCTCCACTCAGATTACCAAATTGTTAGCATTATACCACGCATAAAACATTATTCCATGTATATATTTTTTTCATTTATTGATTCATTAATATAGATTTTTTCACTCTACTGTCAGTATTTCAAGCATTTTCTCTTCTTGTTGGCTATTACGTAATATTGCAACACCACCATTCTTACATGTCTCCTTTTTATACACGTACAAGAGTATCACCCGGTCAGCATTTCTCAAAATGTAGTTCACAGACCTCTGGGGATCTCCAAGTGTTCATTAAGTCAAAATTATTCTCATAATAATACAAAGATATTATTTCCTTTTGTCACAGTGTTGATATTTTTACTGAAAGTACAAAAACAATGGTGGATAACATTTGCTAGTGATTTATCAAAGCACTGACAACAAAAAGTACTAGCTGTCATTATATTCATTATATTCTTCACCACCATGCGGTTGCAGCTTTTTTGAGTGCTGGTTTCTCTTTAAAATGTCTTGCTGGGGCGCCTGGGTGGCGCAGTCGGTTAAGCATCCGACTTCAGCCAGGTCACGATCTCGCGCTCTGTGAGTTCGAGCCCCGCGTCAGGCTCTGGGCTGATGGCTCAGAGCCTGGAGCCTGTTTCCGATTCTGTGTCTCCCTCTCTCTCTGCCCCTCCCCCGTTCATGCTCTGTCTCTCTCTGTCCCAAAAATAAATAAACGTTGAAAAAAAAAAAGTCTTGCTAAATCTTCCATTTTATTTTTAATTATCATTTTATTTATTATTAATTTATTAGATCTCAACCTTTGAGATTTAATAAATCTAAACCATTTTTTAATATTCTGTGTGTGTCAGAAGGAAGCATGAAGCATTTCTGCTGCATATGAAGTAAGGTGTTTACCTCAAGATAAAGTGTTATGTGATTGATAGAAGAGCTAAGCTAGGTGCTCTTTTCAAGGAACACCATTTTCACTTGAAAGAATGACTAATTCAGACTCTGATATTTGACAAACTTTGATATTTTTATAGAGTTTGTGACTTTGGGGAAAACAGTTGACAGTATTTGTTGCCCCTACTGAAACTTAAATTTCAACTGAAATTTAGAATTTTGGAGACCTGTATCTGCCACCATGACCTTAGCAGCTTAACAACGTCTAAAGACTTTTCTGATAAGATATGTGATGACATTAATGACTGTAATATTTCATATGGTATAACCAATGTGCTAATATTTGGAATATCTACAAAACTAAGTGAATGAGTATTTTCCAAGTGACTAATACATGATGTTACACAATCATCTATGAGTTAAAGAGCCTCTGAAATTGTAAGATAGATCAATGTAGTTTAATGCAACAGATTACAAATTTTCACATTGACACTAACCTTTAAGAGATTAATACATGTTAAGTTTTGATGTGATAACAAAAAGAATATACACAATTATCTGAAATAGCTCTTAAAATAATACTCTCATCTCCTACTACATATCTGTGGGAAGCTAAATTTTCTTCATTTGAGTTAAACAAAACAACATATTGCAATAGATTGAATGCAGAAGGAGACATGAGAATCCAGCTATCTTCTGTTAAGCAAAATCTGAAAGATATTTGTAAATAAGTAAAACAATGCCACTCTTACTCTTATTCTTTTTTTAAATTTTTTTAACATTTATTTATTTTTGTGTGAAAGAGAGAGAGACAGAGACAAAGTGTGAGTGGGGAGGGGCAGAGAGAGAGGGAGACACGGAATCTAAAGCAGGCTCCAGGCTCTGAGCTGTCAGCACAGAACCAGACACAGGGCTTGAACTCACAAACCGTGAGATCATGACCTGAGCCAAACTCAGACTCAAACAAACATGACCTGAGCCGAAGTTGGACACTCAACTGACTAAGCCACCTCTACTCCACTTGTGTGTGTGTGTGTGTGTGTGTGTGTGTGTGTGTGTGTACAGGAAATACAGTTATTTAAAAATATTATTTACGTTAACATGATTTATTATTCTTCTTCCTTTTTTTAAATTTTCTTAATGTTTATATTTGAGACAGAGAGAGACAAAGCACAAGTGGGGTAGGGGCAGAAAGAGAGGGAGACACAGAATCTGAAGCAGGCTCCAGGCTCTGGCCTCTCAGCACACAGCCAGACGCAGGGCTCAAACCCATGAACCATGAGATCATGACCTGAGCTGAAGTCAGACACTTAACCAATGACCCACCCAGATGACCCTCTTGTTTCTAAATAAATAAATAAACCTGTCTTTGTAATCTTTCAGATTTAAATTCTAATATGATAAATATAACTCACATCAACAAGAGCTGTTTGGAGTTCTCTACAATTTTTAAGAGTGTAAGGATAAGACTTGTGGGGAAGATGATGGAGTAGGAGGACCCTAAGCTCACCTCATCCCATAGATACAACTGGATAACTTGCACATTAGTGTAAATAACCCAGAACATGACCCAGAGACTGGTAGAACAGACTCTCCACAGTTAAATGTAGAGAAGAGGCCACACTGAAAAGGGTAAAAAAGGTGGAGATGTGGTCAGGAGATAAACGAATCTGGAAGCCTGTCCATGGGAGGGAGGGATATTCCACAGGTGCAGAGAAGGAAAACAGACCCTCATACCAGACACTCCAGGCATAGGGAACTTGTATGGAGGAAGATGAATCCCCATAATATGTGGCTTTGAAAACCAGAGGAACCAAACTTCCCTCTGGCTCTTAACAATCAGCAGGGCTTGAAACTTGGAACTTTATTTTGTTTTCATTTGGTTCTTTTCTCCTTATCAAATTCTTGTCTGCTCATATTTATCACAAAAGTATGTGTTATTTTTTAATTGATTGTCAATGAAATCTGGCCATTTGTAGCAATGTGGATGGAACTAGAGAGTACTGTGCTAAGTGAAATAAGTCAGGAAGAGAAACCTGGAACTTTAAAAAAATCACTGGGGTCCTAGAAGAGCCAAGAGGGTAAGAGTAATCTGAGTTTCTTCCTTGAAAGAGATAGCACAACAAACAGCCCCACAGAGATACAGCATAGAAGCAGCCATTTGAAAAAGGTCTAGACTATATGGAAGGGACATTTGTTTACTAATCTCAGAGTATATGCTGGAGTGGCAAGGATTGTTGGGAGACTTCTCTAGGAAAAAGGGAGCTAGCAGGCACCATTTCCCTCCCTGCCCCAGCCGAGGCATGGCACCAACACTTACCACCTAACAGGCTAACAGCATGCCCAACCCCATATTCTCCTGTAGACACACCCCTTCCTGCCAGTGCTCAGCTCCAGGTATTCTCACACAGCAGACCTGCTCAAACCTTGCTAACACTGCAATCTGCTCTGTGCACTTCTGCAGATCCACCCTCCTCCAACCCTACCTGTCTTGGTCTCTGGTAGCTGCAGGTCCCTTTTCATAGGAGAAGGACACAGGAGTTATGGGAACCATGTGCCCCACCCCTGAAATCTCTTACAGTTTGGTGCTATTGTATCTGTGGTAAACACCTGGTCTGACTCGATTTAAGCTCAAGATGGCCCCAGACTGGCCCACTCACAGCACAGGCACCAAAATCTGCCAACAGGCAAGGAGAGCCATTTCAGATGACTAGACTGAAGGCAAACATGGCTTAGCCACAACACTAGAGTGCACATAACACACATAGGAGACACCCCTGAAGTGCCAGGCTCTGGTGAAGAGGGGACACTGCAGTACAGGGCAATATAGGACCTCTTCATAAGACCACTACTTTCAAGAGCAGGAGGTGTAGCTAACTTTCTTAATACATAGAAACAGACACAGAGAGTTAAACAAAATGAGGAGACAGAGAAATATGTCCCAAATGAAAGAACCACAGCAAGAGAGCTAAATGAAACAATGATAAGTAATATGCTGGATAGAGAATTTAAAGTAATGGTCATAAAGATACTCACTGGACTTGAGAAAAGAGTGAAGATCTCAATAAGACCCTTAACAAAGAGATAGAAAAAAAATAGAAATGCAGAACTCAATAACTAAATTAAAAATACACTAGATGGAATAAAAGATAGACTAGGGGAAACAGAAGAATAGAATAGTGACCTGCAGGGCAGAGTAATGGAAAGCAATCAAGCTGAACAAGAGAAATAAATAAATAATAATACTAAATGAAAAAACACATAGGAAATTCAGTGACAACATCAGGTGTAATAACATTTGCATTATACGGATCCCAGAATAAGAGAGAAAGAAAAGGGGGCAGAAAATTTATTTGAAGAAATGATAGCTGAAGTCTTCCTGAATCTGGAAAAGAAAACAAATCCAGATGCAGGAGGCACAGAGAGCCCCCAATAAAATCAATCCAAGGAGGTCCACACCAAGACACATAGTAATTAAGATGGCAAAAAGTAGTGATAAAGAGAGGATTTTAAAAGTATAAAAACAAAAGAAAACAGTTACATACAAGGGAAACCCCATAAGGTTATCAAGCTGATTTTTCAGCAGAAACATTGCAGGCCAGAAGGGAGTGGCATGATATGTCCAAAGACTGATAAAACAAAACAAAACAAAACAAAAAAAAACATGAAAAAACCCTCCAGCCAAGAATACTCTATTTAGTAAGACTATCATTTCAAATAGATGGAGAGAGAGTTTCTCAGACGAACAAAAGTTAAAGGAATTCATGAACATTAAACCAGTCTTACAAGAAATGTTAAAGGGGCCTTTTTGAGTGGAAAGGAAAAACCATAAGTAGGAGTAAGGAAAGTAGGAAACACAAAAGCAGTAAAAATAAGTATATCTATAAAAATCAGTCAAGGGTTTCCTAAAATTCAAAAAAAAGGTGAATTATGACACCATATACCTAAAATGTGGACAGGAGAAGAGTAAAGAATGGGTTCAAATTTAAGTGACCATCAATTAAAGACAGACTTCTATATGCATAAGATGTTATACATACAAGCCTAATGGTAACTACAAATCAAAAGCCAGTAATAGATATACAAAAACTAAAGAGAAAGGAATCCAAGTATATCACTAAAGAAAGTTAACAAACCATAAAAGAAGAAAGTAAGAAAGGAACAGAGAACTGCAAAAACAACCATAAAACAAAATGGCAATAAGTACACACATATCAATAATTACTTTGAATGTAAGTGGACTAAACACTCCAATCAAAATACATAGTGTGACAGAATTAATAAAAAAGCAGCACCCAGGGTGCCTGGGTGGCTTAGTCGGTTAAGCATCTGACTCTTGGTTACAGCTCAGGTCATGATCTCATGGCTCTTGAGTTCAAGCCCCACATGGGGCTCTGTGCTGACAGCATGGAGCCTGCTTGGGATTATGTCTCCCTGTCCCTCTACCTTACCCTGCTCACTCTCTATCTCTCTCTCCCAAAAATAAATAAATAAACATTAAAAAAAAAAGCATGACCCCTCTATATGCTACCTACAAAAGACTCATTTCAGACTTGAAAACACACGCAGATTGAAAGTCAAGGACAGAGGGGCGCCTGGGTGGCGCAGTCGGTTAAGCGTCCGACTTCAGCCAGGTCATGATCTCGCGGTCCGTGAGTTCGAGCCCCGCGTCGGGCTCTGGGCTGATGGCTCAGAGCCTGGAGCCTGTTTCCGATTCTGTGTCTCCCTCTCTCTCTGCCCCTCCCCTGTTCATGCTCTGTCTCTCTCTGTCCCAAAAATAAATAAATGTTGAAAAAAAAATTTAAAAAAAAAAAAAAGAAAGTCAAGGACAGAAAAGCATGTATCGTACAAGTGGAAATGACAGCTGAGGTATCAATACTTACATCAGATGAAATAGGCTTTAAAACAAAGACTGTAATAACAGAAAAAGAAGGACACTATATAATAATAAAGGGAATAATCCAACAGGAAAATGTAACAACTGTAAATTTTATGCACCCAACACGGGAGTACTTGAATACATAAATCAGCTAATAACAAACATAAAGGAAATAACTGATAGTAATACAATAACCGTAGAGTACTTTAACTCCCCACTGATATCAATGGACAGAAAATTAACAAGGAAATAGTGGCTTTTAAGGACACAGTGGAGCAGATGGATCTAACAGGTATATTCAGAATATTTCATCATAAAACAGCAGAATATACATTTATTTCAAGTATACATGAAATATTATCCAGAATAGATCACGTTAGGCCACAAAACAAGTCTCAACAAACTCAAAAGACTGAAGTCATACCATACATCTTTTCTGATGACAATGCTATGAAACCAGAAATCAACCATAAGAAAAAAAATCTAGGGAGAACCCAAATACATGGAAATTAAATAATATGATATTAAACAATGAATAGGTCAACCAAGAAATCAAAGAGGAAATCAAAAAATGCATGGAGACAAATGAAAATGAAAACACAATGATCCAAAATCTTTGAGATACATCAAAAGCAGTTCTAAGAGGGAAGTTTATAGCAACACAGGTTTACCTCAAGAAGCAAGAAAAATCTCAAATAAAAAGCCTATACTTACATCTAAAGGAGCTAGAAAAGAACAAACAAAATTCAAAGCTAGTAGAAGGAAGTAAATAATAAAGACTAGGGGCGCCTGGGTGGCGCAGTCAGTTAAGCGTCCGACTTCAGCCAGGTCACGATCTCGCGGTCCGTGAGTTCGAGCCCCGCGTCAGGCTCTGGGCTGATGGCTCAGAGCCTGGAGCCTGTTTCTGATTCTGTGTCTCCCTCTCTCTCTGCCCCTCCCCCGTTCATGCTCTGTCTCTCTCTGTCCCAAAAATAAATAAACGTTGAAAAAAAAAATTTTTTTTTAAAAAAAATAATAAAGACTAGAGGAGAAATAAATGAAATAAAACCTGAAGAAAACAAAATAACAGATCAATGAAACTCAGGGCTAGTTCTCTGAAAAGATCAACAAACTGATAAACCTTTAGCCAGACTCATCTAAAGAGAGAGAGAGAGAGAGAGAGGACTCAAATAAACAAAATCAGAAATGAAAGAGGAGAAATAGTAATAGATACCACAGAAATACAAAGGATTAGAAGGGAATATTATGAAAAATGACATGCCAACAAACTGGACAACCTACAAGAAATGGATACATTCCTAAAAACATATAACCTCTCAAAACTAAATCAGGAAAGGGGCATCTGAGTGGCTCAGTTGGTTAAGGGTCCGACTTCGGCTCAGGTCATGATCTTCTGGTTTGTGGGTTCAAGCCCCGCATTGGACACTGCGTTGACAGTGTGGAGCCTGGAGCCTGCTTTGGATTCTGACTCCACTCTCTCTCTGCCCCTCCCCCTCTCACACTCTGTTTCCCACCCTCCCTCTCAAAAATAAACATTAAAAATTAAAATAAAACTAAATAAGGAAAATATAGAAAACTTGAGCAGACAGATTACCAGAATGAAATGGAATCAGTAATCAAAACCCTCCCAACAAACAAAAGCCCAGGAACAACCAGACAGCTTAACAGGTGAGTTCTACCAAACATTTAAAGAAGAGTTAATACCTATTCTTCTCACACTATTTCAAAAAATAGAAGAGGAAGGAAAACTTCCAAATTCATTCTATGAGGCTAGCATTACCCTGATACCAAAACCAGATACAGATACTACAAAAATGAGAACTACAGGCCAGTTATCTCTGATGAACATGATGTAAAACTCCTCAACAAAATATCAGCAAATTGAATCCAACAATACATTTAAAAAAATCATTCACCACAATCAAGTGGGATTTATTCCTGGCTTGCAAGGGTGATTTGATATTTGCAAATCAATCAACAGGATACATCATGTCCACAAGAGAAAGGATAAAAACTGTATGATCATTTCAATACATGCAGAAAAAGCATTTAACAAAGTACAATATCCATTCATGATAAAAATCCTCAACAAAGTAGGTGTAGAGGGAACATACCTCAACATAATAAGGACCATACATGAAAAACCCACAGCCAACATGGCGGAAAACTGAGAGCTATTCCATTAAGATCAGGAGCAAGACAAGGATGTCCACTCTTACGATTCTTATTCAACATAGAACTGGAAGCACTAGCCACAGTATTCAGACAAGAGAAAGAAAAAAACAAAAGGCAATCAAATTATTAAGGAAGAAGTAAAACTCTCATTATTTTCAGATGACATAATATACATAGAAAACCCTAAAGACTCCACCAACAAACTACTAGAACTGATAAATGAATTCAGTTAAGGTCACAGACACAAAATCAGTGTACAGAAATCCACTGCATTTCTATGCACTAATAACAAAGTAGCAGAATGAGATATTAAGAAAACAATTTACATTTACAATTGCACCAAAAATAATAAAATTCTGAAAATAAATGTAATCAAGTAGGTGAAAGATCTGTACTCTGAAAATTATAAAGCACTGATGATAGAAATTGAAGATGACAGGAAGAAATGGAAAGATATTCTATGCTCATGGATTGGAAGAATAAATATTGTTAAAATGTCCATAATGCCCAAAGCAATCCACAGATTTAATGCAATCTTGTCAAAATACCAACAGTATTTTTCACAGAACTAGAACAAATAAACCTAAAATTTGTATGGACCACAAAAGATCCAAAATAGCCAAAGCAATCTTGAAAAAGAACAAAACCAGAGGTATCACAATCCCAGAGTTCAAGATATACTACAAAGCTGTCATAATCAAAATAGTATAAAACTGGGGGAAAAAATAGGCACACAGACCAAGAGAACAGAATAGAGAGTCCAGAAATAAACCTAGAATTATATGGTCAATTAATCTTCTACAAAAGAGACAAGAGTATACAATGGGAAAAATACAGTCTCCTCAACAAATGGTGTTGGAGAAACTGGACAGTTACATGAGAAAAAAAAGTATCTGAACCAGTTTTTTTACACCATACACAAAAATAAACTCAAAATGGATTAAGACCTAAATGTGAGACCCAAAACTGTAAAAATCCTAGAAAAGAGCACAGGCAGTAATTCCTCCAACATCAGCCATAGCAATATTTTTCTAGATATGTTACTGAAGCAAGGGAAACAAATGTAAAAATAAACTATTGGGACCACATCAAAATAAACAGCTTCTGCACAGTGAAAGAAACAATCAACAAAACTGAAAGACAACCTACTTAATGGGAGAAGATATTTGCAAATGGCATATCCAATAAAGGGGTTAGTATCCAAATTATATAAAGAACTCCTACAAATCAACACCAAAACCCCCACATAATCCAATTAAAAATGGGCAGTAGACATGAACAGACATTTCTCCAAAGAAGACTACAAATGTCCAACAGACACATGAAAAGATGTTCAACATCACTCATCATCAGGGAAACACAAATCAAAACCACAATGAGATGTCACCTCACATCTATCAAAATGGCTAAAATCAAAACCACAAGAAACAACAAGTGTTGGCAAGAATGTGGAGAAATGGAAACCCTCATGCACTATTGGTAGGAATGCAAACTGGTGCAGCCACTGTGGAAAACAGTATGGAGATTCTTCCAAAAATTAAAAATAAAATTACCATATGGTCCAGTAATTCCTCTACTGGGTATTTACCCCAAAACATGAAAATACTAACTTGAAAAAAATATAGGCACCCCTATGTTTATTGCAGCATTACTTACAATAGTCAAATTATGGAAGCAGACGAAGTGTCCACTGATCAATGAATGGATAAAGAGATTACTCATCCTTAAGAAGGAATGAAATATTGTCATTTGCAACATCACAGATGAAGCTAGAGAGTATAATGCTAAGTGAAATAAGTCAGTCAAACAAAGACAAATACTATATGATTTCACTCATACATGAAATTTAAGAAACAAAACAAATGAACAAAGAAAAAAAAGACAAACCAAAAAAACAGACTTTTTTAAATGTTTATTTATCTATCCTGAGAGAGAGAGAGAGAGAGAGAGAGAGAATCCCAAGCAGGCTTTACACTATCAGTGCCAAATTCAAAATGGGGCTTGAACTCACAAACTGTGAGATCACGACCTGAGCTGAAACCAAGAGTTGAATGCTTAACTGACTGAGCCACCCAGGCGCCCAGACTCTTAACTATAGAGAACAGATGGTTACTAGAGGGGAAGTGGGTGGGGGTTGGGTAAAATAGGTAAAAGAGATTAAGAGTACACTTATCATGATGAGTACTGAGTAACGTACAGAATTTTTGAATCACCATATTGTACACCTGAAACTAATATAACACTGTATGTTAAATATACTGGAATTAATGTATGTATGTTTCAAAAAGTGTGTAAGGACTTTCAGAGACTGAAAAGTTTGTAGATTGCTTCTGCAGGCTATAAATCTGGAAATGAATTTGTGAAGCTGTAGGCTATGTGTAGCTTCAATATTACTCATTAATGTCAAATTCTCCCCATCCAGTCTTGAATTACAGGTCTACATATGCAAGTTGAGAGACGATAGATTAATTGAATCATCATAATGCTTTCTTGGCACAGACGAGTTATTAAAAAGAAATTGTTTAGGTAAATTTCAGATACTATTAAAGACAACTTTAAAACAATTCTGTACCACTAAATGCCATACAATTTTATTATTAAATTAAAAAATTCAAACAGGTTCAAGTATTTTTGGACAAGTATACAGGTTAAATGCATCCATAGATGTTAAATTTCATTACACTGTTTTATTAATAATTAAGTCAAACAGGTATTCTAGATAACCAATAAATTGAAAATACTATATATTCCTCCTGTGTAGCTACAATATATAATTATTCAGGGAGGCTATGCACTGATTAAAAGAGGTGCAATGATTAAAAACATGTGGTCTATTACCATGTAAAATAGGTTTGGGATTAATTCTACAACTGTTTGATATTTAAAATGAGTGTGTAATTCAGTATATTAAAGAGTTTTTATGTATATACAATAGGAAATGATTTTAGATTTCTTAACGTTAAAATATAATGCAAGAAGGAGGTAGAAAGAAATTATATTAATTCTCCCAGAGCAAGACATTATAATAAGCTGAATCATACAATTTTTAATTTTAAATTTATGGGTTAAAAAGAATGAAAGCCCTTGGGACTAGATGGAATAAGATAAGATTACAATCCCAACAGGGAACTTTTGGAGATCTTTTCTACAGACATCATATCATCAAGACCTCATGAAAGAAATGGCCTTTCAATCACATCTTCTGAAGTCATAGAGAATTTTATCATGTCTCGTGTATAATGAAATGTTAATGTGATTTTTCTTGACGGACATAATTCTAAGTGAGTGATTCATTTTCAACACCAGTTCTCACTCATTATAAGACTGATTTAATTTGGTACTATAATTAGAGCCTGTTTTTCAAAATGGCAACTGAATCCATAGGAGTAATGAACCTTCTCATTTATAGGAGTTTTCTTTAGAGAGTAATATTCACTGGACTCTGTTTTCATTAAACTAAACTTTAGACAGATATAGAAAAGGGTTTATATATATAATCTTTAGTTCATCAGAACCCTTTCCCCTAGTCTTTCCATCTGTAACACCACTTCAGGTTCAGAAATTACATGAAAACATTTTAAGTATTATTCTATATGAAAATTTTTTCATCATTCATTATTCTTTATTATTAAGGTATTTATAGTAGTGGGAATATATACATGAAATTTACCTCAATAAACTGCCTAAATTAGTTGCAGAGATACATGTGCTAGGCATGTTCATCATAAGTTGGGACCTGAAAGTGCACCCAAAGAAAAATTATCTGACACTCAAAGATGAACTGTCCATGCAGGACACTCAGAGTACAATACAGACAATGAGAGGGAAGTTTCTATACACACAAAAATGAAGGAGTGACTCCAGCCCACTGCTTTTCTTCAACTTCAGGTTTGCAGGTTCATAATCCAGGTTTGCAACTATGACCTCAGAAAGCATACTCATACACAACTGAAGGACTATAAACATCCAGGAAGCCACCCAACTTGGAAAGCTTCAGAGCTCACCTCCCATGTAATTCTGTGATGGACATCCAACTGTTGGACAAGCCTAGAAAAGTTGCTCAGACTGTCATCTGTGGATCTGGCCATATTGCAACAAGGCTGAGTAAACCAAGAGCTAGAAAAGAGTTTGAAATACTTCTCCCCTCTCATCTCCGTTTTTATGCTCTGGGTAAACAGAGGTAGAAGAAGGCTAAATAATATTTTTTAAAATGCTATTGCCTTTGTTCTAATTTGTGTCTTAAAATAATTTTAAAGAAATAATATTCATCATGGAAGAAATTATAAGAAACCTGGAATGCTTTGTGCAGTATCTTGGTATTCAGAGCTCAGTTTCAACCTGCAGTTTCTCCCTGCAGGAGCCATTCTTGACCACGCAATCTACTTTCTATCACATGATCCTGTATTAGTTTTCTGCAGAGAAAATAACATCATTTCATAGTGCCCCTGTTCGTTGGTTAGACAGTGAGATTAGTGTAGACATTTTAAATGCAGATCTTGAGTCATGCTACTTGGATTGGAATTCTAGTCCTCCTTAATATTGGGTAAAGCTCTATGCCTCAGTTTCTTCCTCTAAAAGTTGAGATAATAATATTACCTACATCACAGGATTTGAGAGGGATTTGAGAGAGGACTGCACTGATTAATAAAAATGAATAAAAGTAAAGTGTTTTATACTGGAGGCAGGCACATAGTGAACACTTGATAAAAATGAGCTTTCATTCTTCATTTGGTATCTGTTCCCCCCGCCCCCCGCCCCCAACACTTGTCTGCTTTGGTAACCCAGTACCGAGAATGGTGTCTGGAGCATACATGAAACTTTCAATAAATACTTTATTAATTAACGAGTATACATTAGAGTTCTCTTTTTAAGCTTTTCTTTTTTCTTTTTAAAGTTTATTTTTGTTTATTTTGAAAGACAGATAGAGAGCAAACAGGGCAGGGGCAGAGAGAGAGGGAGACAGAATCCTAAGAAGGCTCTATGCTGTCAGTTTAGAGCCCGATGTGGGGCTCAAACTCATGATCCATGAGATCATGACTTGAACCCAAGTCAAGAGTCATAAACTTAACTGACTGAGCCACCTAAGCACCCCTAGAGTTTTAAGATTTAAACCCAACTCAACAGGCTTTAAGGTGCAATTGCAAACTCAATAGTTCACAGGAAGTACTAAGTGTCAACTATCTATGATAGCAAAGGATACCAACTCTACTCCTTCTTGCTTTAGTTGCTGAGAAATTCTCCTAGTGATTTTCTGCTCTGTGAACTCTACCCATCTGATAACCTCATTTCCTGTCATAATGAGTGTTGACTCAAATCTATGCCACACTACTTGTGTCATCTCAGGATCTACATTGGAAGTCTTTCTGTCTTCATTCTCTCTCACACTTTCTCTGGAAGTTACTTCTCTATGTACCGTGACTATTTCCACTATTATCTGCCCTTTAAAAAGAAAAAGCTCGGGGTGCCTGGGTGGCTTGGTCAGTTGAGCATCTAATTCTTGATTTCTGCTCAGGTCATGATCCTAGGGTCATGGGATCAAGCCACATCAGGCTTCACATTCAGTATGGAGCCTGTTTGAGATTCTCTCTCTCTCTCTCTCTCTCTCTCTCCTCTCTCCTCTCTCTCTCTCTCTCTCTCTCTCTCTTCCTCTGGTGCTCTCCCCTACTCATACTCTCTCAAAAAGGAAAGGAAAGGAAAGGAAAGGAAAGGAAAGGAAAGGAAAGGAAAGGAAGGGAAGGGAAGGGAAGGGAAGGGAAGGGAAGGGAAGGGAAGGGAAGGGAAGGGAAGGGAAGGGAAGGGAAAGGAAAAGGAAAAGGAAAAGGAAAAGGAAAAGGAAAAGGAAAAGGAAAAGGAAAAGAAAGGAAAGGAAAGAAAAAAGAACAAAGAAGAGAAGAGAAAAGAAAGGAAAAGAAAAAAGAAGAGAAGAGAAGAGAAAGGAAAAGAAAAGAACAGAAAAGAAAAGAACAGAAAATAAAAGAAAATAAAAGAAAAAAGAAAAGAAAAGAAAAGAAAAGGGACGCCTGGGTGGCTCAGTCGGTTGAGCACCCAACGTCACCTCAGGTCATGATCTCGCGGTTCTTGAGTTCGAGCCCCACATCACTAATAGCTCAGAGCCTGAAGCCTGCTTCGGATCCTGTCTCCCTCTCTCTCTGCTTCTCTCTCTCTCTCTCTCTCTCTCTCTCTCTCTCTCTCTCTCAAAAACAAATAAGCATTTAAAAAATAAAAAAAACAAAAAAGGAAAGGAAAAAGAAAAAGTTCTAGTTATCAGGCTCATACTAAATGCTCCAGGACTATCAGAAGGTGTGAGTGAATATTTTATGCAGACAAACCCTCAATATACCCTGAGCTGCCTTCAAATCTAAGTTGCCCTTTTTTTAGTTAGTTGGACCAAGCAGATATAATTCCAGATTAAATCAGGGGCTCGAGCGGAATAAAAATTGTTGTTGAAAATAGATCCGTTTTCTCAAATAACCATACTCAAAATAATCACATTACCATTCCCTCTCCATATTCTAGTGATGCTATGAAATACCTTATTTGCTGATAGACTTGATTGGAGGGTCATCTCTTCATTCAGAGGGGATTCAGTGTAAAGAGGATTTATTGCATAGGTGTGTTCAAGAGGCTCTCAGAAGATACAAGAATGTGGGGCTGTCATAAGCCCAAGGAAACTCTAGCTGTTTCCATTGATAGAAGGGAAATTGACAGAAAATTGTGGGGAACAACACAGACCATAAGATCCTTGAAAGGAATGGAACCATGATAGAAGGTCTTGTTATGAAAATAAGAAGTCAGCTAGGAAATAATTGCATCAGTGAAACTTTATAACCTCAAATGAATATATAATGTTATTGCCACTCTGTAAGAACCAGGAGGCACTTCTCACAGCAGTTGTCAACATTTCTTATGCTCTGGGCTTATTGCTTTTCTGGCCCCTTTCTTAATCAACTTGGAATTTGTTTAATAGACATTTATTGAAAGCCTATTATGGACTAGGCACCATCCTATCATTTGGGATACAGGGGTGAACACAAACAGACACAACTTTGCCCAAACAGAGCTCACAGTCTGGTTGGACAGACTGAGACTACATCTGTCAACCAGCCATCCAATCACGTGTAAAACTGAAGCTGTGTTAGTGCCATGAAGGAGAAGGAGATGGTGTTCTAAGAGCATATAATAGGGATTGGGCTGATCAGAGAAGACTTCCCTGGGCAAGCAAAATTTCATCTTAAAACTGAAGGAATAATAGTTGTTAAGTGGGTGAAAATAGGGGCAGAGAGTAGGTGATCTTGTAGGCTGAAAGACTAGTATGTGCAAATGCCCTGTGGAAAGGAGGTCACATGGAGTATAAGGGACTGAATGAAGGCTAGGTTCACTGAAAAAAGAGAGGAACCCCACACATGATGTGTGTGATGGGCAGGGGAGTACGGAGGAACCAGACTGTGCAGGACTCTGTCAATCATGTTCTGGAGTTTTGTTTTATTCTAAGAGCAATAGGAAACCTTTGAAGAGTATACTGAACTTCTACCACACAATTCCACCATCATCCCAGCCAGCACTTTGTGCATTCCATGCAGCATAGTACCAGACTAAATCTGGTGAAAGAGTAAGAAAGCAACTAGTGGGATCTGAACAAGCTTAAATTACAAATCCCCAATCAAGATTCCTGTAGACAATGGGAAAGCACAACAATGAACCTGAAGCTCAAGGCAAAATTCTGTGGATCAAAGCCACTTGGATGTTATTTCTGGATAAAATCCATAGAGTTCCCACAAATCACAGCTCCCAGGCCTCCCTTCTCCCAACCATTTAGCCATTTGAAGATTTTCTTATGTTCCGGCCCTTTGAATGCCCATCACAATTGCAGAAGTAAAATGACTGGTAATAAGAAATTGATTTAAGGTCTTCCCTAAGGTAAAATAATGATTCATTGACGTTTGTAGCATTTTATTGTAAGTGTGGTGGAAATGATTATTATCTTTAATGGTTAACTGAGTAATTGATTATTGATAAATGAGTACTCTATTCAAGCCAGGATCCATCTTACATCACCTGGAAAAGGATGATGTTCCTACTCTTTTAATGACCATTAAGTGGTAAATAAGGAAGTGGAAATGTTTCATAACTTACATATTAAGTATCTTTGGTCATTTAACCACCTCTACAATGAGAGCAATAAGGCAGCTGGGGGTAGGTAGCCGACTTAAGGAAAGATCAATGACTGTTTTTCAGAGTTTTATTGAAGGTGCATTATAGATTGTCTTGCTTTTAACATTATTACTTCATTGAATAACGATATATGAGTAGGCTACGGGGAAAAATTAGAATACAGCTATGCAAGGTTATCTGTGTGACAGGATGAGAATTACACAGTAAAATGGCCTCCAGAGAAAATTTCAATCCCACTCTCCACTCTGTACCCAATACAAGTGGGGTTGGCCACTGGGAAAACAGCAAAAATGAATGAAGTTTGTCTTTGTGCTGCATCCACTCCCTTTCTGCTGCATACCCGTTTATCTTCCCAGGTCTTTTAACAGTTATCCACCTGAATTCCTATACTGCCCTCCTACCACCCAGAGTTCACCCCACAAACAACTGCCACATCTCACTGAGCCTTATAATTCACACAAGTTTCCCATGTGCCATGATGATCTCTTCTGCAATCACAATATTTTATTCTAACTCCCATTCCTTCAGTATTTTTATCTCAGCCAAGCCTTAAAAAGAAAGCAATGCAATTTAACTAATGTATTATTTCCATTTGATCTACTTTGTTCAGGCTTCATTTTAATAAATATGCCATTTTCATATTTATCTTTGATGAGAAGAATTTCAGGCGGTTAAACAGAGTGATATGAAGTTTCGCAGGACTATGTATTTGGGGAAAGGTGGAGGAAACACAGGTGCACTATGTATTGCTAAAAGTGGTTATCAGAGAGAGGATTAAATGGTGACCTTGAAGTTCAACAGAGCTGGGTTCAAATCCTGGCTCTCTCTCTTACTAGCAGGGCCACTTCTAAGTCTGAGAGTCATCTGTGAGGTGGGGTATTATGGTCTCATGAGATTAAAGTGGGTAGTACAAAGAACCAAATTATCACTAACATTTTTACATGGATAAATGGGTTACCAAGGCATTCTAACCAGTGTGGACTACTGATAATTGTCTGATTTTTCCTGATAATCTCAAGGAAGAATTGAGTGGGCCAACCAAGAACTTAATAAGGAACAAAAGGCTTGCCTAGAGTTAGAAAATCTGAACATGACCATCCACAAAACAAACAGCCTCTGACTCCAAGTCTAATCTAACACTTAGCTTGAGATCTATGAATTTTTAAAAGGTACTCTCTTTGCTTTGGCCTCAGTCCCAAAAGCAAGGGTATTAGTACTAACCTATTAACACTTCAAGATAATTTGAGAGCTCACTCAACATCCAGATATTTATGTCAACCACAGAATGATTCTAGGTGAAGTAGGATAATTTTGTGCTTATAGGTCATGATGATACAATCACCAAAAGACCAGGTGTTTTTTTTTTTTTTAATACTTTCGCTTATGCTGGTATCCAGCATATTTCCACCTAACATATCTTCTGATACTTTAAAATTTGCAGTATTTACTATTCACCTAGCTCCTAGCAAGTAAAAAAATCTTATTGCCTCCTGTCCTTTCCTCCTCCTAATCCTAAACTCAGCAACAATGGCTGTGGCTTTGGTCTTTACTTCACCTTTCAATCACTCCTGAAGCTCATGGTAAATAATGAGATAGTTTGATTGGGTTTGGAAAATATTGATTTAGTACATTTCTCTAAGATCATTTCAGGAAGAAAAAATATTTATAATTTAATGTTCCAAATATGCCATCTTTTTTAAAAGTGAGAGGAGGCAGAATCTAGCCATAAATTCATTACTTCTAACCCCTGACCCCAAAGCTTCAAGCCATTCATATATCATAGAGCAGAGTCAAAGTTCAGAGTCCCTTTAAATCATACATAGCAGTTACTCTCCTAATAGTCTATTGAAAAGAGCCACCAATCTACTTTAAATGAAAGAAGAAGTCCATATTTACCACAGCCCCACTGCTGTGCAGTTTCTGCACTTCAGCGGGAAAAATACATGGAGAAAGCTGGAGGACTGAGGATGTTGGCAGTCATGGGGAGAGTGGATAAGCATTGCATTAGGTAATTGTATAACACTGCATTTCCCTCACTGTATTTACCCAAGGCAGTGATATTCAAATTGTGTCCTTTCTAGCCCAGGGATTCTGCAGAGTTGCCCAATGCAAGATCCAGGGGAAGGCAAAGCAATGAGGTTTAGGGGATATCCTACAACTGGAACAACTCTGCTTTTATCATCTGGCATCCATATACAAGATCATATAGGAAAAAATAAGAATTCTATTTCTAAGAAATATTTGGGACTCATCAGTATAAGGTTCTAGAGGATTACTGGTTTACCTCAGTAGCCAAAAAATAAACAGAGAAAAAACATGCACCATGTTTTTTGAAACATCTTTATAAATTACTATTCTTTGTTTGTCAAAGATGAGATGATAAAAATCATATAAGAATAGCTATGATGTATCAAGTGCTTATCTTGTTCCTAGGTCTATGATAAGGGCTTCACATTGATAAATTTCGTAACAACACAAAGAAGCATGATATATTATGATCTCCATTGTACAACTAGGAAAACCCAGGGTCAGAGAGGCTAATAAGCTGTGTCCAAGGTTACACAGTCAGACAGGAATTAAAAGGGAAGGATAACTATTGAAACAACCTCAAATTCTCAGTGGCTTAACACAGGTTTATGGCTCATTCACCTATCAATTCATTGATGGTGTTAGGTAGATGGTCCTTCACTGTGTGATTCAGGGACCCGGGCCTCTTCAATACTGTGACTCTCTCTAGAACTTCAGAAGCCTCTGCTGGATTTCTGCATCTGGTCACCAGACAGATAACAGGGAATCCAGTATTGCATAGTAGGTTTTTTAAGAGCCAGACCTCAGGGATACATAATTTCTGCCCATATTCCTTTGATCAGAACTCATCACAAGGATGTGTCCAACTCTAAGGGAAGTTGGGAAAATGTGGTCTGGCTATATGCCCAGGAAGAAAAGGAAACTGGTTACTTGCCAGTCTCTACCACGATGATAGGGCCAGGATTCGAACTCAGGAACTTCAAATCTTCCAGAGCCCTCTACAATATGCAATTAACTGGTCTCCAGACATAAAATAAGCATTATGAATCATGATGTCTAGGGTCATTATTTCAGATTTGGGATAATCCTTAAGATCATTGCACACGTACATTCATTCATCATTTATTCCTTCAAAATGTATTGAGCATCTACTATATACCAAACAGATATTCATTCATTCATTTATACAAAATTTTTGAGCACTCAGTGTGTGCCAGGCTAATTGTTGGGGCAGCAGCAATAAATAAGAGAGAAACAATCCTTCTCAATGTGGAACTCACATCTAAATGACATGGATTGTATTTCACACATAAGGCACTTTACTACTTTCTACAAAATTCATGCACCACCATGTGCTTTGTGCCCTTTCAGCTTCTTCCACTTAGCTTCAATAACGTATGAGAACACAGGAAAATACATGTGTTCTATTGAGGATATCTGTTGAAATTCCCTTGAAAAGGCAGAAATCTTACTGTGTCTGTCTTTGTATCTCTGGTACCTGGCACAACATCTGGCATGTGAATACATGCCGGTGTCATGGACAGAGCAGTACACTAGGAATTGTGAGGTTTAGGTTTTGTTCTTGTTCTGTGGCTCACTTCATGCATCACTTGTGTGTGTTTCCTCACTGCAAAATGCAACTCTTTGAACAGAAGTTTTCCAGGTCCCTCCCATGTCTAAAAAATATGCTTAACAATTTTGAAGACATGTGGTCTAATGGAAACTACATGAGACCAGGGGTCAGCAGATACGGACAATAGCTCTGGTTCTCCAGTTCCTAGGAGAAGTCACCCCAGATACCTGGTCCTCAGTCTATTCACTGATAAACAAATTATTTTGAACATTAAGAGTATATTTTCAAATTCTATTCTATTAATATCTATATTACTAATGTTAGGCACCAAAAGATCAGATTCCTGCTTCAGAATTTGATTCCCTAAAGATGAATCCTAAACAAGGATCTCCAAAGCTGTGAAAAAGGCAGCACTCCTTCCATGTGTAGCAGGATTAATTTTCTCTCCATACCTGATCATTTTAAGCATCTTTTTCTTTTCCCCAAAATTCACAACCATCCTGGTGTCAACTTCCTATTTAGCTCAGTTTACTTGACTAATTCATTACTTAATAGTTGCATTACTGTGAACTCTCAGCTTTCCTCCACCGAAATTAGAAACCATGTCAGAGCAAAGTGATTCATAACAGCCTAAACAATGAAGCTGTCTCTCTTAATATTTCCATTTATCATGATGTCATATTTATTTAAGGTTTCAATCAAAATGGGAAAAAACATAGTCTTCATAATAAGGAAGAAAATACTACTAATGCTCTGGAAATCAAGAGGTTATGGACAATTAAAATTCATGAAATGTTTAATTTTAGCAAAAGTTAATAAGACCTATTGCTAATGAAACCAATTCTATTTGTAATATTGGTTGGAGAGTTAATGAAATAATACCTGTGGTGCATATGAGGGCCCTGAAAAGAAATGTAGATGACACAAGATATAACTATGGTGATTTTACCAATACACAGGGGACGTAAACATCTATCTGAAAGTGTCTACAACTATGAAAATAAACATAAATCACAAAACTAGGGTTCAATTGTTTCCAGGAGGTAGAGGGAATTCCTTTCTAAACTAGAATCAACCATAAGTCAGAATCAGATTGCTTATAGATTCTGTCCATAGGCTAGAACATGGATTTTGATCTGGGTGGAGGCAGGGGGCTACAAGCATTCTATAGTTAAGAATGGAGAATTAAAAGTCTCAAAGCCAAAGGTTTGTGATGCCTTCATTCATTATTTAAAAACAAATCTTTTTAAAATTAAAGACTGCAATTCAAGCATTATTTGGTCCCAGACTAATATTCTCCAGGTTCGCTTTACTGGATGCCTGTGAGCCTGAAAGATGCTATTACTCTCTGGCCAGCAATGGCTGTGCTAACTCTGAGGCCCTGAGGGAAATGGAAAAGTCAACAGCGGTAAGCACATCCCATGTGCATCATTTTTTCTCTAAGTACATAAATCCTGCAGAAACCAGTCCCCACTCTTGTATCTTCAAAGCCACACTCAACAGAGCCTTATTCTATGATGCCTGATAGGAAGACTTGGATAACTTAGTTTCTAAATCTGTGGTTTCCTAAGTGTGAGAACAAAAATGATCAAGCAGCACATGAAGAGAAAATATTAAAACTTCATCTCCTTAGTTTTTACTAGTACATAATATATGGATGGTGACTAATACATGTGTATATTGAAAAATATTACATGCCTTGGAGGAATATAGTCAGAATCTCAGCAGGAAACAGAAGGTATCTTCAAATTAAATAAACTGAGACGAGTTAAATAGAGGAATAACTGGCATATGTTTGGAGCACCACATTTTAGCAAAACCAACAACAGAGGATACCTTCCAAACAAATAACTGCAGGGAGGGGCAAAAGGAGGGAATGGATAATAGAAACAAAAGGAGAGGTATGAAGAGAACCATGTGACAAGAGCTGTAGCACTTGGGAGAGGAAACTAACCCACAGCCACTGAACAAGGTGTGAGTCAGAAATAGTACCCTGTCCTCACTTTCTCCTATTCTCCAGGTTTCTTGCCAAACCCACTGGAAGTCAGGACAAAGGAGCCCATTGAAGTGGTCCATATGGACCTCCCCATATGAACTGGAGAGGTATACAGAAGCTATCCATAGAGGATGTGTCCGTCCCCTGGTATTTTTACAAATAGGGCTATTCATTTGTATAATCAAAAGAGTTAGGATACCACTGCTTTAAATAATTTCACTAGATTCCACGACTATGTTAGGAAAAAGCTAAGCTCAGAACGCTTAGCTATACTTAGGTTCAGTGGTCCATAATTAAGTAAGAAAGTCTGTTCTGCACAAGGGAAGGGAAAGTGTAGCATTTGGGCCATGTTTATTCTATCTCTGCTTTGGGTTATATCAAGCTAGTATTTACTTCACTGGATTTTATTTTCATTCATCCACTCTCATTCATTTATCCATTTGTTGTGCCAGGCATTGTACAGGTGCTCAGAATACAGATATGACCCCTGGCCTCAAGACTGTATAAGTTTATAGAAGGAGACAGACATACAAATAATATGTAGAATAGTATTGTAATCATGCTGAGAAATCAGAGCAGGTTATGATGGGATTACAAAGGAAAAAATGGTCATTTCTATGAGGTTGGAAGAAGGTCAAGAATTGTAAACATTAGTTTGAGAAAACTAAAGGAGAAAACAGACAACATATTCTAAGCTAAGAAAAACGACTCAGTGATTTGAGAGAATGGAAATATTTCAACACAGCTGAGATTCAGAGTAAAAATGGGGAAAAACACACAATGCAGCTGGAAAGGTAACCGGACCAAGACTGTAGAACCTGATTTGCAAATCTAGAAAGTGAAACTTGTTATCTGAATGATTTTCTATTGAGTGCTTAGTTTGATCAACTCCACCTCAATATATTTGGAGCAGTTACCTTAACTGGAAAATAAAAACTATGGTCATATGCTATCACACAGAATCAATGAAAAAGTCATTCTGAACTACAGTGTTAATAGCTACCATTATTTTATGGTGAATGTCCTAAAATCAGTTTGGGATGCTTTAAACACTGTTTCTTTAAGGTTATCTAGACTACTTCAAGAAAACCATGTGGCTTAAATAACCTAGCTCTGTAATTAGAATTAAAATTTATATTATCAGCTGGATATGTTAATGATAATCAAATACAGTCTAATTAAGACAAGGCATTAAAGATACCTCTTTCCTTCTTATAGGTTTTCCTACCTATTGAAATGAAGTCCTATTAAAAGTTCTCAGTCTCACCACAAAAGTTGCAAAGCCCAGACATTTTTCATGGACATCAGATATTGTCACAATATTATTATCCTGATGATCCAACAGTTTCCCAGCTAGCTGACCTATATGGGTGTGAGAGCATTGGCTTTGGCATATTTTATTTCTGAAAACAGAGGAGGCTAATTAATTTGCCCTCTCTATGCTGATAAGTACTAGTACAAATAAGTCTGATTTTCAGCCTTCCTCAATCACAAAATATCTATTAATTGTATAAAGCAGTTTAGAGAGTACATTGGCTATTTGACAACTCAGATGCACAAAGAAATTCAATAAAGATGGTTTGTAAGGAACAATGGAGTAAAGAATAAATTCTGAAAGCACTGAAAAGTCAAAGTTGACCTCTTAAAGGAGTACATCAAATGAATGAACAATAAATTTTCCATAAGGCAAAAAGCATATTTTATAAAGCAAAATTGTCTCCCCTGAATACTCAACGAGGCACCTAATGGGCCCAATTCTTTTCTAATACAACTTTTACAGAGTGAATCTGTTCTTTCCCCAACACATCCACTGGCACTCATATTTCATTAGGTTATTCTCAATCAATATTCTTGCCCTGACTGGCTAAGGCACCACAAACAGGGAAGCATTTGGAGGACTTGCCAGCAGTTGGGTCCTCCTGAGGACAAAGTAAAGTGTTTTGTTGCCTCTTCAGAATTCCAAGGCAAAAAAAGGCAGACACCTTCCTATCTATAGTTACTCTTTTTGAGACAAGCTGGTAGAACTTCTCATTATAGACCAAATCTTCAACAAATTTCTCTGAGGGGTTTTCACAGTTTACATTTGAGCTAAAGAGCTTTTACCAAAAAAAAAAAAAAAAAAAAAAAAAAAAAAAAAAAAAAAAAGCTACAGGAGCTTCTAAAGGTCAGAATGATTAGGTCCAGCACCCATCCCAAGTATCAATGGCTATAAGTACTGGACCACCCTGAGCCAGCAGAAATGCAGGGGGAGGTGTGGCAAGTAGGTGGTGAGATCTCCTCTGCCACTGAGGAGATCAAAGCTCTCTTCTCAAGAAACCAAAAAGAGCCAGGAAGAGGATAATGATGTCATAACGAACCTCCTAAAACTCCCATTGCCTTCTTTCACCTGCATCCAGTCTCCATCACAAGGAAAATAGTGAGAAAGATCCCCAGAGTCTCTTCATTGCCTTTCAGTTATTCATCCTCATTTTTTGCTGTAATCTATGAAATCAGTGCAACTGAAGGAGTTGCAGATGGATTGATTGTGAACTGATTTATGATCCTTACTGCACCAGAGAAGTAATTTTATGCATATAACTTCTTTTACAATTACCTCCACATGATTTCAAAGGAGTTCACTGCTTATGGGAGGAGGCCATCAATACGTGACACTTGCATATTCATTCATTTCAATCAGAGATTTTTAAAGACTCAAGGGAATAGTTCAATGCCATTGAAAATTACTTTCTCTTTCATCATGTTTCCCCTTTTTTCAGAGAAAAAAACATGGTACAATCACTGTCTGTTCTTATTTTACTTAATTTTACTTTTACTTTTAAGCAATTATATTCAAGAGAGTTAAAAAGAGAGGCTGTGTTTATTAAATGCCAGCTATGTGCCTCAAACTGTGCTAGCCCATATTTACATGAAGACTCATATTCTTTCCAAGGTAATAATTACTTTGCCTGTACCACTAGAAAGAAACTCATAGACATTATAAGTATTTGCCCAACATCAAACAGCCAGTAAGTGTCAGACAGGCTGATGTTTGAACTCCTATCTGGCTAACTGTAAAATCCATTTCTTTCCATGACTTCACATTGTCCTCAGCTTTGGGGGATAAAACTCAGTATGTTTTATATTTCTCAATCCGTGAGAAGGTTTTTCAGGGTTCTCAAAAATAATCTTAGACTGTTTACTGCACCCCAAAAGTCTTGTGAAGCACACACTCTTAATGCTATCTTTTCCTTTTTTCTTCTTTTTTTTTTAACATGACTTACATGGGGGAGTTCCTGGTACCTACCAGGATCTGGGGACCATGTGTCCAAAGCATTGCTTGACCCTGATAACTCAGCCAAACTAATGCTACTTCAGGGAAGAGATCATAAAATCACTTGGCTTTGGGACCTTGTGTTGACCAATTTTTCCCAAAGTTTAATTACATATAACATCTACACCATTTTACCATATCTGAATGGTACTGAGAAA
The DNA here is from genome assembly GCF_028749965.1 of Puma concolor. Classification (NCBI taxonomy): domain Eukaryota; kingdom Metazoa; phylum Chordata; class Mammalia; order Carnivora; family Felidae; genus Puma; species Puma concolor. The sequence continues at coordinate 137,888,392 of NC_141670.1, read as the reverse complement.
TTATTAAGTTTTAATATAACTTTAATCAATTTTAATATAACTCTATGAATATTTTCTTATACATATTAAATACATATACATAACTAGTAAAAGGGAAAATGTCAGTATTGCAACCAAAGTCACACTTGGGAAGTGTGGTTGTTTTTTTCCCATTTTTTTATCCATTTGTATATGTGTCATTTGTCCGGGGTCTCATGATACAGTTTTTATTCATTCACCCAAAACACATGTATTGAGCACCAACTGTATAATTGACACTGTCTGGACACTAACAGCCGTGTGGAGAATGGTTTGTGCCAAGTAAAGAATGAAAATATGGAGGCCAGACAGAGAGCTTCTGGGTTATTATAGGAGCCCAGGGAGAGGTGAAAGGGCCTGAATGAGGTCAATAGTAATGGAAAGGAATGGATATGTTTAAGAGACATTTCAGAGGTAAAAATCAACAGACCTTGGTATTAATTCAATTCACAGTGGTGGTTAGGAAAAATAAAATGTAAAAATGAGCCTAGGACTATTTAAATATTTTAGGTACAATAAATTTTTAATACTTTTTGTCTTCTTTAACAATCTTAAACACAACTGTAAACTCATAAGGAATGGAGAAAATGGTGGGGGGTGGGGGGGAAACCGTGCTTAAAACCAGATGTAATATTTAACATATTTAGCAACCTATATGGTACTGGCCACCAAGCAATTGGGAAAAAAAGGTGCTCAAAAGGTCCCAGAAGGCCTCCTTCTGAACTCCAGGAGGTAGAGTCAGGGGAGGGTATGAGAAGGGGTTACCTGTGGTAGGAGGTCCAGGGTATAAGCTACTTACCCAGAAGTATGAAAACATTTCAAGATTTTGCCAGTGGTTGCAAAACTCTGGATTATCATGCCTACTTAAATCCCTGTAGTGGCCTCCTCAATTCTCTCAGGTGAAGTCTTTGCTGTAGTTCCCAAGGTCTGGACCATGCACTTCTCCAGCTTCATCTTAGCTCCAATCCCTCATCTTATCTCTGCTCCCCAACTCACTGAAATCCCAAGCTGCAAAGCTTTCATAAATGCCTCTCCTGAGAACACTCATCTGTCCTTCTTCCAGCGAGCTCCTAGTTATCCTTCTGGCTCCATTTGGATGTGGTATCTCACATAAGTTTCTCCTGACCTTCCATACCAAGACAGGTTTTCTTTTTACACACAGTAAGTACTTTGTTCTCTCCTTCATAGCATTCAAAAACATTGGGTATACATAATTTGTTGGATAATTATTGTGTTCTGTTTGTCTTCTATATTAAACTCACTAAGCTTTATGAAGGCACTAGGTCAGCTTTTTTCACCATCCTTTTCTCAAAACCTCACATAGAGCTTGCTATTTCAAAGATACTAAAAAGTACCCAAAATTTTTTTCCTCTGTAGGAAGGGAGAGAAGACAGTGTCTATTCACTTACTATTGTTAAGGGGAGGTTTGGGACATTTACATGAAAATTATCATTTCTAGAACTCATATCATATCCAAGCACTGACTTTGGAACTTAATTTTATTCCATTTAAGTTTCACTATAAGTCTGAAGAGTAGGTATTATTCTGTTTTTTAGATGAGGAAGCCAAGGTTTAGAGAAGTAAAGAAACTGGCTCAGCATCACTCAGCTAATAAGTAGAAGAGGAAGGATAAAAAATTCTGCCCCACTGAATGCAAGCTGGTGCAGCCACTCTGGAAAACAGTATGGAGGTTCCTCAAAAAATTAAAAACAGAACTACCCTACGACCCAGCAATTGCACTACTGGTATTTACCCAAGGGATACAGGTGCACTGTTTCAAAGGGACATATGCACCCCAATGTTTATAGCAGCACTATCAACAACAGCCAAAGTATGGAAAGAGCCCAAATGCCCATCGATGGATGAATGGATAAAAAAGTTGTGGTATATATATACAATGGAGTATTACTCGGCAATCAAAAAGAATGAAATCTTGCCATTTGCAACTATGTGGATGGAACTGGAGGGTATTATGCTAAGTGAAATTAGTCAGTCAGAGAAAGACAAATATCCTATGACTTCACTCATATGAGGACTTTAGAGACAAAACAGATGAACATAAGGGAAGGGAAGCAAAAATAATATAAATAGGGAGAGAGATAAAACATAAGAGACTCTTAAATATGGAGAACAAACAGAGGGTTACTGGAGGGTTTGTGGGAGTGGGGATGGGCTAAATGGGTAAGGAGCATTAAGGAATCTACTGCTGAAATCATTGTTGCACTATACGCTAATTTGGATGTAAATTAAAAAAAATTCTGTCCCACTACAGCTTCCCAAGGTTGGTTATTGAACTTTCCCTGGCACATGTTGGTGTTATAATTATTGCCAGCAGACAACAGATAACAAGAAGGTAGAAGAATTTTGCTAGAAGCTTTTATAGTGAGAAGGGACAGCTGGTGGCATGACCTGAAGTGAGACCACCCAAATCAGCCAGTCATAGAGGGACCAAGAACAGTGGTTCATAATATACTATATTACAGTAAGTGTGTTATAGTAATCGATGTCTATAAAATGGTGACTTTAATCTAGCAAAAAGATTTATTTATTCTCAAGGAATTCTGTTTAATAAAGAAGTATGTATACATTTAAGAAGTTTTTCATTAAAATCAGTTCTCTTTTTAATGTTGTTTTAGATATCTGGGAAACGTATCTTTTCCAAAAATGTTCTCCTCTGTCCGGATCAATATGGCATTGTAGTGCTTCCAGACTAGACCACACAATGGGCTCAGAATGTTTAGTTCCCCTCCGAAGGTAAAGGAGACATAAAGATAGAAACCTAATCCATTGATAACCAATCTGATTAAGATGCCTTTTTCCTGTGAAACTGATGGCCATTGATTAATTTACAGCCAATTAGAGGCCTTTGCCTTGGGAAAATCACCCTACTTCTGGCAGAAATGAACCTTGTAAAACAGGTTGGAAACAAAAGTTGAAACATTGGTGTGACTCATCTCCACAATGATTATAAACACTCACTTCATTGTTCTAATTTCTTCCCTGCCATTTCTTGTGTGAAGCTACAACTTTATTCATTTAGCGGTTTTTCTTATACCACTGATTTCCGATACTCTGTCTCATCTTTTTAAAATGCTGCTTTTAGCCACACAGATGAAACATAAACTTCATATGATCATCATTTCTTTCAAATTGTCTATGAGAATGCAGCACTTAGAAATGTTGCATGATGCATTATTACATTGTCTAATATTACTATGAAGTGAACATGCCCAGTGACCAATGATCATATATGTCAGGACTTATAAAGAATATAGGGATGATTTCTCTGTTACCATCCCATATTTCTTTCACCTGCATAAAAAGATTGGAGACTATATGCCTTCTCAAAACTTCATACATATATGCCAACATACATGGGAGGAGGTTTTTCTAAAAATTCCTCTTCTCAAGAAAAGAATCACCTTATTTAGAAATCTTTTAAAAGTATCTCATATATATGGTTCCCTCTCAATTATTTCAAACAACTTATTTTTATTAAGAAGTTTACTTTACCCTATAATTATCTCAATCAATACTAGTTCTGGATGTTCACAAAATATATCTTATTGAATTAATGAGAAAATAAATTAAAAAGTCAAAGAAATTTAATACAATTTGTCACTCTTCCTGGGGGATATTCTCCCAACTGCAAGTATTATTAGATGCTGCTGCAAAAAAGCCTTAAAAAACTACTTAAAATATACACACACATGCACATGGACACAGACACAGAGTACATGATTTTAATCAAACTGTGGCTTGGGATGGAATTTCCAAGGAGAACATATAATATGCGTGCATTTTTAAAAGTATATAAATCAAACAATTTAGATGAGAGCAAAGATTATGCACGCTGGCAAACTGTGGCAATGACTCTGAAAGTGGTTCTATGATGGCAAAGATGCTCCTCAACAGCCTGGACAATATTGTTTTGTAAGTGTGAGAACAGACAAAATACTATTTCTACATTAACATTATTAATAAAATATGACTCTGAGTGTTATAATAAATAGATACCATATACAGACAACTCTTGTCTATAAGCCTAAACATTTGCATATTCAATTTGCTCCCCAAGTTATGTTGGTGATATTCTCATTGGGAAAATGAATGATCACCTTTTTTGAAAGCAGAGATACGTATCTTTTTTTTTTAACTGCTATATTCCCACTGCCTAATAGAGCACCTGGAATATTATAGTTGCTTCAAAATATTAATTAATGTATGAAATATTTAGACCTCACTAGTACATAAGAAAGAAGAGGTGTCATCTTCAACTGAATCCACAAGCATAATAACCTCATGACACCCTTGTCAACAGATCCACTTTGAGATTCCTAAAGCTAATAAAACACATAGACTATCTGAATGGAAGTCATATCAGAGATCATCTAACCCAATCTCTGTATTTTACAGATGAGGAAATCAGAGCAATTAAATGCTCTCCTACAGGAGACATGGACTTAGAACTCTGAGCTTCCCATTCAATGGTACTACTGAGTTGCTCTCTTTGGGTAGTTCATCCCAGTCTGATTTATATTTCAAGTTGAAAGCAGCCAGCATCTTTTGTTTAAGAATGAGTTCTGTTGAGCAAGGCAAACACATATTAATTGGGCCCTAAGAACTGATGGATAAAGAGAGAAACGTAGAGTTTGTAATAGAAAATCTAAGTAGATGCCCTCTCTAAGTGTTCATGATCTGCTATGGGAATTAGTCACCTAATCATAGAGAAATATATTTATCTTTTTGGTTTTGACAAGCTTTCAGTCACTATTGGTGTTGGTTCCGTTGACAGCCCTGGAAGCTGTAAGGCAGAACTCCCATACCAGAGGACCAGAAGGAAAAACACACACAGGAGGTAAAGCAAAGCTTTCTTAGATGCTCAGTAAGCAGACCATACAGTTGTGCCCAAGAAAAATCAATAAAAGTGCATCTCTTTCCTTGCATAATGTATTCTTTGTAAAATATAGATAGATAGATATAGATATAGATATATAGATATATAGATATATATCACGCTATATCTCTAATAGGGATTCACAAACAGAAATAATGGGTATCTCATGAGCAGTTTTAGCAGAAATACCCAAATTTTTGAGTTTATAAAAATCCATTTGAATGCTGCTCACTTACTGTCAAAATACACAAAAATCCTCCCAGTCTTGCCTCTTTTCCTTTAATCTGTTATTTTCCTCACTCAGATTAACAGCTTCAGTATATCTTAAATTGCCCTGGAATTAGTTAACCATGCATGCTAAATTTCCAAACAGGCTTCAGAGTAGATGCATCTATCTTAAACAGCAATGCATATGTAATTGAGACCCAAGCTATATACATACAAAGCACACATATGCCTTTATAAGCCTTCAAGGAAGAATGCCACGGTCTCTAACACTGCTAATAACACACATGCCTCACCTACTAAGTGCCAGACATCCCCCAAACACTTGTATCAGTTTATATGATGCTCCTAACAACCTGGTACTATCATCTTCCCTCTTTGTACAGATGAAGAAATTGAAGCTCAGAGAGGTGAAAGTAATTTAATAGAAGTAGTAAGTTTTGGTGGGGCCAAGATTTCAACCCAGGTAGTCTGGCTCCAAAATGTATGTTCTTAAATATTACAATGTCATTCTACAGCCCAGTTTGTCAATTGTTATTTTTACCCACTTTGTGGGCTTCCCATCTCTTTACTTTTTTTTACTTTAACAAAAACATTTCTTAATACTCTAATCTTTCAGTTAAAATTATAGTTTATATTATGTAAATTATTTCTAAGATTAAGTAAAACAATCTCTGTGCTCATAGAAAACACCAAGATTCTGATGGATCTCCCATCTGAAAGGCTCACAATATAGGCAAATGTGAAATTTCTCTAGATTCCCATATAGTTTGTGGCATTGTAAGTTTGTGGATTATTTGAGCACCAAAACCTTCTTCTTTATTTTTTTTTAAAGTATCAGGGATGACTTAAATAATAAAACATGACCTAGCATGAATTATAGTATCTGAATTCATTTCTTCAACTAGTGTGTTTGTGGGCTCAAGGTTGAAAGCAATTAGGTGTGAATTATTACACCATCTTCTGTGCCCTGGACGGTTTTATGATGATTATAAAATTTTATTATTAATGGTTCACTGTTTTGGGAGGAGTTGTTAATTTAAACATATATATTTATATTGTTAATTAATGAATAGGACAAAATTGGTTTGGTGAAATCTTTCTAGCGACCAGAAGCAGTTGAGGAGTGGAGATGTTGTTGGCAGCAGGGGTAGTAGCTGAAAGCTATGCCTGGAGAGAGACAGTGTGCTGCAGTTTGATCAATGGCTAGTAGAGTCATGGAAACCATCCTGTTCAACATTTAGGTTTTTAAACCAAGCAAAATAAGGGACTTTCCCAGGATCACACCACCAGTTACTGTCAGAGCCACATCAGCTTGGTCAACGGCAATTCAGGATCCTGGCTCCCAGCCCACTGACTCTCATTTTCAACAACTGAAGATCTGACTGAATAGCAGGGTGGGCATGGATTACATGTTTAGAAGCAAGAAGACCAGAAAAAAAAAATATAAAAAGTGTAACAGAGTTTCAGTCTAATTGGGCTAATCTGAGTGTCAAAATAATGCCCAGTTGTGTGTATAGAGAAGCTGAAAGAGAAGGAGGGGTCAGGAAACTTCCTGTTGATAAGATAGGTTGAGGAATCCAGGGTTATGATATTGAGATTGTATAAAAGCCCGTGGGATAAGTAATGCTTTCCTAAGAATGCATTTTGTGCATGTTGAAACCAGAACTGGACAAACCAATTTACCCCAGCAACTATGGAGGTAATGATGGTGGGAGCCCAAAAACTGGTCATCCACCTCTGGACCTCCTCTTGCCATACTTTTTAGCTCCTCTCTATCCTTCATCCCAAAATTTTCTGCTTCCTGCTCACTGAAGGGTGAGAATATTTTCTGCAACAAATTTAGTCACAAAAGAGCAATCGAAAACCGATTGGACTTTACCATGGGTCAGGCAAGAGAAAGGATGTGCAGCACTTGGTAAAGTTTTTATCAAAGAAATTGGTGATAGAAGCAACCATGCAGAACTGCTAGTACATGGAGCAGAAGTCTATCTTTCCAAGTAGCAAAACAGGGTCTCATTCCTGTTAGGATTCTCCAGGGGGGTCTGAGACAAATGTCCAAAATGAATTTGACATTGTGAACACAGGTGTATGTGTATGTATATTTTTTTCCTTCCCTTAGAACTCTAAAGGTTTGCCAGGCAAAGCCACACTGAAAGCCATTGTCAATTCAATCTAACTGAGCAGTGACTGACAGCACCCTCTCAACTAAGCTCTTACCTATTTCTGATTGAGTTATTGCCTGGGCTCCTGGGAGCATGACCTGGTTCCTCCCAGTGTACTATTCCAGTCTCTTGATCAGAGACAGAAACAGTTCATCAGAAAAGAAATACACTTTGTAGAAATGAACATGCTTTACTTCAAGTTGACTATTGTACCCTTGCTGTTGGAAATAAATTCACTCACTTGGACCATGGCATCATCTAAATCTCTTTTTTCTAGAAAGCCAATGGCTCTCTAAGTTGAACATAATGCTTTTTCCATACCTTAAATGTTTCTCACTGTGAATTCTATTAATATCATAGGCAATTAGAAAATTGAGTAAATCACTCTACTAGGCAATACCCTGTCTTATATAATCCTATGAAAGAGACAATGTTTTGTGATGTCTCCATTTCTTCTCTCTAAGCCCCCATCCTGTGCCGACTGCTAACTCTGTTTTAGGGGAAAAAACTATTCACTAGAGCTTCAAACCCTGAAACCCTTATATCATGTCTAATATTCCAAAAGACAGCTTCTATTCACTTCCTCAAATAAAATCCCAACACTCCACATTCCCCAATACACAAAATTTCCAAAAACCCAGGATTCTTCTATTTTTGTCTCTTATTTTAGTGCAGCCTTTCATTTTTAACCAACAAGGGTGAAAATACCTCTATTATGATAAATCAAGACACATGGCACTAATAAAATGGGTCTTTCTCTCTTATTTTCAATCATTGGAACTTAGTGCTGCTAACATATTTTCCACTTGTGTCTTGATCTATAGTAACCTTTTTAACTCTGTCCTCAGTCTATTTGTTGCACTTAAATGCTATGAAAAATAGATTTCAAATAACATATAAAATTCACTACATGGTGAAATGTAAATACCATAGCTAAAAATGAACTATTCCATTAAGAGGAAAATATTCACTGCAGGCAATGGAGAAATAAATCTGTATTTTAGAGTTAGGTATAAAATACACATTATTTTACCACCAAAAATTCTTGGGAAAAAGCAAAGGCAGAGCAGGAGGGAGAAGCCTGTGAACTTGTATTAGCAACTACCACTCCCAGTTTTACTTGGCATTGCCTGTTCTGCTCTCCCCTTAAATTTGCAACTCTTGAAAAAGTTTTTACTGCAACTTTTCTTCACAGCATATATTTTAAGAAGAAAGAAGTCAAAAAGAGAGAAAACATCACATATTATAATAAAAAATTCAGATTATTTTCCAAAAACATATTTCCAGAAACAATCTGACCTTATCCCAAGGCTTAATTGTGACCCCTCCTCTCGTTCAATATGTTCTTATTTGGGTGGGTTAGTAAATTTTAGACTCACTGATGAACAGGGAAAACATGTTAAAGAAGCATATTCTGTTTCTTTTGTGATAATACACAATCTAAGTGTGATTAGAAAGTTGCTACACATTATTGAATTTTTAAAATATACACTTGAGGCATTTAACATTGAACTAGGTACGTGCCTTGATAGATGATAGATAGATAGATAGATAGATAGATAGATAGATAGATACTTATGAGCCAGCTATTGCATTTAAAAATTTTCTCATACAAATCTTTGAGGTCTGGAATAATGCTATCTTTTTACAGACAGAATTGTCATTTGCTCCTGAAAGATACAGGTAGGCATTAGCAACCTGGGAATCCAGTTCAGGCACTGAGATTATTCTAGACCAACAAGATAATTTGATCTCATTCATAATGTATGTGAATTTTGGTTTCTTTCTGGTTTATCTTTACTTCTAGGATCCAACCCTTTGAATCCCAACCCCAAAACCAGGGTTTACCAGATCCCCCATCCTTCTTAGTCATGTATTCCAATTTTGTGCTCCTAATCCACAAGGTTGTCAAAAAGTACTCTCAGCCACATTTATTAGATGGGCAATCACCTGTAGGTAAAAGCTGAGCTTCCTATTTTAGACACTGGTCTCCTGGATATCAGATTAGTAATTCTCACTACCTGGTCAGCTCTCCATTGCCTTTCAGCAAAATTTTCATCCAACTTTTCTATACACCCTCATTGGAAGGGTTGGTGCATACTACCTAGGTCACGATTACATTTATACTTTAATAATATTTTCTGGGGGCGCCTGGGTCGCTCAGTTGGCTAAGCATCCAACCCTTGATTTCTGCTCCGGTCATGATGTCACAGTTTGTGAGATTGAGCCCTATGGAGCCTGCTTGGGATTCTCCTTTTCCCTCTCTCTCTCTCTCTCTCTCTCTCTCTCTCTCTGCCCTTCCCCCACTTGTGTGTGCTCTCTCGCTCTCTCTCCCCACCTCTCTCTGTCATAAATAATAAATAAACATTTAAAATAATAATAATAATAATAATGTCTTCTGTATTTTTATGTTTCCAACAATGTACATGAATTACTTGTATGATCAGACCACAAAAACTATCATTCATTTATTTGTTGTTTTTAAGTAGTATGTGAGCCTTTACATGATGAAAAATTTAAAATATTTTTCTGGGGGTGCCCGGGTGGCTCAGTTGGTTAAGTATCTGAATTTCGGTTTCAGCTCAGGTTAATATCTCCTGGTTTGTGAGTTTGATCTCTGAGCTGGACGCTGACAGAGCAAAGCCTGCTTGGGATTCTCTCTCTCCCTCTCTCTATAACCCTCCCCTGCTTGCTCTTTCTCTCTCTCTCTCTTTCTCAAAATAAATAAATAAAATTTTTAAAAATAATGAAGTAAAATATTTTTCTGCACATTTATAGGTAATGACCATGCTTTTCATATTCAGTAACTTACATAGTTGGGGGAAAAGCATGCAAGATGGGCTCTGGTTACAAGAAAAGGAATTTCATCTGTTGCTCTTCTCTATATTCACCACTAGAAGTACTTCAGGGTAGAAGTTCTGCTGCATGAAATGTTGAAAGTCATTGATAATTAAAGAACTATTCACTGTGTACTCCAATCTATTTTCTACAATTCGGCCCAAGTAAAAGTTCTAGAATCAAAATCTAATGGAGTTGTTACCCTGCTTGAAACCCTAAAAAGGTCTCCCTTCCACTCTCAGTGGAAAAATCCAAATTTCTGAGCACAGTGCACATGGCCACTCCACTCTTGCCTCTTACATTCCTACCCTCCCACCCTGTGTCAGCATAGAGAACTACTTTTGAGTCTCCACAGGTTGCCATTCTCTTTTGCTCCTGGCTCTTTACACACTCCTGCTAGCAGGGATATGGCAGCAGCAAGGGCAGCTCTCTTGGACCTGGAGGCAAAAGGCACTTGCTGAGAGCAGCTACATCATTCAAACTTCCTACCTCTAGATGTTTATAAGAGATAAATCCATGTCTTAAACTTAAAATCCTGTTTAAGCCACTGTACTGTAAAGCCTATTTGTTACCAATAGTAGCCGAAATTCTAAGTAACAGGAAACTTTTTCCCCACATTTCTCATTCCTCAGGTTTCCAATGAGTTGTCACTTCTCCCAGGAACTGTTTTCTGTTTCCTTACACAGGTCAGGTGCCTCTCACAGTAACGCCACCACAGGGCACACCACTTGTATTGAAACTTGTCTGTCTCCAACACTAAGCTGCAGTCTCTAAGGTCAGAGATTGTGCTTCTCCATCTTTGTTTCCCAGCACCAACCACTGGGCCTGGCACATAAGAAACACTAAGTAAATATGTTCTGAATTAATGCAAGATCAAGGAAGGATTACAAAGCCTAACTCCACATTATCAAAAGTCTGTGAAAAGTGATTACAGGATGAGTACCCTTGAAAATGCCCATTTTTATTTATGGACAAATATAGATGGGAGTTTTGGAGAGAATTATACCTCTTTGATCACCAGTTAAAAATTGGAGATATTTATAATAAACTACACAGTGGCATATACAATATGATTTAGCTTCTCCATTCTTCCTGAACCCTACTTTCAGATATCTTGGCCTCTGAGACAAACTGAGATTTACTACCATTAGATTTATTCCTTTGAGCTAAAACAGAATTTCTCTGAAAAGACTGCCAAAATGCAAATACGTTAAGAGACTTCAAACCATTAGCACACATATGTCCCTTCACCAGGATTAAATATCAGAATGCACAGAAGATATCAGGACCTTAAGGAAAGGAGACAGAGAACTGGATGATTTTGTTAGGAAGAAGAGATTGGGACAAAAAGATATCATACGTGCTCCAATGTCTGTGCTAACGTGTGAAGAGGGCACAGAGCATTAGGAAGCACTGGCTCCTACAGGGAGCAAGGAAGTGTCTAGAAGACAGGCTGGGAGCCAGCAGACCAACCTGGTACACTGTATTATTTATTATTTGTCTTGATAGATTACATTAGAGGTTTCTGCTGTTGTTTTCCTTAGGCAGAATTACTCAAATGGTCAGATTATATTCACTGAGCCAGCATCTCATAGTTTCTTTGTTGAAGTCATTTGTCTTGAAAAAGAATCTTCATTTTTATGCCCAAATAGGTATACCCTAGCGGCCTCTTGAGATCAAAGGGAGAAATCACTCAAGCCCTTAGCTGAAGGGAGCAAACCAGATACATGTTATGATATATCCCAGAGAATCCTCTGGGGGCTTCTCCTGATTCTGCCTTCCTATGATGACACGTTCAACAAGAACAGAAACTCACGCCAAACTTAATGCATTTTTATGACCAGAATTGAAACAAGAGTGGCAAATGTCTCTCATTCTTTTATACTGGGTCATGACTGTAATCTCATGGCCCTGCTCAGATGTCAACCTCTTGACTGGAAGGGCAGGTAGATGATACAAGAGTTCATTCTTGTTCCACCTCCAATTTGTTCACTGCAAAGTGAAGAGGGGTGTCTCCATCATAAAACAAGGCATGTGCCTCTCTTTTTGCATTTGACTCCCAGTGTGGACAGGAGGGTGGACGGAGTTGACCTTCCCATGCTTTAATCTATCTTGTCAAGTTATTTCTAGAGCTTCAGGTCCTGTGATGTGCACACGTGCATGCGCGCGCACACACACACACACACACACACACACACACACACACACATACACACTCTCCAATAACAATCACAAGCATATTTAGCCACTAAATATGCTATTTGTCAAATGCAGCTCTCCTGGGACTTAAAGCAAATAGCATCTCCAAAGACTGGTTTATATGTACCCTAATCTGAAATCTTATTCTGAATAGTTAACTGAAGAAAAATTTAAATAAACTTGTTGTAGAAATGAGATATAATGTCACATATTTTTCTGAGAATGAAGGATCGTATAAGTCTATGGAATTGACTAATGGTCCTTATTTCATGCAAAATGGCACAAATATCATACTTTGGGATAAAAGGCTGCAGCACTGGGGTTCTTAACCTTTCCATGTCACAAAACCACTTTTAAAGCTATGGACACTTTCTCCAAAATTATAAACATACCCAGACAACTTTCTGTATTATATCAAGGGCTTTATTACTTTACAATTTGTACTCTAATGGTAACCATATATTTTCCAAAAATTTGATTTCACTCTTGGTCAAATTCTGTCAACAATGACTTTACAGTTTAATTTCAGTTGCTTCTTTTATCCTGAGATTTTTTTCTGTTTGAAAAAAAATAGAGAAATGACCACTTTCTTGATATAAAAATGCTGAGCACATAATTATGAATGGATGAATAGATGGATGAAGAAAGAAAGAATGAACAAAGGGTTGTAATTGTAACCTATAGTATCATTTGTTACCAAACCATTGCCAGAATGTCAATATAAATATAAGAATTATAATTGATTTCTCAAGTGTGTTTCTGTGTTCTAAGTCAAAATGGAGTTTTTCACATATTGTTCAGAAAACTTCTAGAACCTTTTCCTCAGAGGTTCTGATCCATTTTATTTAAAACATTTCATGTAACTGGGCTGTAACCCAGGGACATTCTATCACATGGAACACATCCTTTTGCTGACACATCATGGAGAATGACTACCACACTGCTAGTCCTAAGAACCTGAGCCTTTCATTGCTCAGATATGCAAATCTTGCCTCTTATCTAGAAACAGAAGACAGAAACACATAGTATCACATCATAGACAAAATGTCAGTATGCTCTCAAGATTACTGAAAACAAAAAGCCTACTTGACCAAGATTGCTGGGCCTCCTTCCTTATTCACTGGACAAAGATTTATAGAGCACCTCTTCAGCATAAGTTCCTAAGCTAGACCTCTACAGCACTTGCACTCTTGCAAATCCAAGCAGAATTCCCTGGTGAGCTCAGTCTGGTTGGCATCAGATGGGAATTACAGCCAAGTGAATTCTCCATATTGTAACCCTATTATCTCTCTCTCCCTCCATCTATCTCTCCTGCGCTGTGCATGGTTGGGCCTTATGGAAAGTTATCATTTGGATGCAAAACAATTATCCTAAAACAGTTAGCCAGAGTGGTCTGGACACACAGATTTATCTTCCCTCTCCTTCAGTGAAGAACATCTATCTTCCATGACCTCTTGATTACTGAAGCCTTCAGAATATATTCTTTGGTCTGTGACACTGTGCTCAGTGCTGGGCTGAGCATTAAATATCACCCTCTATGATTAATTGGAAGTTAATTAAATCTATCACTGAAACAATGGGAAGGCAATGAGCTATGTAATCATTGCAATAGTAAATGAAATGATGTACAGGTCTCTCCGTCTCGCTTATTGACAATGATGGAGGGGTGGCAGGCCTCAGATGCCTAGCAAGGCTTGCTGCCTGACCTCACAGGCGGCTCTAACTTTCACAGAGCCCAGGGACAAGGCAACTAGAAGCGTGTTCTGACCACCTCTGCTGAATGGGAGAGCCCCACTTCCTGAGGCCTCCAAAGTGTCCTTGTCAGGGCCTTTCTGTCTGCAATAATCAGTGAGATAAGGTATGGGAAAGGCTGACTGGACGGAGCAAATACTAGTCAGAGCAAAAACAGTTCAGTGAAGCCCCAGTTTCAAATTTCAAGGGCCCTTCAAATGCAGTGAATAGAATGCATGTCTATTGATCACTGAATGCTTTTCTCTGTATTTAAAAGTTCAGAATTTGCAAACTGCTTTCACAGACCTAAGGGCATTTGGCCCCAGAAGCCCTCATCAGATGGGAGAACCGTGAAGCAGCGAGGTTAAGTGGCTTGCCTGAGTTCATATAACTGGTCAGGGTTTTTTTTATTAAGTTAATTTATTTATTGGGGGTGGGGGGGCGGGGGGGAAGAGAGGGCACATGAGCAAGGGAGGGGCAAAGAGAGACAGGGAGAGAGAGAATCCCAAGTAGTCTCGCTGTCATCACAGAGCCCGATACAAGGCTTGATCTCAAAATAGACATGGGGAAAGCTAATCAGAAACTAAACTGGCAGAGCCAGGCCTAGCCAAATCCTTAGTTCCTGTTTCCTAACTTGACTTAATATGTGGATGTGAGGACCCAGAAGGCCATGAAGTTTGGAAAGGTAATCCTAAATTGCCAGATTGCCCCTTGAATCCAGATTGACACACTTCAGCATTTGGAATAAATATTACTTTGTACCACAGGGTAGCCATCCAGATATTAATTTCCTTTAGTCTTCTTGGGCTGCCATAACAAAACACCATACATGGGTGGTTTAAACAACAGAAATTTATTTCTCACAGTTCTGGAGGTTGGATATCTGAAATCAAAGTGCCAGCAAGACTGTTCTAAGGAGAGTTATCTTCCTAACTTGCAGAGACCTGCCTTTTTTCTCTCTTCACATGTCAGGGAGAGAGAGAGAGAGAGAAGGAAAGAGAGAAAGAGATAGATGTCTTTCTCTTCTTAGAATGCCCCAGTCCCCAGCAGATTAGGGCCCTACTCTTAGGAGCACATTTCATCTTAATTACCTCCTAAAGAGTCTACCTCCAGATACAGTCACATTGTGGGTAGGGCTTCAACATACAAATTTTAGGGGGACACCATTCAGTCCATAGCATAATTTGAAAGTATATTTTTATTTTTTTTTATTTTATTTTTTTAATTTTTTTTTTCAACGTTTATTTATTTTTGGGACAGAGAGAGACAGAGCATGAACGGGCGAGGGGCAGAGAGAGAGGGAGACACAGAATTGGAAACAGGCTCCAGGCTCTGAGCCATCAGCCCAGAGCCCGACGCGGGGCTCGAACTCACGGACCGCGAGATCGTGACCTGGCTGAAGTCGGATGCTTAACCGACTGCGCCACCCAGGCGCCCCTGAAAGTATATTTTTAAAGCTATCACTCAAGAATTATAAATTAGGATAACCTCTTTAAACTCTAGTCACCCAATATTTTAATTTCTTTTCTTTTGCTAAATGTCACGCAGAAGAGCATGTTCAGTCCTCAGAATTAACTTGGAATTCACCCTCCCCTTCTTTCCCTTCCATCCCTCTTAATGGGTCAAGCCCCAAGTTCTGGTGGCATGCCTCTTCTATTTGAGGAGGTTTGGTCCTGGAGGAGGTCTGTCCCTACCTTCTCAGATACACAATGGGTGTCAGGGGAGAGGAGATAATTATCAGTGTGCCATGGTTCTCATGGACCCAAGGGACCCTTAAAACGACTAAGGCATTATTTGGGGATCAATTGAAAACAAATTAATTGAATAAAGGTCCCTTATCACAGTACTGAAGTTTAATATCATTTAGTGGAAAGATGTTCAGGTGAACTTCTTATCAATGGTAACCAGAAAAGATATGCATCCCACAAAGGCATTTTTCTTTCTCTTTCTCCCCCTCCTGCTGACACACAATCTGGCCCATCTGCCTAACATAGTCTACCCAAATATCCAGGGCTTTAGGAAATATCACATTGGATCTGAGCACAAAGTTTGGTCCTATTCCAGCTCCTCTCAGGGAAATCACTGGCTCACATGTAGTACAGTGGCTATACAGAAACCAAATCAAAGTCCCATTCAAAAAGAGAGTCTAAAGAAGCAAGGGGTGGGGCGCCTGGGTGGCTCAGTCGGTTGAGCGTCCGACTTCGGCTCAGGTCATGATCTCGCGGTCTGTGAGTTCGAGCCCCGCGTCGGGCTCTGTGCTGACAGCTCGGAGCCTGGAGCCTGTTTCAGATTCTGTGTCTCCTTCTCTCTCTGACCCTCTCCCATTCATGCTCTGTCTCTCTCTGTCCCAAAAATAAATAAACTTAAAAAAAAATTAAAAAAAAAAAAAAAGAAGCAAGGGGTGAGCACACCTGCCTCAGGGCCTTTGCACTTATTCTTTCTGCTTGGAGCAACCTTCCCTAAATACCTGGATAGCTCTTGTCCCTACCTCCATCAAGCCTTTGTTCAAATGCACTCTGATCAAGTTGGGCTTTCTCTGACCATACTATCAAAATGGTGCCTCCTTTTAGCTTATCACTTTCAAACATCTTACCCTACTTTCTTTTTCCTTCTGAATATTAATCACTGCTTAATGTTATTCATTTACTTATTTTCTATCTTCTCCTCTTAAAATTTCAACTCTATGAAGTCACAGACTTTGCCTGTTTTCTTTTTTATCTTTTTATTAGGTGCTGAATGAATTAATGAATGAACGAACAAACTTAGAGGGTAAAGTCAAGGACAGTCAAAAGGTCAACATCACAAGGCCAAGCCAGCTATGGAAGCAGAGGATATATGAATGTATCTGAGATCTATTACAAGCTGTACACTTCAAGTTACTAGTTTAAACTTCCTGGACCAGAGTTTACTTATCTTTAGTGAGTGCACACAGCACTTTATTTCCAGTTCTAACATTCTATGAGCTATGAGATGAATTTTAAAATGATGATGTAACGTACTGTCAGTCTCAGGTGTCCTGATCTTGAGCCTGCTAGAAGGAGCCAGGCAGAGATAGTTGAAACCGATGTTTCATGGCCATTTTTTGAGTTCCAGATTTTTTTAAGTTGAAGAGCCAGTATGAGCTATCACAATTCCCTCAACATAGTGGTAACTAAAATTTGATGCTGTTATCTTTATCTTGAGTCTAATCCTGTGTTTTCCCCAGATATTCACCTTCTTAGTCTTTCATAAAAACAAAAACAATGAGTTTCTCATAAGCTAAGCAAATAAATAAGTACAATCTAAAATTCTATTTAAGAAAAATGAACAGTATTAAAGAGAGAAAAGAAAGCTGAACAAAGAATTTCCCTGGAAATATTTTACATGGTGCAAATGGCATCAAAACATCAAAAAGATAAATAGAGATGGCACATTTTAGCTCAAAAATACCTTGGGCTAATAGAAGGGTATAATTATGTTATCAGTGTCACTTCCGGTCATGACTTAGGGTATTATAGCCAAGAGAATATTACTAAAATAATTGGAGAAGTTTTGTTTACTTATTTAGCCTATTGACTTAAAGACTCTGGGCAAATGTACAAAATACTCATTTGAATTGCAAATTGAATCCATCAGCTAAAGTTCCATATTTTTTAAAGTCAGATTTGGAAACACAAGCCATTAATTCATAAATAGTCTTATGTAGAGTATATGAATTAGCCTATCACAAAGAAAATGACATAACATTATTGAACAACATAAAATAACTTCCTTTTATTTTCCCATAATGTCTAAGTTCCAGGTTTCCTGGCTCTCTCATAATGCCTGATGGTGCCGCAGGACAAATACGTGTGAATTGCAGTTGCAGTATGAAAAGTGACTCCGGAAAAGGCGTGTTGGAGCTTTCAGGCTGATTCTCTGTCAATAGCCTCTACATCAAACTGCCTCAGTGTCTAGGTCAAGCAATGCTTTCCAGAGATGCCGGCACTGTCCAGTCAATGCAAGATCTGAACACTGAGATGTGCATAGTTGGTCTCTTACATCAGGCCCAGTAACAATGATCTGCTTGGGGTGGGAGGTGCATGGAAGGAGAAACCGACCTGATGTTACTTTATTGTGAATTTGTATGCTCATAATGGCCTTTCACAGAGAAGTGGAACACTTCAGGGTTGATTCTAGTACTGATCTGTAGGTGATGGATGTTTCCAGTCGGCCCCATCTCATGGTGCTATGACGAGACACAGAGGTTCTAGCTGACAAAAGCATAGGAGTTAGAGAACTTACTATGTAACCAAGCATAACTCCTTCAAAATAACTAGAGGGGAAGCAGACACATTTGCCCATGTCCAAAGCAAATCCTGCAGCCTTCAAGGGTAAAACAAACTTTGGCAGCCTCTATATTCAATCCAGTTAAAACAGAATTATCACGCTATTTGACATTGTGTAGCCTCTGTATTAAATAAAGAGGCAAAGAGGAGAGGATTGCATTTTTCACTTTCACTAGCATAAATGAGCATGCTGTTGCACAGAGTAGGAATCTAAAACAGTTTGAGTCATCACTTTCACAATGGTATTTGTTTTGTGATCTTGATTTTTTGTCTAAGGTTTGAGTTCATTTATCCGAGAATAACCAATAGAAAAGTAGAAATTTGGGTTAAACAGCATTTTTTTCTGTTTGATGACCAATAATTACCATGACTGGATTATTTGATCAGACTGACACAGGCATTGAATGTCACATTGACATAGCCATAATCTGCTATCTTGATTCATTTATTAAGAAAATAAAGAGAACAAGTGATCTCCATGCTTTCTTTCAGCTATACAACATTTGTGAGGCCTGCAATCACTTTCAACCTTCATATTTTTCACAGACGTTAATTTTCTCAGATATTGACAAGTAAGAGAAGGTGATTAAGAGAAAAAGGGCTTTGAAGGCAGACAGCTCTGAGTTCAGACACTGACATGTCACGAATTAGGTACATAGCCTTGAGCAAGCTACTTGGCCTATTAGAGACTCAGTTTTTTCATCTTGAGCATGGGATGATAATATAACTATATCATAGGATTGCGGTGAGAAATAAATGAGATAATACAGATAAAACAGCATAGGGCTGGAAGCGTAATGAATACTCAGTAAATGTTAAGTATTTTCATTTAAAAAGGCCTTTAAATGACAAAAACAAAGCAAAAAAATATCATCTTCAGATATTGTTTCACAAGTTTGTATTTTAACTTGGGAAGAGAAATAATGTTCAAAGAAATTACCATTGACTACATAAATAGATTCTCATGGAAAGTTACTATCTTCATGGAATGAAAGATGAAGGTCTGTAAAATATTCCTTCTATGAAAACATTAGACAATGAAAGCTTCCTCAGCCTGCCTCTCACTTCGATCTCAGGAAAAATTGTAAATGCCCAATTATGGGAAGTGGAAAGCAATCAACTTTCCTGCTCCTGAGTCAGTTAACTAAGAGCATTAAAATTCCTTCACAAAAGCCCCTCTTCCCAATAGCTGACTAAACTTTTAGATCCTGCCCTCAGGGTGATGCAGACTAATGCCTGCAATGCAACAAGTGCAGACTCAGGAAGTGAGTTTTGTTTTGTTTTGTTATTTTGCTTTGCTTTCCAATGTGAGTAGAAAATTCAGATCAAACATGATCTTATTGTGAATTTTTAAAACTCTCTACCATTCACAGCATCACTTCTAAGATGGTTCCAAGGACGTGCTGTCTTGCTATAGGCCTGCTGGCTTTTAACCCATTATATCAGTATTCATGGCATGTTGGCATCAGGTGTGCTCAGTGGGCACCTGAGAGAGCTGGGTCATGGCCGAAAGCACTCTCGGTCACTCTTCCCACAGGTGTTTTCTGCAGAGGTTGGAGTCAACAAACAGAATATTTGATTTAATAAACCTCTCGCTTTATGAGACATGTTTTTTTTTTTTAAATTATTACCCTCTCATTTTATTTCTAAAATCAAGCAAAGTCAGATTTGGGCTTTCTTTACATTGTGGTGGGGCACAAAGTAGGAGTCAGGAAGACCTATGTTCAAATTCTGGCTCTTTGCATTGAATGCATAGTTTGTACACTGGGCATGTGATTTCTCTTTCTGAGCCTCAGTTTCCTGAGATTATAATGCATATAAAGTGATTAGCATGGTGCATAGTTGTAGCAAACAATGAAGAAAGATTTGTTCTACTATCATATTACTACTACTATACAGTCTAAAAAGGAAAAAACGAAAAGAAAAAAACTCATCTAACCTGTTCACAAAGCTGGTCCCAAGTAACCTTTCATATGGCTTATTATTTTTTTTCAAGTTGGTCTTAATTAAACAGGTTCTTGTCTTAGAGATAGTACTCAGAGACTGGTCTAAGGAAGAACCAAAGAGATTTACTCTCAAATACATCTTTACAGCTTCATCACCATAATACCTAAGCATTCATGTGGACAACATCATTTCATCATAAATGAGAAGGTCGTACTATTGAACTGTAATCCATCCATTGATTTATGGTCCCAAGTTCCTCCAAGGATTTTCACAAATGCCTGTGACGTTTCCTAGTGCTGGACTTTGCATTTGGATCTGTGATTTAGATGACAGATGTGTGAAATCATATGTAGCCAGACAAATCCCGGGTGATAACACATTTGAGGGGGCTCAAGCAGTGATGGATTAAGGCCCAATCAACCAGATCAGCTAATCTGAGCCCTCCTCAGTGACACTGGCCCTGATGCTTTAAAGGGGCACCCCCAAATAAATTACTTTCCAGAAATAATACTTTCTGCTCTGCATCTGATCTTACAGTATTTCCTTTTCCACAATAAGTCCCAAAACCACTGGACAAACCCTGCCTGTTTCTGGAGAATAGATTATTATGTATGGGATTAACATTTGCCTCTATTGACTGCTTAACTTTACTTGTAAAATCTCATATTCCAAGTAAAAATGGGATTATTAATATGGACAGTTTGACTGATAATAACCATTTTTGAAAGTCTGACAAAAGCAGAAGCTGCAAAACCAAAGACTTAATAAAAGCTTCTTAGATGCTAAAGAGTTCATTCCAAAGAAATCCAGCAACTCACATTCAGATGATACATAAAATCAAGACTTTCCTAGGAAGAAGCTAATATAATAATTTGACACTGAAGCCTTTCTCAAGAGTGAACCTTATGGCACCGTGTATAGGCTTACTTTCAAAATAGATTATCCCACATATATTTTTATGGAATTAGGAAGGAGACAAGAAAAATCACACTTTAGCATAACAGTAAAGAAAGAGAACAAAAGACAAGCAGCTATACTAAAAGAAAAAGCAGAGAGTGTTCTCAGCTCCTGCAAGAGGATCTCTCTAATGCTGTTCAGTCCATGCACCACCTCAAGAGTGCTCCCATTCAATTTCATAAAAGTCAGGCTTGAATGCTTTACTATTCCATCGTTTCTCTAGGCCTCTCACTTGATTTTTGCTCTCAGAATCAACTTTAGACATTTTTTTCCTCTTTGATTGTTGTTTAAAGTGTTATCTAAAATAGGTCCCTGCAGCTGCAGGCCTCTATGCAAGTCTGTGCTGCATGCCTTGAATACTCAAGAAATTATTTGTAGTAAGGATCCGATGTCATTCATTATGCAGTGGGAGAATGAGAAGCAAGTAAGTTTATATGTCTCTATCTTTGATTTTACCTTGTTCTTGACTTGTTTCCTTACCTGAAATTTTTTTACTACCCTGAAACTTCTCTATGCTATTGTCCTTTGAACCAGGTTAAAGATGACATTCCACTCAGCCTAACAGTCTAGTAGTTCACTAATCCAAATCCCCCTTTGAAACAGGCCTGCCTCCTAGCAATTTATTTTCTTTGCAGAACTGCATCAAAACAAGCTTTTAGCAATGTTTCAAATGGTAGAACAAAACCTCAGAAGCTGATTTGTACCCTGCCTCCCTCATCCACTCTTCACACTAAAAACAAAACAAAACAAAAACAAAACACGGCCACTAGTGTAGCTATGAGCATAAGAGGGTATGCTGGCCCATATACTCCAAAGCAATCAGAGTCAACTAAACAGAAATCAGGAAGGGGCAAGAATATAAAGCATTCTCATCTTGTCCACTTTGCCAGTTTCGCCTCTATTTTCAGGACTCTTTCTTTACGGACTTCTTGGAATTCATAGGAAGACAGATATCGGTATTCTTCTGAAACAATTATTAGGGAAAAAAAGTAGTGACTGGGAGCAAGAATAACAATGTGAAGGGAACAAAGGTAAAATTCATAACTCAAGTAGAACTACTCAGATTAATTTGGGGGGGGGGGGGGGGGAGGGGAATATTATTACCTGATCCAGCGGTCTGCAAACTACAGACCAAGGGCCAAACCCAGCCTGCCACCTCTTCCACATCCATTGGTCTACTCATTGTCTCTAGCTGCTTTTGTTCTACAATGGCAGAACTGGGCCTTTGTGACAGAAAAAGTATGGTACACAGAGTCTAACATATTTATTATCTTTTCAGAAAGATATTTATTATTTTTTCAGAAAAATTTTGTTAGTCTCTAATCTTCAGCCAATGACCTATATAGTATTTAGAAATTACATTTGCATACTCAATACTCTTACAATCTTTGAAAGCTTTACATATTAAAATTCACCTATCTATGTTTAATATATTAGGGAAAGAATGCATGGGAAGGGGGGGACTGTACCTGCACACGTTTTGGAGGGTGCCCTAAAATGAAATATATAAAACATGTTTGCTAGGAGAGCTTCTTGAATACTCAGAGGGTTAGCATATACAGAGCATCAATGGTGTAATCATGGAAAGATTCAACTTGAAACCAAGAGCTAGAAGATAGAGTCCCGGTTATATCGCCTTGGACAAGTCATTTAGCCTCCCTTCCCTCACCTGCGTAGTGGGAATTCTGATGCCTGCCTCCCAAGGTTGTATAAATCAAATGGAATTACCTATGTGTGTGTAAATCCTTTGTTAAGCTGTAAATCACACAGATGTTAAGTTGTTGTTTTTGTGCAGTGCCCTGAACGCTTTCCATGTACACGGTATTCTGCACAAGTATATCTCAGTGGACTGATTCATGTAGTTAGAATTTTCCCTTAACATCCCTTGCCTCCTCCACCCCACCTTCATGAGTTCTCTATATTTATCAAAGCACCATTTCAAAGAAAGCATCCCTTCAACTTGAGAAGTCTAAAACCAAGGATCAACACATAAGATCCTCAGTCCAGGTCCATGTCTGGAGGAGTCATTTCAAAATAATCTTCATAGAAGTTTGCCATTTTCTCCCACCTACTATTTGTAGTTCATCTCATGGCATTTCTATACCTGACATTTCCTCTCTTAGCCGCAGCTCCATTCATACCTGTCCCTCCTCACACCCTCTCTCCCCACTCTCCTCTTTCAATTCCACCCCAGTCCCCTTTGATCCTTTTCTCATTTCTAATTCTGAAAGCCCTTTGAGAAAGGGGGAGGGGAGGAAAACAAAAGGTTAATTTTCTCCAGCCTGCCCAGGCCGACTTAATGTAACAGAAGGCAGCAAATTGTATTGATTTAGTGACATGCAACTGTCCAGAAAGAGCTATTTATACATTATTCAGGACAAACACTGTCATAATGGACAAACAGCAGCAGCATCTGGGATGTTAATGTCTACAAATAAGATTATTCTTTGAAAGGATTAGGATGAAGCATTTTGTGTAATTAGATTTCTCCGTTTCAGGAATGAATTGCCTTTTAGCAGTAAAAGCTGTCACTGAGGGAGCCATTAGCTCCTTATAACTGAATTAAATGCATAATTAGTGACATGATCACATTAGGATTTGTTTCATTTTTAACTAATCTGAGGGGGGGGAGGGCCGGGGGAACGCTGGGGAGTGGAGGCGGTGCCATTTCCAGGTCACTGCGGCCTTCCTCAGCTGGGATAGGCCTCAGCTGGTGTGCTGAAGTTGGTAAAAGTCAGGCGTGTGTGAATCAGAGCCCAGGCCTCGCCACGGCGACGGCCGGGCTATTCATCACTGGGTGGTGGGTGACAGTGACTGATGGGCTAGGCCCGGGCCTGGCACTTCACCAGTGCAAGAATCATACGAGCCAGGGAACAGAATGACAGCTGGAGCGCTGTGTCAAGTGGTGGAGAGACCAGAGCTATTAATAATGTGTGCCACATGATCTCGGCCGCGAGAAAACAATGACTTAGACATTGGTGAGAATAAAGATTTTACATTTAGTCCAGGGGTGACTCTTCTCCCTGGCACTTGTAGAATAAATCGCTATGCAATCAGCATGTATGAAAATCAGGCAATGCATATATTAGAGCCCAGGCAGTGAAGGAGGGGACAGGGGTGGGGATTTAAAAATCCGTGCATTGGCTATATATGCTGTTAATCCCATGCTCCTGACATTTCTGCAAATGCCTTGAGGTAGAAGGAGAGAATAAGTAACAAGACAATGAGGAGGGCCTTCATGTTTACTCACTCACTTGATCCTTTCTGCGTGTCTTTGCTGAAAGTCTACTATCCTCAGGGCAGTGTTAAGTACTGTAAGAGGAATGAAGATGCAAGGGGCATTGTCTCTGCCCTCAAGGAGCTTAGCAGAATTCAAATGGAGCTGAGACACCAAATACGGTTGTTGCAATGCACTGACATTTTATTTGCTTTGAATGACCTCTAATTTTGTTTCTTAGTCTGAAAGTTAGGTTGAGAAGAAACGAGCAGAGTAACAAAGGAAGCTTGGTAAGGATACTTCCGTTTAAATTGCATATACATGACTCAATAATGTACATGATTTAACACCAGTAATGGCAGCACTAGGTAATGGTAACCCGGGGGAGATAGCAGTTATTGAGTTTATGAAGAAGGAGCTCACTCCTGGCTTGGACTGAGCACTCTATTACTAGGGGAACTGACAGTTGTTGGGCATTAGGTTCTGGATGATTTCAAGTTTCTAGCAGTAGTAATGGAAGCTTCTCCAAGGAAGACAGAAATGGAAAGCAACTGAAATGCTCCAGTCCTTCAAAAACCCATCCTTCTTCCCCACCACTGAAGCCTATACCATAACTTCATTTAGAGATCCGTGATGATCAGAATTTACTAGCCCACGGTCATCTTTTGACAGAGTCCACCTTGAAGCCAGAAGAGAAATTAGAATCTAACAATTAGACGAATACCCTTTCAGACCTAAATGCTCAGGATGCTGCGATTAAGATGTGCTGTTGCAGAAAGAAAGACTTTAACTCATGCTTGGTAAAGACAGTTGTAAGGATATGTCACTGGTAAGCATGATGATTCAGTAAGATGTTCTTTGTGCCCTCCAAAGAGATGGTTTGAGTTCTATTAAACTCTGTTAACCTTTGCTGTACCAGAAACAGACCACATCAAATCACCTTAACTAACGGCTTCAGCAAAAGTCAACAAAAGAGAAGAAAGTAAAATTCTTATTTCTTAAAGTTATCATTGATAGAACTTAACTTTTAAAACAGACTTTTGTGAATTACTTGAGAAAATATAGAGCTTTCATGATGTTATGCCTAGAAAATGTATGTAAAAATTCACATATAACCTTTATATATTGGTGAGCATTAAGATTTCCTGTTCTTTGAGGCAAATATTGACCTTGACTTCACCTCGGTCAATATTTACCTCTCAGGTCAATAGATCTTGATGTTCACCTCAACAGAAGTCAATATCTACTTATTATCTCATTTCTATCTGTCAGGTAGCAGTGTGTAATCAGTAATGTGAATTTTCTTCCCTTATGCATTTCCTGAGGTTAAGATGGGATTAATTTTGGACCTTATCCTTTCCATTTGCTAAATACCTTCTCCCCACAGGAGTGAACAGAAGTTTTGTACAGAATATTAACTATGTATTTTCATCTTCTTCCCTTGCTTGGTCTCTGATACCCATCCCAAATTAAGGTAGCACATGGGTAGGATAAAATGTTTTCATATGAGAACTTCATTCATTTACTGAACAAGTATTTATTGTCCATCATATATCTGAACCAGGCTACATCTGGCATATAGTTGGGATATAGGTAGACATGGCCCACGCCCTCAAGAAACTTACTGTCAAGTGCAATACTTTCCAAATCCCAATTTTGGGGAAGATGTCAGGCAGGCTGCAGTAGCATCACTAGAAGAGTGTTTAGGGTCTTTTTGTTTGGTTTTGTTTTTAGAGAAATTATCATTTTTACAAAGAGCAGCCACATACCCAATGGTGTTCTGGTGAACAGGCCTTTATAGGAAAAAGGAAAAAAGCCCCAATTTGTTGCATTTTCTGACTTCTATGGTATAAACACTCTCTACCAATGTGAAATCACTGGTTGGGAAAAGATGCACAGAATCACAAGCAAGTTCACACTGGCTCCAGCAGAGCACTGCTACCCTTTGCTTAGTATTACCCACTGTTAACACTTTACCCTCTTTGATTTGTTATTGTTGCTTTATTCTCCTCCTCCTCCTCCTCCTTTTTCTTCTTTCTTTCTTCTCTGCATAATATTTTGGGGAGGGGGGCTTTTTAAACACAGATTCCAAAACCCCAAATCAGGAGAGCTGCAGTGAGATTCTGGATGTGATAAAAATTCCACAGGTGATACTAATGCATGCCCAGGCTAAGCAAGAGTGGCGCATTCTAGTAGAGCTAATATAATTTCACTTACTCAATTTTGAAATTTGGAACCTTTATAGATTCCACCTTGACCTTTATTCAAGAAAGAACCAGATGAATTTTCCTGGACTCTTCTTGCACCATGCCATGGCACCACAGCCTTCTATCCACCTGGCTTTAACGTTTGGTTGGGCACAATCTACCCCTTGACTGATTAGTCTCTATAAAATCTGATTTGAACTTTTCCCTCTTCACTCTATTCATGTAGAAAAATTACTTCAAAATGCTCTGTACCTACTCAGAGTAAACTGTGTAAAATGAAAGTAGTACATAAAGGAATAAGATATATTGTACTGTTCAAATGATCAAGGAATCCCTTTTAAGTCATTGATAAAGAACTTTAGATGGGCGTTGACATTTTTAATGCTTGTTAATTTACTCGTGGGAATGCTTTTCTGGATAAATTTAGCTGCTAAGCCCTGTCTTAATGTATACAGTTTCAGTAACAGATCTATTCACCAGACAGCTCAAACTGTAACTTTTGGTTGACAAAATTCAATTGCAGACTTTCTCCATGAGAGTACTCAACCACAACCTAGTGATGTATACACTGTTGCGATGAAGCCACTGTAATGTGAAGCAGTGCTGATCTGTAAACATCTTTATCTTGCCAGATAGATGCATCCTTTGAGTTTCAGGACTGGACCATCATGCGCAGTCAAACTGCTTTGCAGGAATTCCTGGGAGCAGTACAGTTTTGAGGAAGAACAGAGGTTGACTCTTCCAAAAGTCTTGCCAGCAATCCACTTACTAGCGAGGTCATCTCCAACAAGTTACTTAGACTCTTTGACTCTCCATTTGTTCATTGGTAAAATAAGAGCAATAATAATATGCACCTCACATTTTTGTTGTGAAGATTAAGTGAGGCATCATAAATCAATTACCTAACAAAGTCTGATGGATAAAAGGACTGTAATAGATTTTATTTCCCTTCCTTCTGCCTACTACCACTGCAACTACCACCCATATCATGATCACACTGATGGTAATATTGTACATATATTTTAATGTTTCACATATATGTGCACACACACTCATGTACACACAAATATATAAATATATTTTATAAAGTGGAGTCTCAGAAATGAAGAATGATGAAGAAATGGCAATGGTAATGATGACAATGATTTAAAAATGAGAGAGAAAGAAGATGAGTAGTAAGGGGAGCTTACAGCAATAAAAAAAAAAAATCATGTTTGTAATTGACGAACGGAATCATTGCTTGGATAAAAAGTGTGTTACAAAGTTACCACAATGGCTTAATATTGGAATACTAAAGAAAACAGAGATCAGTCTTGTTTTTTGTTTTTGTTTTTTTTAGAAAACTGGTGAATTCTATTTGTTTACTTACAAAAAACCTAGACAATAAATTTTTTATCTAGGTAAAGACTGACTTTATGAAAATTTAAATCTCCAGGAAACAACCTGAAAAGATTTCTCAAGTAGCGAAGGTAAGGATGGCCAGTTGTGAACACCAATAAACTGAAAAGCTTTCAAGTTGTTTTCATGCTGACACCTCCTAAGAGGAAGGGCTAACATAGAAATGTAACTTTTATGAACTGAAATTTACATTCATTCACAAATATAGTAATACTATTTATACTTTCCAGAGACAGTCTAATATTTACGTATACTCACTTGGTATGGTTTATGTTTAAAGTTCAGTATTGAGCTCCAAACCAAATTCTGCAAAGAAACTCCCTAAAACCTACAACTATCCGAGATGCCTCTTCCGTACACCCTGGGAGGGCTCTTTCTTTTCACAGACCCTCAACAACCTAACATGGTTCAGGTGTTTACAGAAATTATTTCAGTCTCATAGACAGATCTGCTCATGGCTTAGGTGACTTGTTTCCACTGAGGGAGGACTCAGGTATTGTATGTAGTCTGCAATTAACTGTTCTCCCTCCCTCACTCCTGCATTTACCTGGAGAGGTAAAAAACAGCCACCACAGAATTTCCCAGCTGCTTTTCATTGTCTTATTACTTTATTTTTCATCTACGATGTACAATATAGAATTCAATTGAAAGAACAACAGCTTCCAGTGGCAATGTACTCATTTCCAATAGATCTGTTAACTCCAACACAGTTAAAATGGTGATCATTTCAGTTTTAAACTGACTGTGACGAAAATCAATAGATCTCTTTCACCCCTGAAAAACTGGGTTCAGATCTGAATTTGCTCTCAAGTGAAACCAATTTGGTGGCCTCTTAACCCAGTGTCTGGGAACCACTGGTCCCCATCACACAATCACCCTGTTGCTTTTATTCAGCCTGGTTGCCTTTACTCTAGAGAGACAAGGGATCATAGGTGAGAGAAAAGCCAAGATGGACTTGAGGATGAAAGTTGACTTAGGGGAAATCTGACAACCACCAGTCAGGTGACAGTAGTGCTTTATGGAAGGGGGTTGGGTTTGATGAGAAGGAGGGGGAAGGACAATAGATAGATTCTGTACCTTGATGTCAGGATTCACATCTTACATAGAGCTTCTCTCTTTGACTAATTCTGGATATGCTGCCCATTTCCTTTTCTCTTTTGAAACTGAAGAAATTTACACTTAAAAATTCACACTGAAAGTAGAACTAGGTGCTGAAAATAAAAACTTTGAAGATTTATATAAATGCTATTTACAACTTTAAGTCTTCAAGAACCAAAAAGTTAAAACATATACCAAAATCCAAATTCAACCAGGTTTTCATGTGACAAAAATTCTCTGACTTGGTTTTTTTGTTATTGATGTGCTGAGTAATATGTACATATTTAAAAATATAACATATATGATATATATGGTAATTCTCTTCTTTTGTCAAAGTTATCAGCCACTATCATCAATGTTGAACAAGTAGATTTGTTTTTAAATTTTTTAACATTTATTTATTTTTGAGAGACAAAGAAAGAGCACAAGTTGGGGAGGGGCAGAGAGAGAGAGGGAGACACAGAATCTGAGGCAGGCTCTGAGTTGTCAGCACAGAGCCTGATGCAGGGTTCAAACCCACAAACTGTGAGCCAAAGTCAGACACTTAACTGACTGAGCCACCCAGATGCCCTGAACAAGTAGATATTTTCAATTGGGCCTTTCTTTAAAATATTTCATTCTTTTTTGAAATTTGAGAATTCAGTTTTTCAGTATGGTAAAGGATTTAACTTTACTCCTTGTGAAAATTATGCTTTAGATTAATAGTCAACCAATAGAAATACTTTGCTTTAATAACAATAAAATATAAACTGAAACTTAAAAGTTTTAATTTCACTTCTTTGGAGCTCTTTTATTCATACTCAATGAAAATAAATATGGTTTATTTTCATTTCAAAGTTGTAAAATCACAATAAATCTGGAGCTTGAGCTTTTATATTTAATTGTTCTTACTATATTTACCTAAATAATTATTACAATCACATTATTTCCCTAAGTTGTACCATAAAATCTGACTACAGTTGACCTTTGAACAACACGGGTTTGAATTGAATGGGTCCACTAATATGCAGATTTTTTTTCAATACAGTATAGTACTATAAATGCATTTTCTCTTCCTTATGATTTTTTAAATAACATTTTATTTTCTCCAGCTTACTTTATTGTAAGAATACAGTATATATTTAATATATGAAATATGTGTTAATTAAATGTTTATGTCATTGGAAAGACTTCTGGTCAACAGTAGGCTATTAGTAAAATTTTGAGGGAGCCAAAATTTATAATAAGTGGATTTTTGACTGCAAGGGGGTTGGTGCCCCGAACCCCTGCATTGTTCAAGAGTCAACTGTATACAGATCCACTGAAGAATTGGTGTGGTTATTGGGATAAAGTCCTCTCTTCCTAACTAGGCTTATAGGGCTCATGATCTGGCCTCTTACTTTTTCAGTGTCCCTTGTACTTTATTTACAACCAATACTGAATTTATTTTAGTGCCTCAAATTGAAGTACTCTCTTGGCTTCTAGCCTTTGCAGGTGCTATTCCTTATGGCTCTTTATTCTTCTTTCATATCTTCACCTGACCCATACCTATTTTTTTTGTTTTCTCTTTTAAGTATATAATTCAATGATTTTTACTAATTTATAGAATTGTGCATCCATCATCAAAATCCAGTTTTAGAACATTTTCATCATCTCAATAAGATCCTGTGGCACTTTGCACTAAATTCGCATTCCCACACCCAGCCCCAGGCAACTAATAATCTGCTTAATGTCTCTGCCTTTTCTGGGCTTTTAATACAAATAGAATTATACAATATGTAGTCTTTTGTGTCTGACTTCTTTCATTCAGCATAATATTTTTGAATCTTATCTATGTTGTATCATGTATCATTAGTTGGTCCCTTTTTATTACTAAATACAATATCCATTGTATGTACCACTTTTACTCATGTATTCACCAGTTGTACATTTGAATTGTTTCCAAATAGATGATTACAATTAGTGCTGGTATGAATATTCATGTAAAAGTATTTGTGTGGATAGATGTTTTCATTTCTGTTGGGCAGTTACCTATGAGTAGAATTATGGGTTATATGACAAATTAATGTTTAACTTTTCAAGAAACTGCCCAACTATTTTCCAGAGTGGCTGTATCATCATATATTCCCACCAGCAGTGTGTGACGATTCCAATTTCTCCACATCCTCACCAACACTTGGTATTGTCTCTTTTTGACTACAGTTATTTTATTTTTTTAATTTTTTTTTCAACGTTTATTTATTTTTGGGACAGAGAGAGACAGAGCATGAACGGGGGAGAGGCAGAGAGAGAGGGAGACACAGAATCGGAAACAGGCTCCAGGCTCTGAGCCATCAGCCCAGAGCCCGACGCGGGGCTCGAACTCACGGAGTGCGAGATCGTGACCTGGCTGAAGTCGGACGCTTAACCGACTGCGCCACCCAGGCGCCCCTTGACTACAGTTATTTTAGTGGATCTCTTAGATGTGTATCTCATAATAGTCTTAATTTGGATTTCTATAACTATTGATATTGAACATCTTTTCATGTGCTGATTAGCTATTTGTATGCCTTTTTCAGTAAAAGCTTTTGAAGTATTCAGCTTCTTTTGATTGTATTGTAGTTTTGTCACCTGATTATTGAGTTATAAGAGTAATTTATTTATACATTCTAGATATGAGTGTCCTTTATCAAATATATGCTTTGCAAAAATTTTCTCCCCATTCTGTGTCTTGCCTTTGCAATTTCCTAACAGC
This sequence comes from Puma concolor, assembly GCF_028749965.1. Lineage (NCBI taxonomy): Eukaryota > Metazoa > Chordata > Mammalia > Carnivora > Felidae > Puma > Puma concolor. Next base: position 137,856,475 of record NC_141670.1, on the reverse strand, counting down.
TCCCTTTTGAAGCACAAAATGTTTTAATTGTGATAAAGTCAGTCCAATTATCAATATTTTTCTTTTACGAATTATGCTTTGGTGCTGTATCTGAAACTTGTTGCCAAAACCAAGACCACAAAGGTATTCTTCTATGGTTTCATTAACAGTTTTGCAATTTTATTTTTGTATTTAAATCTATGATCCGGTTTGAATTGATTTTTTTATATAATAGGAGATAAGATTTTAAATTCATTTTTTTGCATGTAGATATCCAATTGCTTTAGTTATTTGTCCAAAATACTAACCTTTTGTCCACTAAATTGGCTTAGTATCTTTGTCAAAAATCAACTGACCATAAATGTAAGGGTTTATTCTGGACTTTCAAATCTGTTCCACTGATAGGTCTATTCTTATGCCAGTACACACATTTTGATTACTGAGCTTTGTAGCAAGTTTTGAAATTGGGAAGTGTAAGTCCTCCAACCTTTTTCTCTTTCAAAAATTTTTGGCTATTCTGTGTCCTTACATTTCTATGTGAATTTTAGGGTTAGCTTATCAATCTCTGCAAAAAAAAAAAAAAAAAAAAAAAGCATGCTGGAATTTTGATAGCTATTACACTAAATTTATATGGCATTGTAGGGGTAATTGCCATCTTAACATTATTGAGTCTTCCAATCCATGAACATGGGATATCTCATAATTTATTCAGATTTTTAAAAATATTTCTCAACAATGTTTCATAGTTTTTAGTGTACACATCTGCACTTTTTAAATTAAATTTATCCCTAAGTATTTTATTCTTCTTGATGTTATGTTTAATGTGATTGTTTACTTAAATTCATTTTTGGAGGGTTCAATGCTACTATGTAGAAACACAACTGAATTTTGTATATTGATCTTGTATCAAATAACCTGGCTGAACTCATTTCTTAGTTGTAGTTTCTGAGGATTCTGACTCCAGGTCAAAATCCTATGTGTGATCCTTCAGTCCTAACTATAAACAATTATAGACTTGGTCTGGCAGGCCTCATGGAGAGCAGCTTCCATTCTCATACCAGCCTTGGTGTACAACCAATGCATTGCAGTTTTCTTAATCCTGCAGCCAAAAACTCAGTTCCCCAATCTGAGCCAGCCATGCTAATATGCATATCTGTGTTCTTAACCAAGGTACTTTCATTCAGAGGTGTCCTTATTGGAGGCCTGAAATGAGGCCCTTTCCCTGTATCTCTTCTGAGACCTCCTTATCAGGGCCCTTGGCTGAAGCACTTTGCCCCATTTTGACATAATACCTTCCTACTCTTAGCCTTTTTCCTTCTCCTTTTCTTCGTTCCCCACCCCCTCCTCGGGCCCATAAGAGGCAGCATCCATTCAGAACTGTACTGTAGCCCCCTGTACTGTTACCCATCTGTACTGTATCCACCTGACCCATGTCCAAAACCATTCCATGAAGAAAATGGAACACTGAGAGCAAGTGCCTCATTCTGCCTCTTGCTTGCTTGGTCACATTTAGTAAATAAAGACTTGATTGTTACTTTCAGTTTGTCTAATTGTTCTAATTTACGAGCTCCACTTATTGCTTGATAGGTTTCTTTGTATATTCATAATATTTTCAACATATAGAATCAGTCATTCTGATTAAAGAAAGTTTTACTTCTTCCTTTCTAATAGATAACTTTTATGTATTTTTTTCTGTCCGACTTTGGTGGATAGAATATACAGTATAATTTTGAATAAAAGTGGTGAGAGCACACATGCTTGCCTAGTTCCTGATCTTAGGAGGAATGAACTCAGTTGTTCATTATTAAATCTTATATCAGCCATAGACTTTTTATAAATGTCCTTTATCAACTTGACAGAGTTCCCTTCTATTCCTAGTGTGTTAAGAGTTTTTATCATGAATGGGTATTCAATTTTGTCAAGTTCTTTTTCTGCACCCATTGAAATGATTATGTCGCTTTTGTCCTTTATTCTATTGGTATGGTAAATTACACTAAAATTGATTTTGGGATATGAAATATGCCTTGTGTTTCTGTAATAAATTCCACTTGGTCATCGTATATGATCCTTTATGTATGTTGCTGTATTCAGCTTGAGAGTATTTTCTTGAGAATTTTTGCATCCACATTCATAAAGAATGATGGTCCATAGTTTTGTTTTCTTGCAATATCTTTGTCTGGCTTTGATATCAGAGTAACTCTCATTTTGTAGAATGAGTTGGGAAGTATTCCTCCTCCCCTCTACTTTCTGGAAGAGCTTGGGAATGATTGGTATTATTTATTCTTTATGTGTTTGATAAAATGCATCTGTGAAGCTATCTGAACCTGGACTTTACTTTGCGGAAGTACTTTTAGTATTATTCAATTTCCTTATATTTTTATAAATATATTTGAATTTTCTATTTTTTCATGTTATTTTTGGTACTTTGTGTCTAAGAATTTGATCATTTTATCTAAGTCTTCTAATCTATTGATATAAAGTTGTTCATAGGAATTTATTTTAATCCTTTTCAGTTCTGCAAGGGCAGGAGGAGTATAGATGTCAGAATAGTAAGGGACTCTGGGCTTGTCTTATTCCTTGAACATAGCTAGAGCAAAACCAAACCATTCTGAACACCTAGAAAATCAATCTGAGGATTAATAGAACAATCTTCATAATTTGAGGGAGAGAACATGGCAGCTTCTCTTAACAAGCAAACCAAAGCACACCTAGGATCTAGCTTCCTTTATTTTAATTTTTGAATTTTTATTTCATTGTATTATTGTTGTTGTTGTTTCTTCCTCCAAAATGAAAAGATAGAGGAGTACACTTCAAAAGAAAGAACAGGAAGCAATGGTGGCCAGGGATTTAATCAATGCAAATGTAAGTAAGATGTCTGAACTAGAATTTAAAACAAAAATTGTAAGGATACAAGCTGGGCTTGAAAAAGCATAGAAGACACCAGAGTTTCCCTTTCTGGAGAGATAAGAGAACTAAAATCTAGTCAGGCCAAAATTAAAAGTGCTATAACTGAAATGCAAACCCAAATGGAGGCCATAAAAATGAGGATAGATGAAGCAGAGGAACAATATAGACAATAAAAGTATGGAAAATAATGATGCTGAAAAGAAGAGGGAAACAAAGGTCAAGGATTACAAAGGCAGAATTAGGGAACTCAGTGATTTATTAAAATGGAATGACATTCATATCATAGGAGTCCCAGAAGATGAAGAGAGAGAAAAAGGGGCAGAAGGTTTATGTGAGTAAATTTTGGCTGAAAACTTCCCTAATATGGGGAAGGACACAGACATAAAACTCTAAGAAATACAGAGAACTCCTATTAAATTCAACAAAAGCTGGCCATCACCAAGACATATCATAGTGAAATTCACCAAATACACAGACAAGGAAAGAATCATTAAAGCAGCAAGAGAAAAAAGTCCTTAACCTACAATAGAAGACAGATCAGATTCACAGCCTATCCGTCCACAGAAACTTGGCAGGCCAGAAAGGAGTGACAAGATATGTTCAATACGCTGAATGGAAAAAATAAGCAACCAAGAATACTCTATCAAGCAAATCTGTCATTCAAAATAGAAGGAGAAAGAGAGAGTTTCCAAGACAAATAAAACCTAAAGGAGTTCAGTCCTACAAGACATTTTAAGGGAGACTCTTTAAGTGGAGGGAAAAAGAAAACCAAAAGCAACAAAGACTAGAAAGGACCAGAGAGCATCAACAGAAACACCAACTCTACAGGTAACACAGTGGCACTAAATTCATCTTTCAGTAATCACTCTGAATGTAAATGGACTAAATGCTCCAATCAAAAGACATAGGGTATCAAAATTGATTTAAAAAACCAAAAAACAAAAAAGCAAGATCCATTGATATGCTGCCTACAAGAGCCTCATTTTAGACCCAAAGACACCTTCAGATTGAAAGGGAGGGGATGGAGAACCATCTATCATGCTAATGGACATCAAAAGAAAGCTAACGTAGCCATATTTATCTCAGACAAACTAGATTTTAAAACAAAGACTAACAAGAGATGAAGAAGGGCATTATATCATAATTAAGGGGTCTATCCATCAAGAAGATCTAACAACTATAAATATTTATGCTACCAATTTAGGAGCACCCAAATATATAAATCAATTAATCACAAACATAAAGAAACCCATTTATAATAATACCATAATAGTAGGAGACTTTAATACCCCACTTACAACAATGGACAGATCATCTAAGCAGAAAATCCACAAGAAAACAATGGCTCTAAATGACACACTGTACCAGATGAACTTAACAGATGTATTCATAATATTTCATCTTAAAGCGGCAGAATATATTCTTTTCAAGTGTACACAGAACATTCTCCAAAATATATCACATACTGGGTCACAAATCAGCCCTCAACAAGTACAAAAAGATCAAAATCATATCATGCATATTTTCAGATCACAGCACTATAAAACTTGAAGTCAAACAAAAGAAAAAATTTGTAAAGCCCTCAAATACATGGAAGTTAAAGAACATCCTACTAAAGAATGAATGGGTTAACCAGGAAATTAAAGAAGAAATTTAAAAAATACATGGAAGCCAATTAAAATGAAAACATGACAGTCCAAAACCTTTGGGATGCAGCAAAGGCACTCCTAAAAGGGAAGTATATTGCAATTCAGGCCTATCTCAAGAAAGTCCCAAATATACAACATAAACTTACACGTAAAGGAGCTACAAAAGGAACAGCAAATAAAGCCTAAAGCCAGCAGAAGGAAATCATAAAGAGTAGGGCAGAAATAAATGATATAGAAACAAACACATACAAAAAAATAGTAGAACAGATCAACAAAACAAAGAGCTGGTTCTTTGAAAGAATTTACAAAACAGATAAGCCTTTAGCCAGACTTATCAAAAAGAAAATAGAAAGGATCCAAACATATAAAAATCACAAATGAAATAGGGGATATCACAACCATCACCACAGAAATACAAACAATTATAAGAGAACACTAAGGAAATTATATGCCAGCAAACTGGGCAATCTGTAAGAAATGGACACATTTTTAGAAACTCACAAACTGTCATTTCTGTGAGGACAGTAATGGTGTCCCCTCTTTAATTCTCTATAAAAGTTTGGCAATTTTTAAAAATTTTTTCTTACCAAAAAAACCAACTTTTGGTTTCACTGATGTCTTCTATTGTTTTTATGTTTTCCATTTTTTGATATATGTTTTATTTCCTCCCTTCAACTTGCTTTAGGTTTAGTTGGCTCTGTTCTTTTTCTAGTCCCTCAGGTTATTTTTTTGAGATCTTTCTTCATTACTAATATGGGTGTTTAACACTATAAAAATTTCCTCTGAACACTGTTTTAGCAATCCCATAATTGTGTTTCCATTTTCATTCAATTCATATTATTTTCTAATTTCCCTTGTGACTTCTTCTTTGACCCATGAGTTCTGTAGATGCATTTCCTTTATTTTTCAACATTAAATACAACTCTATTGTCATAACAACGGTGCATCTTTAAATGAGAGCATTGACAAGACATTGTCTCTTAACCTGAATTTGCAATAAAAGATGTTTTCAGAAATAAGTATTTATGAAAATGACAAGCTAAAATAAGTTCTTAAGGCAAATAGTTATAAAACCTAGACAGAGGCTTCTAAGCTTTTCATCTTCTAGAAACAGCTTCACAAATCATTTAGAAAATCAACGCAGAGGTAATAATAATAAACCCCATTTCCCATCCATTCTTGAAGCCAATCTTTCTTGAGAATTGATCAAACAGTGCCTGCTGTTGAAGATTGCCATTAGGCCTGACCCCATACTTAAGTTTTGATTCTGGATCAGTTTTCTGGCTTGGGCTAGTCGGGAGTTACTTCCTTCAGAATTATCAGTGAATTTAAATGAGCATGCATTAACATTATCTTCTCTTTCAGGTCTGCAACAATTTCTGGTAGAAAGTTGTGAATATCTATCTCAGATTCATTTACTGTGACTTTTGTTTTTAAGAGCACATCATTTTGTCACTGAGACAGCAGCCAGGGCAGCATGGGTAGAATACAAATGGAAACCAATGGGAGTCCCACAGGTAATACAGAATACAAGGTTGTAAGTGCTCCCTTTGAACCAACCCTCAATGCCAACTAGGAAGGGAGCTTCCCATACCATGTCATTCGTGACTCTATAGAAAACTACAGATCCAAGGGACTGCAACAGGTCCCAGGAGAGGTGCAGAATCAGCGAGCACAGCATAGCACACCATGTGCATTGGAACACAGTGCACTTCTCGGGCTGCAGGATGACAGCCATGGGGCAGGATCCTGGCTCCTCTGCCTCCAGGCCCGCAGGGTCAAGCGGCAAGGACCCATTCACCACCTGTGTGTCCCACTCCATAGAAACTGTATAAAACAGTTGCCTTCTTAGCACCATCGCAAAAGTCACCCCACAGCAGCTTTGCTTGATGTGAGTGAGGCTGCCAATCTTCCTGCAGCCCACGCCTATGTTTTGAACACCTAGATGTGTTTCTTTTTTAATTTTTCATAGACTCCTACCCTCCCAAAATTTCTTTCAGTTATCGATTTCTAATTTAGTACCACTGCATTAGAAAACATACTTTGTATAATTTTTATTTGTCAATTGTGCTTTGATGAAGCTGGGAAAAAATTTATAGGAAGGCATGACAATAATGACTCATCAAATAAAAAACATCAATAAAGAGACAGAAATTACTTTAAAAGCTTAGTCATTTATCCTGCTTTTGCTTTTTCTGGGCTTTCCCATTCTCCCCTGTGCATTTTCTAGGCCTCACGTTGAGGTAGGGGGCATTAGATAACTAGGTCCTCTCTAGTCTCTCTTGGGAATGTGCATAGCCTTTTACAAGCATACACCCTTCAAAACCACCCAGGCTATGTGAGAGTTTAAGGCTCACTATGGCTACCTTATTTACCTAGATCTCCCTGCTGAATTTCTCGCTAGTATGCATGTCTATTGCTTACCCCACCTCAATGACAACACCAAGCTAGCTGTGAAGCTGGAATTTTCTGACTGTTTGCCACTGAGATTGCTACTGCTTACAATGCCTCAGGGCATGTACCTGCTCCAAATCAAGTCAGCCTCTTCAAGTAGTTCTTACCCCGTACCCTACCCTGGTACAACTTCTATACCAATAGAGCTGAAGAGCTAAAACCCCACCGTTATTTAAGATTTTGTTGTTTTTCTTGAACAAATGTTTCTAAGTTTCTAGAGTCCTTAATAAATTGTTTTTTGAAAGTTTCTTCCATTTCTATCATTGATTTTTGAGAAAGGGACTTAGCTAGCCCCATATTCTGCTATTCCAAAAGTTCCTTTCCAATACCTACCATTTTTATCTTTATCTAACACCAAGTCCTTTAATATCACTTCCTAAGACTGAATTAAATTCCTCTTCAAAGTTTTGACTTAGGACCCTGTGTTGTTTCAAAAGATCTTTCACATTAACCACAAGTAGCTCTCTGTTTATTAATATGGCTACCTCACCAGACTATAAACTCACAGAGGACAGTGTGTGTCTCTTCTGTTCACTGCTTTACCTCAGCAGCTAGCATAGCATTTGACACATGGTAGACATTCCGTGAAAATAATGGATTTACTTAGATTAATGAAATGAAATTTAAATCCATAGACTCATTTATGGACAGTAGCTATCGTAATTCTGATATGGAGTCAGAACTGAGGTCGTTTGATGGTATCTAGGCATAATCTTTGACTCATACCATTTATCCAAAATATTGGATGTATGTCAATGAATGTTGATGAGGGGGAGAAATATGTTATTCAAAACTTGGAAGCTCAAAAACATTATAATACATGGTATTTTCCAGTGGGAGGGTCACATGGATGATCAGCCACATGGCAAGAAAACCTGTAGTTACTACCACTTGAAATGTAGTGGTGAAATATAGTAACATTGACTTTTGGGGACAGTAACTATCAAGATACCTCTGAATAAGAGTATCAAGATACAGTACTGATAAATTTCAACACACACAAAAACACCGCCCTAAATTGTGTAAATATCTAATGCAGCATACCTCATAATGGTGGCAATAAAACCTGTCAAAGATTTTTAGCCTCACATTTAGTTTTTAGCTAAGGAAGCAAAAACAGATGCCAGTGCTATGCTTATTTTAGAGTCTTTCAAAGACATGCTTCTGTTTATTATCAGAAAGAGACTAGGTCAGTGGCAGGAAAGGACAGAACTTTCTCAGTTACTATGTGGTTGTATACAGGGAGGGCTCAGTGAATGCTGTTTGAACATTTATTGAACACTTTAAATTTTATGCAATCGGTTTTCAAACTATGCTCCATGGATTGCCACAGAAGTGCCTCAAAGAATGTAGCTAAGGACAGGGGAGAAGAAGTGAATAGGTTTCTGACCCCTTCTGTCTTTAACTTTCTCATGACACATGAAAAGATGCTCAACATCACTAATCATCAGGGAAATGCTAATCAAAACCACACTGAGGTATCACCTCACACCTGTCAGAATGCCTAAAATCAAAAGACAAGAAATAACAAGTGTTTGGCAAGAATATGGAAAAAAAGGAACCCTCTAGTACTAGTGGTAGAAATGAAAATGGGTTCAGCCACTGTGGAAAACAGTATGAAGATTCCTCAAAAAATAAAAAATAGAAGTACCATATGATCCAGTTTTTCCACCACTAGGCATTTATCCTAAGAAAATGAAAATACTAATTCAAAAAGATATATGCACTCCTATACTTATTGCAGCATTATTTACAATAACCAAGATATGGAAGCAATCTAAGTGTCTGCTGATGAATGAAAATGTATAGTGTGTGTGTGTGTGTGTGCGTGCGCGCGCGTGTGTATAACGGAACATTCCTCAGCCATAAAAATGAATGAGATCTTGCTATTTGTGACAACATGAATGAACCTAGAGTACATTATGCCAAGTGAAGTAAGGCAGAGAAAGACAAACAACATATGATTTCACTTATACGTGGAATCTAAAAAAACAAGTGAATAAACAAACAAAAAGCAACAGACTGATACAGAGCACATAATTACAGAGCACAAACTGATGGCTGCCAGAGGGAAAGGGGGTGGGTGGATGGGCAAAATGGGTGAAAGGGAGTGGGAGATCCAGGCTTCCAGTTATGGGATGAATAAGTCACGGGGATAGAAGCTACAGCACAGGGAATATAATCAGTGGTACTGTAATAGCAATGTATGGTGACAGATGGTAGCCACACTTACGGTAAGCACGGCATAATATATAAATTTGTCGAATCACTGTTGTAAAGTTGAGTCTAAGGTAATTTTGTGTGTCAACTATACTTCAATAAAAATAAATAAGTAAACAAAATAATTTTATCACTGGATTACTGTGATTATTAAATAAAATGTGTATTTGAAAATACTTTACTAACTGTGAAATACTTATAAAGTTGGATAGTATATGTAATTGCTGCTCTTGTGAAAACTGTGGCCAAAGGATGATACCAGCACAAGGGGGCACATTTACTCGTATACACATCTCAATCTCTTTGCTATTTATACTTATAGTTTTCTCTACAAAATTATTTTTTCTTTTGGAGGAATTCATAGAATCCAGTGAATTTGGTCCATTATCGGTACAGAGATGAGTTGTCTCACCTCCTACATCTCCTGGCTCCCTACTAAGATAGTGCCTACAGGGACAGAGTTCCATAGCCTACCATGCTATCACAAAACAATGTCCCTCAGGACAAAATAGAAAGAGTTGTAGTTTTTTTAAATTAAAATATCATAATTCTACTCTGTCTTTCATGCTGCAGTGACACAAGTTAAGGAGGAGCAATGCTTGTTTAAATCTGATTTTATCTCATAGTCCAGTGCCTTAAGAGAAGAAAAAGCACCCCCTTTATTCTGATAATAAAGAATGTTCTCTTAATTTCCCATTGTTGTGTATAAGATTTAGTGCTTACTCCTTAATTTCAGTGTCAGAATGTGAGCTGTAATTAATTTTCATAAAATGGAAAGCAATAAAGTCAGATATTGCTGGCTATAGAGGTTGAGATTGTATAATTTACAATTAGGGGTTGGGGGGGAAACAGCCTACACATTAAATGAGTAATAACTCATCTTGGCTTCAGCTTCAGGATTATGAAAGTGGTCAACAAAGCTGCTCACACAAAACCCCAAATCTATGTGGTGTTTGGAACCTTCTCAAGAAAGTCTATCAAACTTGATGTCACCTCTCCCTATACCAACGTTTGGATTGTTTTTATTATCATTAATTAACAATAATAATATGCAGGGACTTAAATTACCACCTAATGAATCACCTAAAACCTTTCCTAGGCATTATTTGCAACAAACTATAGATAATAGACCATAATTCTATATCAACCATAAAAAAAGTCAGCTGCCTACTCATTATAAATGCATGTTCCCTTCATCTTACCATCAGAATTTCCACAGAGAAGGAATGTTCGAAATTGAGAAATAATTGTATGGTGGTTATTTATAAGTGTTAGGCTATATACTAAAATAAAGGATGCTACATATAAAACTATACATATGTAAAACTTTTCCATATTTAAAAGAAAGTATATTCATGTTGGAGGAAATAAAATGGGCACACTATTCTATCCTCTGTCTTGTTTGATTCAGGACATACTTTCTAGGGAATGACTATGGACATGGTCATTAAAAGAGCAGAGAGAAGTAGTGATTGCTCAGTTAAACAGAAATTTATTCCAGAAAATATTAGTACAAACTTTACAGTTCACAAAGATCTTTCACACACTTCATCTCAGTGTAATCTTTCAGTAGCCCTAAGGGGAGGTCAGAGTGAACTCTGATATTCTGTGTTACAAGGAGAACACTGAGAAGTGAAGTTGCCTGTCCAAGTTCACGCCATCAGTAAACAACAAAACCAAAAACTGAATATAGGTTTAGGACTCTCTAAATTCAGTCCTAGAAACAACATAGACAATAACAGCTAATAAGACCAAGAGAGAGTTCATGATTTGGTGTAGACCATATCTCACAGAACTGGCCTCAAGTGTGTTTACAAATATAAAGAGAAAGAAGATGGTCTCCAGGCATTAAAAGAGGAATAAGCACTGCAACCTCAGGCATCGTTTGAAAATAAAAGGGAAACAAATGATGATGATGATGATGATGATGATGATGATGATGATGGTGGTGGTAGTATGATGGGAAATTAGGGAAAGGAACAATAACTGAGTTGCACTCATTCCAACCTATTAGATTTCACACCACAGCCAGCAGACAGGTTAATGCATAAATGACACAGAAACTATATGGATCTTAGCTTTAGGTGTAATTAATTATCTACATTATGTTTACCCATAGAAGGAATACAAATTGGACATGTTCAGTCCCCTATGGATCCTACTGCGGGAACTGGAAAGTAGGAGACTGGTCAACTGGTGGTTACCATGAAAGTGAACAAAGGGCTCCACCTTGGAGCAGTGAAAGATACAAAATAATAAGTGATTATTTGTACATGCACATAAAAAATTAGTGTATATATATGAGAAAAAACCTAGGAGAAAATTAAATCACAGTATTAATTTCAAATCTCCTGAGAGGTGGTTTTACAGGAAATAGTCATTTTTTTTAACCTTATAGATCTATATTACTTGATTTGTAATGAAGAGTTATTACTTTCATAAAAAAATAATAAACATGAAGATTACATTTTGTAAGAACCTGAGTTGCAGTCTAACTTTCCATGAAATGTATTAGCTAACTTGAGAACATTGCTCAGATTAGGTGTTAATGTAAGCCTACACTCTAGTCTCAGCCTTACCTAAAACTTTCTCCAGGAGGCCTTCCCTGACCTACACCACACACACCACTCCTCTAAATGGCCATTCCTGTACACACTTCCTCCTAGCTCTCTGTCTTCTTCCTTCATAGCCCTTATCATGGCTTGTAGCTACATATGCATGTGTAAGGTTACCGGCAAACTACACTTAAACCCAGGCAAGAGGGATTCTGTCGTAGGCCCCTTGCTTTACAGAACCACACATATCACAGATATCAAAAAGAACACAATTTTTTTTAGTCTCCAAAAAAGATGGTTGACAGTTCAGTCTACTTTTGAGTGAATTATGGAAGGATGTCCTGAGCAAGCTGCACCATGCCCGGTCGAGAACAAAGGAACCTGCGTCGATTGAGGAAGAAGAAAATCTCAGCCTCTGCTCTGGGAAATAGATAGTAGAAGTCCCCTTTGTTTGAAGTTGTTGCCCCAGAACACCCAAAGCAGACAGAGTTTCCCAGAAGACTGCACTCCATCTCTCTCCTCTACAACTGCCTAAAAGGGGATGAGAAAGTGACTCATGAGACCTCCCAGCCCAGTTCCCAGCACCTGGACAATGTCTGTTCCTATGTCAGTGTCTGATTCAGTCCACTAACCGGGACACAGCCCACCTTCTTTCTTGCCCTTTGCCAGACGCTTCTTGTTGCCACTCAGGGTCACAAGTAGCAGGACTGACTTGGAAGAGAGCAAGCCTCCTTTAGCCTCCATGTTGCAAGGAAACTCCCCAGGGTGTGAGCTTTGAGGTTCCAGAAGAAAACATGAAATGGACAAATGTCAGAGCTCATCACTATTAAGTATTTAAGTATTTGATACATGGCATCCGCTTGTCCTTTTGCCCCAGGCCTCACAAGTGTCAGATGCATACCTGATTATTAGTGTAATTACTAACTTCCTAATGGATATGCCCCATAAAATATAAGAATAAAAGATCATATTTATTTTATTTAAAATCCTAGTACAGGGTCTAGCATATGTTAGACACACAACAAATGCTTGTAAATGAACAAATAGCTAAAAACAAAATGTTGGTACACAATATAGCCGTGTGCCTTGCCCTAAAAGCACTTGTGATACGTTAATATCTATATAAAAATGTTTGAAAGCAAGTAGAATACAGTGGACATTAAACCTATAATTGGAACTGATAATTCCTGTATTCTAGATCAGGGGTGACATTTATTATATGTTCTGATCAGCACCTACTACCTTTTAGGCTCTTAATAATTGAGAAATGATCATTTCAACTCTGCCAGCAGCCAAGTTCAGGTAAGTCACTTTCTTATGTGTTGCTCTCTACCAAAGGGCAAATGAATGCCTCAGAGAGTTCAGCAGGATCTTACTGATGAACTTCCTTCTCATAAGTTTGAAAATAATTCCATGTTTCATGTGTTGGATACAAGAAAGGACAAAAACATTAGTGACACATGGTAAGGGAAAAACATATGTCTACTGATGGAAACACATGTCTACTGATGAAAGGAAACATGTTAAGGGCAGCTAAACTTATGTTTAATCCTCAATTCATTTCTTAAGCCTTTGAAAGAAACTCTTAAGCAACATAATAACAAATACTGCCAGAACGCCAGCAACCCTTGAGTAAAACAGAGAAATGGAGCAATGTTAGGAATGGTCTGATTCAAACTAACTTAACTATTTTATACTGTTTTATGGTTTACAAAGCTTTCATACCATTGACTCAGTTGAGATCACACATACTGTGAGGTAATGCACTGTCCTGTTTAATGATAAGAAAACTGAATTGGACTTTAACAAGAATGTTGGTTGACCCCTAATATCTGTCCCATCTTTTCTCCTTCCCTTGATTTGTCCACACATCCACCCACCTCCATATTGCCTTAGATATTGGGAAAAGCTGGCTCCACCCTCAGTCTGAGGGCTAGTTCTGATTAACCAAGCCCACTATGGTTAGCCCATTCCCTTTGTCAATGGCTGCCTTAGGCACAGTCATGTGATGCAACTCTAGTCAATGAGTATGAGGATAAGTCTGACAAACTTTCCTCTTTCTTGGAAACAGACAAAGTATGGGAGACTCTTTTGTACCCATTTGACTGGGATGTGACAGACTGCCGTGGCCATCTTACAAAGAGGTGAATGACCCAAACCGGATACCTCCAGTTCTAGTCTTTCCCCTATACTTCAGACAGTACATCCACCTGCCTGTTTGATAATTCCATTTGCATATTTAATTGGTACCTCAAAGTTGGCCTATTCAAATTAGGTCTTCACCATCTCAGTAAGTGTCACCACCATTCATCCAGATGCTCACACTGGCAAATCTAAATCTATTCCTGCCAATTCTCACTCTAAAACATAGCCCACATCTGTCCATTTCTATGCATTTCCACTGTTATCATCCTCAACCAGGTCCATAGTCTTTTACCTGCATTACTGCAACTCCTGCTTCTGCTGATTTCCCTCCTTCTGCTCTGGTCCTCTTCAGAATCTCATCTCCATGCACCAGTCAGAGCCAACTTTGAAAAAAAGTATATTAGGTCATATCACTCCCTGCTGAAAACCCTCATTTGATTTCTATTCACATTCAGAATAAAATCCAAATTCCTTAGTACTTCCAGTGTGGCTCTATAATAACGCAACCCCCATTACTTCTATAAATTCATCTCCTATCTTCTATCCTTGTCCAGTTACTAGAACACACCAAGCTCATTCCTGCTTGGATCCTTTGCATCCACTCCTTGCTCTGCTTGGTACACCCTCTCACCAGATCTTTGTAGAGGCAGCTTCATCTTGACAGGTTTCAATTAAAGTCTCATATTTTCAAAAGGGTCTAATCAATCTGAAGTAGCTCCCATATGCACAAGCTCCATCACATCCCTCAGGTGTATTTTCTTCAGAGCCCTATTATTATCTTATTCATTGATTATGTGTTTATTATCTGTCTTTCCCCACAATAATACAAACTCCATGAAAACTGTAACATTTTCTGTCTTATCAGCTTTACCAGGGCTGAGAACACTGGCTAATGCAAAGTTGGCACTCAATAAATATTTGTTAAATCAATGAATGAATGCCTGTCACTTTGCTGAATGCTAGAAATATTAGAATAAATGTACTTTACCCCTTCTGTGAACTATCTGATAATAATTATTTCTAGAATTTTGGTAGATATATTGGGCTCAGAAGTTAGGTAAGGAAGTAGGATATCTACCCAACAAGGAACACTTGCATTAAATTATTGTGTGGATAAAAAGTTACCTCATTATTTTAATACACTGAAATTTGAGGGCTTTATATTAGAGCCAATACCTATGCTGATTAATACAGACAAGTGTGTGGCTTTTACAGTAGTTGATGTACCCTGAGTAAGAGAGAAGAGGAAGTAAAGAGAAAGTAAAAAGGTATGAGGAAAGAGCTTGAGGGAAGAGGGAATGTCAAGGCTTCAGAACAGGGGTGGTCATTGAGGAGAGAGAAACAAAAAAATAGCATGACTGTCTAAAAGTGATGAGGCTTCTGCATTAACAGATGACATAAAATTTTGCCTTGAGCGAGTTTACGATAATATGCATACTTATTTATCAGGTCTGTTCATCTAGACTTCTCCATAAATAGAGATTAATATTGCATAAGCATTTTTTTGCAACCATACAAACTTGTCTTTTCCACTGTCAGGCCAAATCTATCTCGATCTTATAGTTAATCAATATATCTTTCTTGAAAATTAAGTATGTAGATTTTTTTTCTACTATGCCTGGACAATATCATTTGATGCTTTCAAGTTCTACATTCCAATCTAAAGAAAAGGTTTTGAATCTACCCAATGTATTGGCTAGCTCACCCAACTTTGTGAGTATTCACAAACTTGCTAAATTTCCATATTGCCATTTAATATGGTGATTAAAATATTAATTGATGCCATTGCCATAAAAAAAAAAATCTCTCTCTACTGAAGAGGTCTCTTTATCACTTTCCATAAATGTTTTTGTCCTGAGCTGAAGCCGGTCGCTTAACTGACTGAGCCACCCAGGCACCCCCTGAATGTTTTTGTTTTGACTAGAAGTAAACCCACCTGACAATATTCTCATGCATCCCACATTTCTCTTCCATTTCCACAACAGTATCACAGAAACTATTAAATACTTTACTGAATACAGGATATATGATGCCAGAACAGCTTTTCCCCAAGTTTGTTCCATGTAACATTAATACTGGTCAAATAATTTTGGGGGGAGGAAACATTGCCTGAGCCATAAAGTACATTATCCTAAACTGTAATGGCTCTACATTCTTTTTTTTAAAAAAAATCTTACAACAAAGGACCTCATCAATTTTTCAACTATAATTGACCATGGAACTCTTTGTTTTTATTCACACAAAACCTGTTGCTTTCCCATAGATTTGCTATAAATTTGAAGGCAATATAGATAAAACTGCAGGTGGATTGAATATTGGATATGGGCAGAGTCAAAAACCCCGAAGTTTTGAACCTGAGAAACTATCATATATTGAGATGTGTAATGCTGAAGAAGTAGTCCAGAAAAGATAAAGTCGAAAACTTGAGTTCTATGCTGGATATGCTAAATTTGAGACACCAGTTAGATATCCAAGTAGAAACCTGAAATTAAGGGTTAGTTTTCTGTTACATCCTCTACCACTTAAGTGACTAAATTATTAGCAAAATAAGTCCAGTTTTACACACATACTTCACTTTTATGGAATGAGTCATTCATCCTTACTCTATTTTGTCTTTGTGTCAGGAAAGCATGATCTGTGTCACCTATATGACCAAGCAGTTTACAGTAACTTCCAACAACAATAGTAATTCTCTTTATCTCTTTCTTTCCTCATACAGATGTTCTTTCATCTTGAGGTTTGTGGAATTCCATACCTTTCCATTCAATTACAGACTTCCTTACTAGTTACCTACTGCCGTATATAACAAACTACCAAAAGCTTAGTGACTTCAATAACATCCTTGATGATGGTGGTGGTGTCACTGTCATTACTGTTAAAGTGGTTTTTTTAGTATCTCACAATTTCATGGGTCAGGAATTCAGGACTCAACTGGAAGCTGACAGAGTTTACTCAGCGGTACTCAGCTGGCAGAGGAGCTGGACTAGATAACTTCACGTGCATGTCTAGTACCTTAGTGGGGATAGCTGGAAGGCTGGTCACTGCTGGGGCACCTATGTGAGTCCTCTCCAATATGGCTGTCTCAGGGTAGTAAGACTTTTTACATGGCCCAGCCTAGGCCTAGAAGTTATGACAGTATTATCTCCTACATATTCTGTTGATCAAAGCAGTTGCATAACTGACCCAAATTCAAAGAGAGGAAGGCAAAGATCTCAACTCAAAATGAGAAAAATCTCAAAGAATTTGTGGACATCTTTAATTAGCCACACATTATCATTATGGCTAAGAACTCCTGCTCTAAGACCAGGATTCCAATCCTGACTCTCCCCACCACTTGCTAGCTGCATGACAAGACTAGTTATTTAACCTTTCTCTGTCTTGGTTTCCTTGTCTGTAAAATGGGTTAATAAATGTATTCATTCAACAAATATGTATTGAGCATGTAGTATGCAGCAGATGGCTGAAAGCAAAAAAGAGAATAAGCTGGTCTATGTTTTCAAGTAGCATACAGTCGACTAATGGAAGGAAAGATGTATATTCATTTTCTTTCAACAAATATTTAATAAATACTTACAAAGCACCAATAGAAGCATCTGTGTAAATCCCTGCTATGTAACAGAATGGAGTTAAGATTGTAAAGATCAAGTTTTTTTCTCAAGCTGGACCTTAATTGAATGGAACCTTAAAATCATCTATTTCCAAATTTTGGTTCGTAACCCAGAGGCTTGACCTGAGCATTCTTCTTTGAACTGACGTTTACACAAGAACACTAGTTTCCTTTCTGGGTCCCCCTCATCTTCATACTGGTTAAGAACTATACAACCACAGCCCAACAAACACTTAACAAAGATAGCGGGAGACTCCATTTCTGCGTTTTTTTTTTTTAATGTAAATCTAAAATAACTTTTAATTCTGGTGGAATTACTTTTATACTGAATATGAATGTCAGATGAGATACAGGAACCACGGAGAGGTCACTGATTGAAGATCTTCATGGGAATGACAAGTACTACCTGAAACCTCTCATTTCTACTAAAAACCCCTTTATGAATGCAGAGTCAGGCTGGTGCTTGATGATAGGGCCAACCTTGAGGATTTCAGCATTAGTTTGATTTTGGCATTTCAATAGTAACCAGTAATAACCCTTACTCTACCTCTTAACATGCAGTGTTTAAAATAATAAACAAAGTAAAATAGACTTCGATGTCATTGCTTTATTGATGGAGTTAGTAAAAATACACATTGTCAACACTCTGAAATAATTCTGCGAAACTCTTAGACATAAATAACTGGAACTGGAATATAGTTATTGAAAGTTACTGATGTTTTTTGTCTCCCATCATCCAAGGTTCATATATCTGACAAGGTACATAAAGATTTAATTACTTTGTCCTGAAACCCATACAACAATGTATGTTAACTAACTTGACTTTAAATAAATAATTTCTAAAAAAGATTTGATCACTTTGTATTTCACCACAAGACCCTCCTAAGACTTATTTCTTAAATAAAATCTTCCCAAGATTTTATATACTTTGTTTTCAAATAGTAGATATCCAACAAATAAGTTTTACACAAATAAATACATTCTTATGTATTTGCAGAACTAAGCAACAGGACAAAATGGTTAGGAATATGGCTTTGAAGTCAGACAGGACTGTGCTTAAATCCAAGTAGTGCCACTTCTTAAAAGACTACGGTTTCTTAAACTCGCTAAGCTCAGACTCCATGTATAAAATGGGAATAATATGAGCAGAAACCACATAAGAGTAGCTAGGGGAATTTAATAATTTAAAGCACTCAGCACAGTCCTTTTATATTGTATGTTTCCAATACATGACAGTTGTAATTTTGTCATCATCATTGTTATTTAGGGATGGCATTAAAAGATGCACAGAATAATGCACCAAATGTCCCAGTATTCTTGTCCCCTTTGGTACCCCAACTCCCTTCAAACTTAGACATGCTGTTTTGTGATAGCTAAACCACTGCAAAGACATGAAAAAATGATTCATTGGGACAGACTATCAAAATACCTTGGGACAGGGTTCTGTCCTGTGACTCTTCAACCCAGCTCTTTGTACACAGGAGATGCTCACTAAATGTTTTTGATAACAGCGATAATAAGATACTTGATTTTCATGTCAAAAACATTCGGCATATTTTAAAGCCATTAACACCAAGCTGATAACTTTATGCAAAAAGAAGCTAATCCTTTTAAAAATTCTTATAAAATAAAATGAATTTCATGAGATTGCACAGAAACAAAGTATTAAACTCTATTATTAACATGTAGTGAGAAGTTTTCTGTCTTTTACAATTTCCAATGACTATTCTCTCGATCTTTTCAAAGTGCTCTTTGTCTCATGAACGGCCAAGCCCTGCCTTATGGAGGACTGCGACCAGAGTCGCTTTGAGTTATAAGCTTCCAACCCTGGTGAATCATGTCTCAGAGTGAGGCAAATACCAGCCCACATGATAATGCCTTTGTTACATTAGGAATAAAGTGGTTGAAAATGGTGAATAAACTACTGATTCATGAGAATTAGCTGGTAGTAAGGGGTAAGGAGATGGGTGGGCATTGTGTTCCCGTCTCATACAATCCATGTCTCACAAATCAAAGGGAATAATATCCCTGCCACCCACCCAACCCAGATCCTTCATTCGCCTTGAACATGTCCTCCTCACAATATAATTAAGGCTGAAAACCAAACCCCAGATTCCTCACACAGATATTCCTTTGGTTTCTATTACATGCACTCTCTGTAATGAGGGGAAATCTTCTGAACTTTTCCTCTTTACAAACTCTCTCTCTCTCTCTCTCTCTCTCTCTCTCTCTCTCTCTCTCACACACACACACACACACACACACACACACACACACACATACACTTTTCTTCTGCAGAGTTAGCTCATCTCTGAAAAAGTACATTCACCTTGAAAATCTCTGGAAGAGCAAGGCCAATGAGCTATAAGAGTAGGTCTGCAGACTCCCCAGCCATAGCCCCAGTGTATCCTTCTCAAAATCTGCAACCCAGTCCACAGAGCCCAACACTACTGGAAGCCAACACAAAAACTTCTAGTGCAGTGATGGAGTCTAAATGGTTCTCGAGTCCGCTGGATAATGCAAAGCCTCTCTAGCACAGTAAAATTTCAGAGAGCCCACTTGATGAAAATAAGATTACATCCCACTTTTAAATGCACTTAATTGCCTTTATGTGTTTAAAGTGTTTGGAAATATGATATTTGGTTTGAGAATGCAGGCTGTGTGGTATTCCCATCCCTCCTCATCCTTCATTTGATGGACAGCTCTTCAACAAGTTTTTTGGCCCCAGGGCTGGTGACAGAGAGGTGAGAGAGCAAGCAGGGGGGAGGGGAGAGGGAGAGAGGGCTGGCACTTCAGGAGGCAACTTCCAGTCCGCTTCCTTTCTTAAGAATTTCACAAACCATTATAAGAAGCGCAGTCCTCCCCAATAAAACCAGTCGCCTCTGACATCTTGGCTGCTCTGTATTAAACTGGCACCAAGGCACTTAACCTGCTGGATCGCCTTTCTCCAGACACCTGCCCAGCAGCAGACTAAACAAACAGGGATTCTCCACTGCGCAAAAGTTGGCTTCTTTCACTGGGTCTCCCATCTGTTAAAAAGCCATTGTCTGAGAAAGTGTTCAGCTAGCTGGGGAGCGGGAGCGATTGCATACTGAACTGCCCCCTTTTCCCCATAAAAAGTCCTCGTTAGCATTTTCTTTTCTCCCTGGTTTTCATTGCCTGATTTATTCATTGGTTTCACCTCTTCTCCCCTCCCCCTTGGTTCGGGAGGAGAGCCTCCTTGTCTTCGGTTTCTCAGGGGTCATGTCTTTTCAGTCACCAGGACAATACCCGCTGCTGGCATCTGCTTCCAGATCCAATCAGCCATATTGTGAACACATCCTGCCAGAGAATTGTTCCTCCTTTTGCTCGGCTTTGTTGCCAATTTCATGCCATGTATTGCTCCATGTTTTGTGCTTCATGAAGCTGTCACGGGCATAAAAGTGGTCTGACCAGGGTCGTAGTAAAAGGGGTGGGAATGAAACATCCACCAAAATGTTGAGCAGGCCACCCACAGTCCACACATGCACACACAAACACACACAATCCCCACACTCACACCCAGCCCACGCACACCCACAGTCTCCACGCATGCACAAAATACGCACAGTCCACACGCACAATTCACACATGCAATACACAGTCACCCCCCCCCCCACACACACACACACAGATTCCCACATATCCACAACAGAGATGTGAAAACATGCAGATCTGGGGTCCTCACACGTTTTCTTTACTCTCCTCAAGATTTAAGTGGCACCCTAGTGAGAGATAGGTTATGCTTCTCCAGAGGGGTAGACAGCTTTATAAGGAAACCTAGAGTTTGATTCCTTTAATAATGATAAGGAATATATTAAGTGAGGAGGTGGTGAATGTTGTAAAAGTTAAAAAAAGTTTTGATTTTTTCTTTTTTCTTCAGGTATTTCTAGTTACACAGAAACATTAACAATCCTTTGGTGCACAATCTTAAAAACAGATTAGTTTTTAAGAAAACTAAAGTATTTTACGAGGCAAATTAAGCAACTCCACATTAAAATGACAATACTATGGGAAGCATATTCATTTTTTTTGAGACATTAGACTCTCATAAACAACAACAATATATAAACACAGGGAAATGTCAACAAAAACATAGAAATTAACCACTTGGATTTGGGAGAAAGAGGTCTATGAGCCCCCTTCTCTCTGAGTTGTGGTTCCTGGATACAGGAGTAACCCGACTTATCAAGAGACTCTTTGTAAAGTATGGATTAGCCTGCCAGAGCACAAAAGACTCAACTCCATTGCAAAGCTTTGCTGAAATCCAGCTTTCAGGAAGGAGGAGAGCTGAGGTTATGTGTCCTACCACCCAGAGCCCCATAGCCTGACTGCTGGCCATCAGCCAGCTAAGGGGAAGTTGCCTTTCTCTTTAATGTCATAAGTTAAGGGAAAAGAGGGAGGGAAAATGGAGAATGAAAACTCAAAATCCTCACAATGGGAATTTCACTGATTTTTTTTCTCATTTTATTTCTACAGTGTGTTCTTTCCTTTTGTTTTATATCAAAGAACTCCAGAGACTCTGACTGCAGCTTATTTATAGTATATGATATAGTATATGGTATCCCATGTTTCTATTCCAACACCATGAGTAGAGCCCCTTGCCTTTTTCTATGAGGGCATTTTTTGGTTGTTGTTGATTGGTTGTGAATGCCAAAGAGTTTTAGAGAAGAGCAGAGTCCTCTGCATGGACACAAAAAATGGCTGCCTACTGGTTTAATTCTCCTTTTCATCTCCCCATCTCTAACAAACTCATGTAGAGTCCTGTTCTGGTGCTTAACACTTCCCTCATTGGAGTCCCTTCTCTACAAAAAGTTATAAGCTATTATCCAAAATAAATAAATAAATAATGCAAACCTATAACCCCTGGAGTACATTAAAATGAAGTTTTTAGCATTCACTTCCACCAATAATCACATGAGTAAGGAATACATGTTCCCAACTGAATAAAACAAAGGATGGGTAAACTGTGATCAACAGAATAAAGTATAAGAAAGAAAGTTGCAAAACCCAAACCTGAAGCACCAGTGTTCAGAAGCAAGAAGCTTTTGCTTCTCTGTAGGGGACTGAAGGTGACAAGAGAAACCAGCTCTGGGAATGAGGGAGAAGAGAAGGTACAAGGTGGGAAATGCCAAGACAGCCAGGATGAGCTACATACAGCTTCCCTGGTATGATATGAGAATTACTGAAGAAAGTCTCTATGCCCCAACCCCTTGGCTAATACATGAGATTCTACATGGAGCTTTATTTTTTTAAGTTTGATTTATTTATTTTTAAGGGAGAGAGAGAGAGAGAGACAGAACATGAGCTGGGAGGGGCAGAGACAGAGGGAGACACAGAATCCAAAGCAGGCTCCAGGCTCTGAGCTGTCAGCAAAAAGCCCAATGTGGGGCTCAAACTCACACACTATGAGATCATGACCTGAGCTGAAGTCGGACGCTCAACTGACTGAGCCACCCAGGTGCCCCTTGAAGCTTTATTTAATCAGCCAAAACCTTTAACCATAATTTAAGGATTTCACCCTATTATGAATTGAATGTTTATGTCCCTCTCAAATTCATATGTTGAATCCCTAACCCTCAATGTGACTATATTTGGAAACAGGACCTCTAAGTAAATAATTAAGGCTAAATGGGGTCATAAGGATAGGGCCCTCCCTCATCCAATAAGATTGGTGTCTTTAAAAGAAGAGACATCAGAGAGTGAGCTCAATCTCCCCATACACACAAAGAAGAGGTCATGTGAGCACATTGCAAGATGGCGACCACCTAAAAGCCAAGAAAAGATGCCTCGGTATGAAAGCTACCATGTTGGCATCTTTTTGTTTTAATTTTTTAATTAATTAAGTAAGTAATTATTTTGAGAGAGAGAGAGAGAGAGAGAAAATACCAAACAAGCTCTGCAACTGACCCCGCACAGCTCGATGCAGGGCTCAATCCCATGAACTGTGAGATCATGACCTGAGCCAAATTCAAGAGTCAGATGGTTAACTGAATGAGTCACCCAAGCATCCCTACCTTGTTGGCATTTTGATCTTGAACTAGCAGCCTCCAGAACTGTGAGAAATACATTTCTGTTGTTTAAGCCACCCAGTCTGTGATATTTTGTTAGGGCAGCTTGAGCTAAGACACACCCCAGGGTGAAGTAATAAGGGTGACTAAAGTTTGAGAGAAATGGTAAAACATATGAGCATGGCATGCCACTGTAAAAAAAATGGGGTGTCCTTTCACAAACTTCCCTGGAACAGGATTGTGTGGAGTTGGGACTTTTCTCTACCCTGAATTACCTCAATCTTTACTAACCTAACCTTTGAGTTCCTTATCTTCCCTAAGTGATCTCCATTCCTGAAACATTTTTTCCTCAGAGTTTTCTAAGAATAGGACATGTCACTGCCAAAAAGTAACCCCCACAAAATAAAAGTGAAGGAAGCCTCAGTCAAGGAAACTACTAGAAGCTTCCATCTCACCCACCTACCCTGGCAAAGTCTGGACTTAGCTCCCATGTAACTTCACTGTCCACTGGACATTGGTTGAGTACCAACCTTATTTTAGCTGCTACAATGAGCTCTGACAGACAAAGATGAGTAGGTCACAACCCCTGCACTCAAGAGCTTCAAATCTTGAGGGAGACAGGCACTCACATAAAATGCTACATTTCAGTGTGTGTCACCATATAAAAAACGTTCTACAAAAAGTAGAATGGAGAGGGAGTCATTTCCCAGGAAAAGCACTTTCCTGCTGTAAAAGGACATTCCTTTTTCAAAAGCTGAAAGTATAAAAGGACCTGGTATAAGAAGGAAGAGGGGGATGTGCAATAGAGTTGAAATATAAGATACAGAGAACTTACAGGATGGGAGGGTTAGGATATGGGTGTCAAGAGAGAAAGCAAGTGAGGACCATACTGAGAGATTGCTTTCCATGGCACGAAGGACTGGAGAAAAAGGGAGGAGACAGTAATGTCTTGGTGAGATCAGTTCAGAGAAAAAAGAAGATAATTTCAAATACCAATTTCCTAACCTAACCCCTGCATACCCCCAGGCCTTTGTTTCTCTTGTGACTTCATTATTTCTAAATTTTTCAAGGGCCTTTTGAGATTTTAAATACATCCAATGTAACCCGAGTCCAAAATGTGCTCTCTTTTTTGTCATTTCATGAATTTTCCTTTCTTTCCTAGCCCTATACTTTTTATTTATGTTTAATAGGGACATTGAGCCAGCAAGACTCCTAAGAGGGCCGGAGCCAGCTTTGTGCTCTGTGTGAGCGTGTATGTGTGTGTTAAACAATTTCATGGACATCTGTCATGCACAGTTAACTTTGCATTGCTGCATTTTAAGTGGTGGGCCCAGGCTTGGCCGGCAGTGATAAAGTAGCTGGCAGTTTTCAAAAAGCCACAGGATAACAGAGCATGAATCATAAAACACACTACTGTGTAGCAATATCCAAGTTCATTCAATGCAATGAAACCATGCAGAGGCCCTTTATCCCCAGCTAATTATGTGGAAACGTCTAAGACAATAAAGCATCTGGTGGTCTTTCTTCCCCGTTTCAATTTTTCTCAATATTGTGACAGGGGAAAGTATTGTGCCTTTCCCAGGGTAGTTGCAGTGAAGAGGAGTAAAAGCAAGGGTCAGGGAAGAGCAAATAGATGAATTTATAACTTTCTTTTTATTTATTCCTTCCCCATTGTCTCTCTGGAAGTCTTCCTTGAGGGCTGTATTTTGGGATCACTATTCTCATTGCACTCTGCTTGAATCCCCTTTTCTCCCTCTTTAAAAAAAAATACCACCCAAACTGCCAGACCCTCTATGATTCCCTGTTGCCTGTGGGGCTTTCTCCCCCCAATAAGCATCCAGGAATTTAAGTCTAAGATTTATAATCACTCTCTGGACTCAGGTTAAGGGAAGGGTTCATACTTCTAGGAATGAAACCTAATATGTGATTTCCTTTCTAAAAAGAGGTGATGAGAATGGTCCTTGTGATTAAGGTTTTCCCAGAGAGGGTTCCCTGTAATTGCCTTGCACATGGCTCTTTTTGCCATTCTCTGGAAAACACACGCAAATGCCATGTGTTACACTCCTGGGGGTTTTGATGAAAGCCCCTTTATAGCTAAGCACTGTGCAATGAGACCCGAGCCAGAGTCTGATGAGGTGACTAATTGGTACCACTAGCTTAAAAAGCTAATAAGTTAATTAGATTAACTTCGTTCATGTTTGCACAAGGCTTTGAAGAGGGAAACACTACAGGAGCCCTAAGCTTCTCTGAATTGAGATCTGATGCAGCTCCATGCTGAGTACAAGCTTTCCCCTGGAAGGACATGAGTCTACCATGGTTATATTCTGTTTTGGTTTGTTCCATTATTTAATTCCTCAGCCACCTCCCAATCTTCCTCAAAAGCCAAATTAGTGACATAATATGCCTTTAGTATCTCCTAGTGCAAATTGGTAGTCATTATAAATATAAATTCCATTCAAACCATTAGGAATGTTTTCATTTCCCCACTTTCTCTGTGCATTATTGTAATAACATCCAAATCATTTTAATGGCAACTCAATAATTAAGTCAGATTCTTTTCAATGCAAAAATAGAAATAATTGCAAGGTAACTTAACTGAGTGGTATTTGCATTTTCTTTGAATTGCTTAATTATCCCACACCTTGAAAATGCAGTGAGGCCTAGAATTACAGTATCATTAGTTTTTTGTGTGTAAAGTTTTAGCATTAAGTTAATTTTGTATGCATCATCAATGTCTCCCCTCTCATCAATCTATCTATCTATCTATCTATCTATCTATCTATCTATCATGTACGTATCTATGTACCTATCTATCTCATGTATTCATTCACCAAACATTAAACAAGATACCAATAATGTAATGCTCAAGAGATACACAGTGATGAAGACAGAACACAGCCTTCAAGGAACTTTTTATTTAGGACATATAACATCTCCTCTAGGTAAAGGACCTCAAGGCAGAGGAAGAAAAGAGATGATTGAGCTGAAAGACCTACGGGAGACTTCAAGGACAAGATGGCTTTTGAGCTGAACCTTAAAAAGTTTTCATGAGTAGAGATGGACGAAAGGACATACCCTGAGTGAAACAGACTGCATAAACAAAGTTTCTGACAAGAAAGGGCACATGGCACATCCAATTAGCAGAAAATAATGCAGTATGTAGGGGCACACACAGAGAAGGAAGTGAAAGATGGGGCTGACAAAGCAGATGAGATTGGATCATGAATAGTCTTTCTCAGGTTTGTGGTCTTTGTGGATGTTTGTTTGTCTAAGCAGGAAAGGAATCAAGCAAGAAATGACTGGGAAAGCCAGTGAAGGCATTTTTGAGATCGTCCCTTAAAAGGCAGTAAAGATCCAAACCAAAGTGGTCACAAAAGGTAATAAAAAAGAGGGGGAAAAAAGATACATCAAACACTCATGAGACTTTCAAGTGAAAAAATTTTTTTCAAGAGTAGATTAAAAATAAAAATATATAATTTAATCACATAAAATCACATTTTTTTATTTATAAAGTTTTATCATCTCTGTATGGTAGGTTTAAAAGTGTCTGCCTAGGGGGCACCTGACTGGCTCAGTCGGTAGAGCTGATCTTGGGGTCATGAGTTCGAGCCCCACTTTGGGGGTAGAGTTTACTTTTTAAAAAGTGCTTGCTTAGGACTTTTGTGACTTATTTTTCTCAGCAATAAAGATGTATCAATTGTAAAATAAAATATTTTTAAATATATCAATCAATGTCAAGACAGGAGCATCCCTAAAGAAAAAACATAATTATAAGAAGTAATTCAGATAAAGTGATCATCATGCTAAAACAAACAAACAAAAAAAAGGTTGAAACTTGAGGTGGCATAATAGAAAAGCATCACAGGAATTTAAGGTGAGATTACTTCACAACATAACTAAATAACTCTGGGTCAGGTGCTTAACTTCTCCAACTCTGTTTTCTCATGTATAAAACATGGTAATAATAGTGCCTCCTTCACAGGGTTCTTGTTAGAATGAAATGAGGGCCTGTGAAAAGTGCCTAACTTGTGTTAGACACTCAATAAATGTTACTCTCCTACTCCCTCACAACCCAGTGTCAGAACCTAGTACAGTGTCTGTATGAAGGCACAGAAAGAGAGCATCATGACACAATTTCTCATTATTCACTTCACCTGGGAAACCTAGAAACCCAGACTGTTGAGAGAAGAAGTACAGTACCAACCAGAACTTCCATTCTGCATCCCTGCTTCCAACAAGTTGCCTCCTCTTTCTCCTCTTAGCCTCCCCACATGTAGTTCTCGGCTGCATGCAAGCTTGGATGGAGACATAGAAATACCATCTTTGCCTGTGTTCCTTGGCTAAGGTAGTCATAATAAAGTACCACAAACTTGGTAGCTTAAAAAACAGAAGTTTATTTCTCTTGCAGCTCTGGAGTCCAGAAGTCCAAAATTGATGTTTTCATAGGGCCACATTCACTCCAAAGGGCTTAGGGGAGAATCTCTTCCTGCCTCTTCCAGCTTCTGGCTTTCTTTGGCTTGTGGCAGCATAACCCTAATCTCTGCACATGGTCTTCTCTGTGCCTCCATGTGTCCTTTTCTATCTCTTATAAGGACCCTCTTGTTGAATTTAGGGCCCACCATAGTCCAATCATCTTGATCTTTATCTTAATTACATCTGCAAAGACCATATTTCCAAATAGGGTTGCATTCTGAGGTTTCCAGTGGGTGAACATGAATTTTGAGGGGTGCTATTTAACCTATTTAACAGTGTTTTAAATAAAATTGGTTTTGGGGCGCCTGGGTGGCGCAGTCGGTTAAGCGTCCGACTTCAGCCAGGTCACGATCTCGCGGTCCGTGAGTTCGAGCCCCGCGTCGGGCTCTGGGGCTGATGGCTCAGAGCCTGGAGCCTGTTTCCGATTCTGTGTCTCCCTCTCTCTCTGCCCCTCGCCCGTTCATGCTCTGTCTCTCTCTGTCCCAAAAATAAATAAACGTTGAAAAAAAAAAAAAAAAAAAAAAATTAAATAAAATTGGTTTTTCTGCCATCTGAGTAAGCATAAAAGAAATGACACCCTTGTAGCAACAAGCATACCTAGTGCTCAGATCTTGGTTTCTAATACCATTCTCCCATGAAAGGAATTAGGGCTCCTTACAGGAATGGCCAACTCTAAAAGTGGGGCAGGAAACATACAAGATGATCTTGGAACATTTTATAGTGTCAGAGAGTAAGAAAGTGCTAACATACACACACATACACACATGCACACAGATGCAGATATGTCAAAGAAGCACCTACATGAGTGAGCCCATGCCATACCACGAGTAGATGAACTGTCCACTCGAGTCCAGTCAACCCACAGAGATAGGAGAAAGAATAAGTCATGTTGCTTCAAGCCACTAAGTTTTGGATTTGTTTTACAGCAATAAATAACAAACACACATATATTTTCCTTTTATTAAATTGGTAAAGACATGTTTTTTAAAGTTTTAGTGCTGTTAAGAGTACATCAAGATGTGGCCAGTCAAAATTAAAATGGTTACAATTTTTCTGACAAAAGAAAAAAAAGGACCATAGGAGAAACTTAAAGAGCTCCCAATGACCAAAACTAGAACAATTTGAACAACATAATAAATAAAGTAGTATTGAATTATAGCACAAAGTATAACATGAATATCCATGAGTAGTCCCTAGTGATATATATAACAATTGAATAAATTAATAAATCAGAGACAAAACAAATCTTCATTGCAGAACTCAAAATAATTTTTGTAGATGCTCTACCTTCAAAGGAGGAGGGCATGATACCCAGTGCTTATGTGGGCTGCATATAGTGGTTTCTTTCGAAAGCATACGGTATGGAAAGGGGGTAGAAAGAGCAGCTTTCCAGTGGAGAAAACTGACAAATACTACATCAGCGAAGTGACCAAGGGTCAACATCAACAGTCATAAATCATGTTGATAGTATGTACCCTTGACATGATGTGATAAAAATGTCACTTTACCTCTATGGTCTCCCTCCTAATAACCCATAACCCCAGTCTGATCATAAGGAAAACATCAGACAAATTCCAATAGCGCAGCATCCTACAAAATACTTGACCAGCACTCCTCAAAACTGTCAATGTCATCAAAAACAAGGAAAATCTGAAAAACTGTTACAGCCAAGAGGACCCTAAGAGACATGATGATTAAATGTAATGTGGTATCCTGGATTGATTCCTGGAACAGGAAAAGGACACTAAATAACTAGGGAAATCTAAATAAACTATTGGCATTAGTTACTAATGTATTAATATTGGTTCATTAATTATAACAAATGTATTGCACTAGCATATGATATTAACAAAAGGAGAAACTGAGTATGAGGCACATGGGAACTTTCTGAACTTTTTTGCTGTAAATCTAAAACCGTTCTAAAAAAATAAAATCAATTTTAAAACTATATTGCTCAAAAAAATCAAATTGCACTCACTCTCCTTACACAATGGTAAAAATTTAAAGGAAGCTAATGAAAACACACTGTGTTTGTTTGCTTCGTCTACTGATATAACCTAAGAGCTTAGAACATATTTGGGCAAAGTGGAGGCACTCAACAAATTTTTTTAAATTTCTAATAATCTATTTATTCCTCAGATAGTTACTGAACAACCCCTATGTACAAGCTGTATACCAAGCACTGGGGATAAAACTGAATTTGAAATTTATTTCCAGACCTCTTATAGAATAAATGGTTTGGGGGCACCTGGGTGGCTCAGTTGGTTAAGCGTCCAACTTTGGTTCAGGTCATGATCTCATACTTCACAAGTTCAAGCCCTGTGTCAGCTTCTGTGCTGACAGCTCACAGCCTGGAGCTGCTTCAGATTCTGTGTCTCCCTCTCTCTCTGCCCCTCCCCTGCTC
Source organism: Puma concolor (assembly GCF_028749965.1). Classification (NCBI taxonomy): domain Eukaryota; kingdom Metazoa; phylum Chordata; class Mammalia; order Carnivora; family Felidae; genus Puma; species Puma concolor. The sequence continues at coordinate 137,826,053 of NC_141670.1, read as the reverse complement.
ATGCTTGCTCTCTTTCTCTCAAAAATAAATAAAAACATTTTCAAAATTAAAAGAATAAATGGTTTTAACAGGAGATATTTCTAATTTACAAGATACGTGTGACATTAGCCCTGCTGCCCCAATTTCACTCTTTCAGATAGCTTTCTTCTTATTGATGGTGACCAAGAAAGCAATATTCTCCTGTTTTAGGCTTTTAATTGCACGAAAAACGAGTTTATTAAATAAGGTGGATTTTTCAGCAAATACTTTTGAATGAATTAAAACACAAATAAAAATTTATAAAGAAACTTAAAGAGGCTAAAGCTTTCTGCTATTTTCTGACTTCCTATTTCTCATTCATTTTGTTCTATTTGGACTTTTTGGCATGCTTCCCAATCAGGGAAAGAAATTTCTTTGAGTAAAATGTTGCTGAGCATTTTAAAACTTTCTAGATCTTTCAACAGCTTATCAATGAATGACTCCAAGTACAGCATATTTCTTTGCCTACAGACACATCTCTTTCCTACCCAGTGTGCCCATAGATATTAGCACAAGGATCTTCTCACAAGACACACTTCAGGTCCATTCTAACCAAACCTTTTCGGGGGATGAGTGACCTAGACTCGGGCTAATTTACATAATGCTCAACACCTGATGATGATTCAAGGCGGCTAGTCACATATTCACAAATCATTAGAAACATCTGATTACAAATTTTC